>NW_006159525.1:6892536-6902647 GCF_000334495.1 Tupaia belangeri chinensis
TTGCTAAGACATGGAACCAACCCAAATGCCCATGAACAGATGAATGAATTGAAAAACTGTGGCACATATACTCTATGGAATACTACTCAGCATAAAAAAACAACAAGACCCTGGCTTTTGATAGAAAATGGATGAATATGGAAGATTTACTACTGAGTGAAGCAAGCCATGCTATGAAGGAGAGACATTGTATGTCTCCACTTAATATATACCTAGTGTCCATACTCTATGACTGAAACAGAATGACTAAAGGATATAGAAACACAGTAAATGGTTGTGAATACCAGATACAGGGTGGGAAGAGGGTGGGTGAAGGAATAAAGTCTGAGGAAGGACACTGAGGAAAAAAATAGAGAGGCATAACATTAATAGGACAAAGAAATGGGGTATTATCTGTTGAAGATAACTTTATAGTATTATCAACTGGACTGGGGAAAAATGCACACATGGAATATTCACTTTGCAAGCTAAATAATGTGATTGAATGTATAAAAGAACTTGAAATAGGTCTTCTCTCTGTCTCTGTCTGTCTGTCTCATGCTCTCTTTAAATTTTAAATTTTTATTTTTAAAATTTTCAAGCACCTCTCCTCACCTTGGGCCTTTTCTTTCACTTGTTAATTTCAGAAGCTCTTTTAAAGCTGAGGTGTGTCCTGGTGTGTTCAGGGAAGCATTGCTCTAAACCCATCTCCTGGACTCCTGAAATATTCAGACAAGGTAGGGTGACCTCCATCTTCTCTCTGTCTCTGCCTGTCTGTCTCATGCTCTCTCACTCTTTAAATAAAAAAAAAAATTTTTTTTTTAAATTTTCAAGCACCTCTCCTCACCTTGGGCATTTTCTTTCACTTGTTAATTTCTGGAGCCATTTTAAAACTGAGGTGTGTTCTGGCGTGTCCACACTAGTGCACTGCACGGTTTTCATTTTTTACTCTTTTTTGGTAGTATTTTTTCTAGTTTTTTTTTTTTTTTTCATTTTTGCTTATATTTTGTAACCTTACTTCCTTACTCTAAGCTTCACTCTCCATACACTTAATGTCTAGGTTGGTTTAGGTGCACAGTAGCCAAGCATCTGAATACTTTTAGAGTTATTAAAATCCTCAATGCTTATTGAACCTCCTGCTTTAATGAAGAAATTTCTTTTTATAAATCTGAACTTCTAATCTTACTGTTGATACCACATTGCTAAGCACTGTGGAGGAAAGATTTTGTCACAGAATGACCAGAAACAACTGCAGCGGCACAAGAAACATGAGAAACCAAGAAACTATCTCTCCCCTAAGGGAAAAGAACAATCCCTCATCATCCACAGACAGCACAGTAGAATTCATGGAAATGTCTGGTAGAGACTTCAGAATATTCATAGTGACAAAGCTAAATGAGATACAAGAGCTGAGAGATAATGAGATACAAGAGCTGAGAGATAATTGACTCCAGAAGATGCCAGAGAAAAGAGACAATGAGTTCCAGGAGGTGTTGAAGTTCTTTCATGATCTGAAAAAGGAAATACACACCATAAAAAAACATCAAATGGAGCTATTAGAGATGAAGGCTGCCATTCAGGAAATCAAACCTCCCTTGAAAGTATTAAAACAGATTAGTCTAGGCAGAAAATCAAATCTCAAACCTCTGAAGAGAAAACAACCAAAAAAGAAAAAATACTAAGAAAATAACCCAATACAATGATAATACTACATGAGAAATACTAGACAGCATTAAGCGCCCAAACATCGGGATAATCAGTATCCCAGAGGTGAGGAAACTAATAAGGGCATTGATAATCTATTCCATGAAATCTTGGAAGAAAACTTTCCAAATCTAAAGAGGCATTCAAATATCCAGACCCAAGAAATACCAAGGACCCCTAATAGAATCAACCCAAGAAGATCTTCTCCAAGTCACATCATAGCCAGACTGGTCAAATCTATGAAGGCAAGATACTGAAATTGGCAGGTGAGAATGTCAGGATACATTGGATAAACTTATAAAGGTTATCCAATCAGGCTAATCTCAGGTCTCTCATCAGAAACAATGCAAGCAAGGGAAGAATGGGAACATATATTCAAAGTGTTAAGTGAAAAACAGTTTCAACCAAGAATACTATACCCAGCAAGATTATTTTTCATATGGAAAGAAAGGATAAAAACATTCTCAGATAAATAAAACCTGAATGAATTTGCCAGTAGCAGACCCACTCTTCAAGAAGTTCTGAAAAGAGTGCTTGACCAGGAAAACTAAAGATACATACAGAAATAAGAGAACAAAAGGCAACCAAGAAAATGACCAATTTAATGCCAGGGACAAGAAATATCAATAACAACGTTGAATGTTAACTCCCAGGATTTAAACAGAAAGATTGGTCCACAGTAACTGCATATTCAACTGAAGAGAGTTTGAGCATAAGACTGAACTAGCAAAATAGAATTTTATGACTTTTGAGTAAAACATTACTGATTTCTTTTTTTAACTATGCTTTGTTTTCCCAATTTAAACATTTTACTTTCTTTTGAGTTGTTGATATGTTCAGCAATTTGTTAAAATATTTTTCTTGTTTGTTTCTTTAAATGGAAATATAAACATTTCTTCCTTCCTGACCCCTTTTGGAAAAAAAAAAAAGAATTATTGGAAAAATAAATAAATACAACCAAAAAAAAAAAAGGAGAAATGATTATAAAAAAAAGAACTTGAAATAAAATAAAATAATTTGCTCAATTAAAACTCTACTCTATTAAATTGGTTTATTTTTCTTTTAACAAGGTTATTTGTTGCTAAACATTAATTTGTCCAAGATAACTAGGGTGAGTGAAAAGAACTTTGGATTAATCTTATTAATAATAATTAAGATTTTTTGTAAGTCTGAGCTTATTGCTTGAGTCCATAATCAAAGTGTCAGAATCTCGGACTTTTCTTAGATGTTTTTATTCTTCTGAACAAAGTTGTCTTTCTTGATTACACTGAGTTTGTAATTATAAGCCCTTTTCCCAGAAACCTAACTATAGTTCAGACGTGCCTTCTTCTTTGGGAACTTGAGAGCGATGCAAATTCTTTGGCCCTAGTCAGATCTGTGACTCAGAGACTAGGAGGTGGGCCCAGCCACCTGTGTGTCTACCAGTTTGAACAGAGCTGGTGTAGACACTCACCAGTTCATCCTACTCCACTCATTCCCCCAGGTGATCTCATCCAGACTTTAGGGGCTTCCAGGTCTGATCAGCAGCTTAGCCTGGCTTTCTGAGCTGGGACACCTCCACTCAGACGTGCCACAGGGACCTCAAACTCAGCATCTTACTACTTCGGTGGTGGTTTCTCATTGGACGGTGTTTAATCTGCCATCTCCGCTATCACACCTTATTTGATTTCCTGTTTATGCCATGCCTTTTCTGCCACACCAGCAGTTTGCTGAGGGCAGAGGTGGTGTCTGTCTGGGGTGGCTCCTGAGGAACACGGCTAATAGTGACTGAAGGAATGAACAAAAGCACCTCCGTCTATGCCAGGGGTTGGCAAACCATGGCCCCTGTGTCAAATCTAGGCCACCACCTGTTTTAGAAATGAAGTTTTATAGAAGCACAGCCAAGCCCATTTGTTCATGTGTTGTCTGAGGCTAGTTAAAAAGAAAAGAAAGCTCTTGAGCCCTCCTCCTCCACTCTCCCAGTTCCACTTACTCCTACCTCTCGGGAGTTTACCTTGCCTTTACTTAATAAGCTCTCTTTCCTTTTCACTATTGGCGTGTTTTGTTCAATCTGTTGTCTGAAATACCAAGAACCTGGATATCATCACAGAAGCCATCCCGTGATATACATTGTGGTGAGCCAAGCCTGGACGTAAGCCCCTCACTGGGGTTCCTCTACCTCTTCGCCATTAACCTCTTCGCCATTTTCATCTTCATTTCCATCAAGTCTCTCAGCCAAAGTGGGACAACTGAGGTAGAATTGATAGCTGAGTGCGGGAAACTCTCCTACAGGGCTGGAAACTGCCTCCAGAATGACTTGAAGGACTTAAGCCCTTAGAGGGGAGAGAAATCTTTATTTCTGTCTTCTTTTTGCACCATTATTTCTACTGGGTCTTCCAGCCAATGTGAGTCAGAGTGGAAGTGATGCTTCTTGGTATGGGCAACTCTTGTATAGACCTACACCTTTCTGGCCCAACTCCTCAAGGCCTTAAGCCCTTAGGGGTACAGACCCTTTTTCTATACTGCTTTGTTTATAGTCATCTTTTGCAGGCATGGGTTGGACAGTTAAAGCCATTAGGGTGTTCACTGCTTGAAGTCTCCCGTGTGAGTATAACCTAGTCTTGGAACAAGTCACTTAGGACTTGCTGGGCACAAGACAAATTCAAGCACTGGATATGTCTATGTAAATACAGCCCATTATTAATTATCAGACATCTATGTTTTCCCAAGGTGGCATGTAGTGGTCTAGTTTATGGTTTTCCTCTTTTCCTGATCATGGTTCTTGCAATCTGCCTCTTTATGTTGCTGTATCAAAGACTCATCTGCTCCTGTTGGAAAACTTAAGAAACCATAATTTGGGCATTAGCCCCTTCCTTTTTTTATTAGAAGCACTATTTTTGCCAGGGACACTCAGATCCATGGAGGTCTTTACCCCAGATGTGAGGGTCCTTGGCTTTGCATGGGAAAAATTTAAGAGCAAGCCATGGAGGGAAGGGAAAGTAAGTTTCTCCATTAGAAGTTGTAAAATTGCGGATGACCACACAATGGGGATATCAAGCCCTTGGGACCTCCAGTGACTCCTGCTGTAAGTTACCCCACACCAACAATAGCCCTGCCAACACCACACCTCTGCACTATCTCAACCACCTGCCTCTCTCCCACCTAGGTCAGGAAGGGGGAGAGTTCTGTGATCCCTGATAGGTAGGGCCAATGCCCCTCCAGCCTGAAGTGGTTACAGAAGACGGACCACCCACCTTCAAATCCCCAAAAATGATTTGTGGAGATCATGTCTCTCAGGCGGAAAATGAGGCAGCAGAAAGCTAGAAAGTGGAGGCATACAGTGAAGGGGCTGGAGCATCTGCCTTCGTGGCTAGATAGAAAAATGGATCAGGGTAGAAAATCCCCTGCCTGGGTAATGTAGGCAGGACATTTCCAGGGCAGTAACGTCTAGCTGGTTAGGCCACACTTGATATTGCTAACGAGATCAGTCAGGGAGCCCAGCCACATCTGATAGCACCGGGGAGATGAGGACAATCAGTGGGCCAGCCAGCGATCAACCGACATGACCTAGACCACAACATCATAAATGTTCAGAGTGCACCTGCCAGGGCCCTCGAGCCACTCTCAGAACAACCCCCAACCCCCACATTTTACTTATTTATTTATTGTATGAACAAGAGAGAGAGTGAGAGAGAAAGAGACAACACCCCTGTCAGGGTCCTGACAGCACAACCACCCGCAGTTCAGCCAGCCTCAGCTCACGGGCACACGTGTGTCCAGTGCACTCAGGGGGCCTCTGGATGAGAACCCGGACCCTTCTCATGTGGGTCAGCCTTGCAGGATGTCCTGTTTCACCACTGCACCACTGTCTGGCCCCCCAAGGCTGCCTCGTGCTGCAGTGGCCGAGGCGATTAGCTGCTGCAGAGATCTTGTGGCCTGCAAACTCTGAAATATTGACTCTCTGGTCTTCATAAAAAGTGTTTGCTCCAAAGCCCTCTGATGTGTCTGCAGAAAAGCCAGACCCAGGTGCTCGCTGTGCTTTTATTCTGCTGAGTTCGGTAGGATGCCAAAATGTGCCTAAGCAAGACCCAGTGGTATGGGGTCATTTCATGACAGGCTCAGAATCATACATGAGCCACGGGCATTTCTCGAACATATTCTCAGGAAGAAGAAAGCTACGTCAAGGTAGTGTCCAAACTTTTTGGAAATTACACCGTGAGTGCACGATTTGCTTTGGGCAGCTGGCCTCATGACATGCAGGTACCACAAAACCTTGTGACACTTAGGGACAGGAAGGGGAACAGTGTGGTCCACAGTCGCCCTCCCCAGAAAGGCCAAGGGAAGAGAGTGCAGTACCATTTAAAAGCGGTGACAGTGTTTGTCCAGTAAACATCTAGGATGTACAAAGGGTTTTAGGTATTCGTGCCTATTAAATTTCTTTGTTGTTGAGTGGGTGCCGACAGGGAAGGGGAGTCGTTCCCACAACACCCTAATTATTCTCCATCATGAGCCACTGCGCAGCATCCGGCCACTGCTCTAGAGGCCACATGTGAAGTGTCCCCCCGACTATTGTCTTTAAAGGAGCAATGTGAAGCAGCTTGTTGAGTGGGTGCCGACAGGGAAGGGGAGTCGTTCCCACAACACCCTAATTATTCTCCATCATGAGCCACTGCGCAGCATCCGGCCACTGCTCTAGAGGCCACATGTGAAGTGTCTCCAAAACAGGGGGCTTAAGGTGGGCCCTGTTTGCCAACAGGAGTGCTCCCTGCAAAATGTGTGGTTCCAGATGTGGACCGAGCACTCGGGGCTCTCCTGCGGGTCCCATGCACAGAACTAGGATGTCTTCTCAGACCAATAAGACACCTGTAAGAACATGGCCGTCAGCTCTGGCCCCAGAAAACACCAATGAAGTGGCCCATCCACCAAGCACAGCCCAGCGTCTGGGACAAGGGCAGCCGTGCCTGGAGGTATCTGACGCCCCTGCCTTGTGAAGAGGGAAGTCACCTCCATAAACAAGAGATTTTGAATGTTAGAATCCCAAATAATGGGGCCAGCCGGTGTATGGTGGTTATGGGGCTGAATTCCCACATGACCGACCACAGTTCAAGTCCTGGACCTGGCAGCTTAAGGATAGCGCAGGGTATGAGTGCGCTTGTGCCCAAACTCCCAAGAAGAGAACAAAGGAGAAGCGATTCTAGAATGCCCAACCCCCTTCCCCGGTGATTTCTCAGTTTCCCTCTTTCTCTCTCTCTCTCTCTCTCCAGTGAACACATATACCCCATGGCCAAAAAAGAAAAAGAAAAAAAAAGGTATCCCCAAAAACTAGACATCCTAGTTCTGTGCATGGAACCCGCAGGAGAGCCCCGAGTGTTTGGTCCACGCCTGGAACCACACATTTTGCAGGGAGCGCTCCTGTTGGCAAGCAGGGCCCACCTTAAGCCCCCTGTTTTGGAGACACTTCACATGTGGCCTCTAGAGCAGTGGCCGGATGCTGCGCAGTGGCTCATGATGGAGAATAATTAGGGTGTTGTGGGAACGACTCCCCTTCCCTGTCGGCACCCACTCAACAACAAAGAAATTTAATAGGCACGAATACCTAAAACCCTTTGTACATCCTAGATGTTTACTGGACAAACACTGTCACCGCTTTTAAATGGTACTGCACTCTCTTCCCTTGGCCTTTCTGGGGAGGGCGACTGTGGACCACACTGTTCCCCTTCCTGTCCCTAAGTGTCACAAGGTTTTGTGGTACCTGCATGTCATGAGGCCAGCTGCCCAAAAGAAGACAATAGTCGGGACCAGCAGTTGGCGTAATGGCTGTGTCATTGTACTCTCATGTTGTTGACCGCGGTTCGAGTTATGGACCCGGTGGCTTAAACTCAACGCCTGGCGCATGTCCGTGTGTGTCCAAGATCCCAAGAGGAGAGTGGAGGAGAAAGGATTGTGGCATGGCCATCCCCCCGAGGGGTGGTTTCTTGCTTTCTGTCTCTCTTTCTGGCTAGTGCACGTGCCCTATAGCAAAACCCTCCCTCCCCCAAAACAGACAATAGTCTGGGGTGTTTGTGTTCCCCCCAAGACCCCAGTTTTGTTCAATTTGTCAGAGGGCATGTGCTTTCACCAGAGAGAGACAGAGACACAGAGAGAGGAGAGAAAGTGCCTCCAATGGGGTGTGGTCACACCATAATCCCTTCTCCTCTCCACCCTGTCAGGATTTTAGGCGCACATGTTCACATTCCAAGTGTGTTGCTCAAGTCACAGGGTCTGAGACTTGAACTGCATGGTGGGACACATGGGATCCAGCTCTCCCAACCACTCGGTCATGGGACGGGCACAACCCCAGTTTTTTCCTCTGTTCAAGCTGCCAATGAGCCTCCACTTGCAGGAAGCCTTCACCGTGTGAGGACCTACGGGTCGGCCAGTGGAAGCCAGCAGGCTCCAGCAGCTATGTGCCCTGTGGAGGTTGTCCAGGTGGGCATTCAGGTGCCACCTCACTTCCTTTGCCATCCTGCATCCCTGGCTTGTTGCCTCCGGGAGTCTGAGTCCAGTGAGGGAGCCTCACTGCAGGGAGCTCCAGCCTAGGGGCAAATCCAGACGGACACTTGTCCTCGGCCATTCCTAGGCCCATTGAAGGTGCCAGAGAGCTAGGAAAATGAGAAATTCACAAAAGGTAGGGACAAAACTCAAAGACCCACGTCTCCCCCACAACTTCAAGTCGGGCTTCTCTTTCCAGGCTGTACACCTATTTTTGGACACAAACTACCAAATAAGAAAACCATCTCCTGCACGCGTTTCTTGTGCTAGTTCACCCTTATTTAGGAGGAATGATGGCACTTATGACTGATTTGGTGATGTTTGGTTGGGGGGTTGAGAATTCCATTTTTCCAGGATAGGAAATGGGATGGAATACCAGGAAAAGGTAGGCGGTGCTTCTAAAGGGGACTGTACAGTGGCAACATTTGGCCACCAGAGGGCGGTGTAGGCTCTCTGGAGACCGGAGCAAGAAAAAGGGGAACAGAAATTTCTGCCAGAACCTACCGGAAAAAAATGCAGATTTCAAACCCAGTTTACTTGCTACAGCTGAGATAATAAACAAGCCTCAGTACAAGATCTTTCCTTTCATTCTTCTCTGTGTGTTTGTATAGATCAGAATTGATTCCTCTGAAGGCTGAAGTGGGATCCTGAGGACCCCCTGACAACAGGTTATGGTCTGCAAAGAGTTTGGGGGCCCGCAGGGTAGCAGAGGGTGGAGGGAGAGCCTTGAAGGTCACAGGGGAAGGAAAGCTTCCTTCTGCCCTCTGAGGGCTCCATACCTGCGTCTATAATGAACTGGTAACAGGCGTTTAACAGGAGAAAAGGTGTACAAATCTGTTATGTGCGCAGAGGATCGCGGTAAAGAGAGGTGAATTTCCCAAACCCAGTAGGTTTAGGGGCTTGTACACCTTCCCCGGGGAGAGGGGAGGTGGACATGGACAACCTAGGGGAAAGCACATGATTTCTGGGAAATATTAACAGGCTTTTAGAAGAAGAGGGGATAGTTTGTGGCAAAATTTGTCTGGTATGGTGGTCTTGTCTCTTCTGGGATGTGAGTTAATCTCGGGTTGATGAAATCCCAGAGGGGACTGGTGACCACTGAGTTCCTTTTGGAGGACTTGATTTTAGATAGATAGAAGTTTAGAGAAACCCTTGTTACTGAACTAAACCAAACTGTCCACATGAGGTGATGAGGGCAAAGACGCTTTGTTCCCATGGAAGAAGAGCAGGCAGCTACATGCTGAAGAAGCCTGGTCTCCCCGAGTAGCTCCGAGCTCCACTCCTAAGTGCAGAGTTAGGATAAGGGTTCCAGGTTCATGATCGGCTCAGTGATTGGCTCCTGCGGTGGTGGTGGTGGGGTATGATGGTCTCATGGACTCTCCTGATTGGTGGGGCCTTGGTTAATCCATTTCCATCTGGTAGTTTCGCATCCTGTTGTGGACAGAAGTCTGACTACTTTTCCTATTTTTCCAAAATCTTTTCAAAAGGGGACTGGGGAAGTCATGTCCACAAACATTAACAGACCATTTACTTTCTATTACCAGGATTCTCCCTACCTCCTGTCCCTGGCATAGTATCTTTGAGATGTATATTTCAACCATTACAGTATATTCTTGTGCTTTTCCCTTCCCAAGACAGAACTTCCCTTTTCCTTGAGATGTAGATTGTCTTTCTTTTTTTTTTTTTTATTAATTCACTATACACCATCACAACACACAAACGAATTTTCCATCCAAAATACACTGTGCATTGGCTCAATCAAGCACATCCACATACATGTTCTCAGCAAATAATTTTACAATTCTTACGTCCTGCATACCTTGCCCTTTGTCTTGCCATCCCTGATTCCCCATCCCCCACCCTCTGCTATGTCCCATCTTCCTCCCCCATTGTCCCTGGCATCCATGGTTGCCCTCCA
>NW_006159525.1:6903493-6904278 GCF_000334495.1 Tupaia belangeri chinensis
GCGGGCCCCCCCCCCCCGGCGGGGGGGGGCGGGGGGGGGGGCGTCGCAGGGCCCCTCCGCGATTAAGCCTTTCTTAAACCAATCTCTTTCCAAGACACAGAGTTTCCTTTCCAATCACCAACCTAGAAATTGTGGAACCCACCTATAACCTACATGCCCCCTCCCCCACATGTCCCGCCTTTTTGGACCAGACCAATGAGGAATCTTTTCATTAAATGTCATCTGTCAATCTCAAAAGCAAATAAAAGGAACCTCTGTACAGGATCACCCCCAGAAAAGGTGTGTATGCCTCTTCTCCGGCCTAGGTCCCTCACAGTTGGCTTGGAAATAAACCGTATTAATTATTAATTATTAATTTTACAGTTGGTTATTTTTTCCCCATCGACACTGTAAAATATCAAACAGTTCATCAGGACCAAGTGGTTGGCTTAACCTCAGTGTAGAGCCTCAAGCCTTATTTTGGGTCAAATATTTAAACTGACCTTGCATTCCAAACGGCTTAGAAAGACATTTTACTTTTAGTTCAACTCTAATTGTCAGTTTGGGAAATTTTCATTTTACTGAAGAAGAAATCATAGGCCCGGCCCCGGTTTCCGGGGTGTGTGTGTGTGTGTGTGTGTGAGTGTGTGTGTGTGTGTGTGTGGTGTCCCCGCTCAGTCTCAGCTTCTCTCTGTATTTGCTGTTCTTCAGGTGGTCTCAGCTCAAAGTGGTCAGTATTCCACAGAGGCATATTTTTGGGTGGCCTTTCCTGAACCCCCCAGACAGGGCTATTGACCAGTTAGGGC
>NW_006159525.1:6904308-6904616 GCF_000334495.1 Tupaia belangeri chinensis
TACTTTGCGAGCATGCGCGGCTTCGGCGAGAATCCTGGCAGTCACGTGTCTCCAGGCAGGAAGTGGTCTGCGAACCTGACCGGGCTCCGGGGGCTGAATGCGCCAGTGGTGACTTCTGGGAAATCAGTTGTGCAAGCGGGAGAGGGTGCCCTGTGCTTGTGAGAACTCCGCCTCCCCTGCTTCTCGGTGGCCCTTGTTCCCGGAGAAGCCAAAGCCAGCAGCCCTTGCCTGACTCTCATTGGGCCAGGCGCAGCCCTAGGCCGGGGGCTCCCCCATGTCCTGGAGAGGAATCCAGCAGCTTAGACGCT
>NW_006159525.1:6904647-6920963 GCF_000334495.1 Tupaia belangeri chinensis
TTCCCCTTGCGAGGAGTAAGGCCGGTGATTTCCTTCTCATTTCCTTTCTTCACTTTTGTTTTACTTTCTGTTAAATACAGTTTCACTGCCAAACATGATTCCTACTGGGTGTGGCTGCGCCTCGGGAGGAGGAAGCATGGCTGGCGCCCTGCTTCAGGCTGACAGCTGGCGTTTCGGTCTGTTTCTTTGCAGACACTGAAACAGAAGCTCCAGCTGTGGCTCTGGGAGTGTCTCATATTTGTCCTGACATCACCCTCCACAGAATCTCAGTCTCTGCTGAGCTGAAGCCGCTTTTCGGTCGCCAGTCAGCTCAGCTTTCTTTTCTTTTTAAAGTTGTGTGTGTGTTTTTTTTTTTTTTTTTTTTTTTTTTTTTTTCTATATAGACCCTTTACTATATTAGAGGTTTTTGCCTTAAGGCTCATGCTCTCGCTGAAGAGAGAGAGAGAGAGACAGAGGCAGAAAGTGAGAAATCACCCCACTGAGGGAAGGCTAAGCTGCAATCTCTTCTCCTCCATTCTCCTCTTGGGCTTTTGGACATGCATGCATACGCGCCTAGCATGAGTTTAAAGCTACCGAGTCTGAGACTTGAGCTGTGGTTGGCCATGTGGGAGTCTAGCCACATAACCATTGTGCTATCTGTTAGTCCTGCTCAGCCTTTTTTTCTGTCCTGGCTTCGCCAAGAGCACAACATGGTAACTAGACTAGTTAACATGAGTTCCAAATTCAAATAATCCCAACCCCTTCCATTATTATTGTTATGTATTATGGTAAAATATACATAAAATTGATCATTTTATCATCAAAATGATGTTTATTATGTACCACTATCAGTTCGTCATTTAACCATTTGTATGTGTACAGCTCAGTGGCATTAAGTATATTCATGAGGTGGTATAAGCATCACCCTCTCTACCCATTAAGAAAATGATAGTCCAGGGACCAGCAGTTAGCGTAATGGCTATGTCACTGGACTCCCAGTCTTGTCCTATCAACTCATGGGTCCACACGGGCTCAGCCCTGACCGTGCATGAGCCAGTGACTGCACAGGCTGAGGACTACCTTGGGTCACCATCTGAGGCAGAAGGAATTTGGGGAGTTAGCCAGATTGCCCTCCCTTGGAGCCGAGTGCCCCTGATGCAGATCTTTTTATTTCTTTAGCACTTAGGCGTGTGTTCCTACTGCAGAGTCTTAATTGAGAATCTGCTATATCCAGTCTAGTGTCAAAATTCCCACTTCTTTTCATCTTTTCACTAGTAAACCCGCCACATGGTTGGATCTGAAACAACAATCTGTTCCCTGCAACTCACCACCATGGTTGGGCCTTTTCTGAGAGGGAGAATATGGTTTCATCAGAGGAGGAGGAAAGATGGGGGTTGAGATAAGCTTCACTTACAAGAGCCCTGCCATGGTTCGCCGTTTGAGTTCTTCTTTGCTCCTCCAAAGAAGAGAAAGACAAGTTGAGACGGTTAGCATTGGACGATCCACCAGTTTCCAGCTCTAACATCCCCAAGATCAGAGGAACAGTATGTATCTTGGTGGGATCTACTGACCACTGCATGCGGTCAGGAGAAGGTGCTTACAAAAGCACAGGCATAGCGGGTTCTCACCTCAGCTCGCTCAGTGAATTACAATCCCTTAGATGAGATTCCTGAGCCGTGTCTGTCCTAAGCGGCCTCAGCATTTCCCCAGCTCCCTAAGTCTGGGAACCAGTGCCCTGGGGCTTTGTTGCTTAGCAGTTGGAAGGTCTCATTTGGAGCTCTGGTGAAAAGCAGGATGAAGAGGCAGGAATAAGTTCAATGGAAAATTCCTCCCACTCACTGACACTGAGAGACCTGTGTAACCAATCTCTGCTCGTTTGTGGGAGAGGGATGCTGGCTTCCTCCATGGAGTCCTGTGGACACCCCCTGAACTGCAGCTGCCCCTGCAGGGGGAGATGACAAGAAGCTGGTCCTGGTTTCTAAGGGAAGCTCCGTTCCCTGGTGTTGGGGTGGCACTCATCACAACGACTACCCCTGGGGAGCTCTGCCCTTTAAAGCTCAGTCCTCTGGGTTTCTGCCCACTCTGTCAGATGACTGGGTCTTTCCAGAGGGGCTGGACAGTACTCTGCCTAGGGGAGTCTCTAATGTAAGTGACAGGTCACAACTCACCCCCCAAAGCTGCAGGGGGAAACCTGCCAGGTGGTAAAAAAGACCGGGTTTGCTCCCAAACCACTAACACTGTTCTCACTTTCCCATATGCCCAATTGACAGTCCTTCAAGGATCTTTCGGTTCCATTCACTGCTCAATTCCGAAGCCACTGCCACATGCTTTATACTTTTATTACGATAAGATCCCCCTTCAAACTCTGATCTAGTCATGCTACTGGGGAAAAAAGCGCCCCAAATGCAGTGATTTAAAACAGTAAGAATAACTTCTTTTGCTATGCACCTGCAGTTCGGGCAGAGCTCTGTGGAGCTGTCTGTACCTGCTCTGCGTGGATAGCTCCTGGCAGCTTGGCTATGGCTGGAGGGTCTGCTTCCAATATGGCGCACCGCATGGCTGGCTGGTAGATGCTGGCCTGTGTCATAAAGCCTGGCCTGGAAACTAGCATAGTGTCGCTGCTGCCGTCTTCTACTGGGCAAACAGTCACAGACCCCAGATTCAAAGAAAGGGAATATAGATTCCACCTCTCAGTGGGAGGGCTGTCTGGCAGCAAGGCTTAAGAGCCCTCGTGCTACCTTTAAACATGTGGTTATGGGGGCCAGCAGGTGAGATGGTGGTTAAGGGGCTGGACTCCCACATGCCAATCACAGCTTGAGTCCTGGACCTGGTGGCTCCCTTTCTCACTCTCTCTCTCTCTGTCTCTCTGTCTCTCTCTGGTGAACACATGTGCCCTGTAGTAAAATTTAAAATTAATACTAAATCAATAATAAATCAATAATTTTTAAAAAAGAAAAAAAGTCTGTCTTTTTTTTTTTAAAGCAATTTGACCAAAATTTTACCGCAATTTTACCAATTTGACTTATGCCTCGAGTCTCAGAGACCCAGAGGTTTCTTTCCTCCCTGGCTGCTTTCCAGACACTGTGGACACATTCTCCCTGCTTTATAATACAGAGCGTTTCACCTCCCTCCACCTTGGTATTCAAATGTTTGGGGACTGACTAACTTGTCCAGTCAAAATTATGATGTGCCCAGCCGACCTATGGGCCCGAGAGGAGCTTGTGGTTTCTGGTGTTCCCTGTCCCCTCCCATGGCGATCTCCGGGGGAGGGGGTAACGTGAAGATTTGCTCCTCTTCAGCATAGACTTTGCTATTTCACCTGGAAACAAGAGGGTCGGTCAAATAGGCTTTTCTGCTTTCTTTTCTTTTCTTTTTTAAATTGCCACAGGACACACATGCTTGTCAGAGAGAGACAGAGAGAGAGGGAGAAAGCAGCCCCCATGGGCTAGTCACGTGTGCAATCCCTCTTCCACACCTGCACCCCGTCAGGATCTGGGACAGGCATGCACATGCACCCAGTGTTTTTCAAGCCACTGGGGCTGGGATATAAACCGCGATTGGTCATGTAGATCGGCTTCCTCGACCGCTAGGCCACGGGGCACCCTGCTCTCTTTTCCCTGTGTAAGCACAAGGCCCTGCCCTCCCTGGGTTCCTCTGGCCTCTAGGTCTTTGCTCTGTCCGTGCCTCGTTCCCCTGTCCCTACTCACCCATGACACTTGAGAAACTCAGATTGAAAAGAGACCGAAAATACACTTCACCTGATTTTCAGCATTCAAAAATATTTTCACTTCTTTTTTGCACTTCCTGGGTGAGTCAGTTCCAGCTTCCTGTTCTGACCCCTGGGAGGCTAGTAGGGAGTACCTGTTTGGGCAGATGAGAGCATAAATGTTCTCCCTATAGTGAGCCATCCCGCATTAGGCTCCCCAGCCGGATGAACAGCAGGACAGGAGACCTGCAGGTGGAGGCAGCAAGATCCCTTCCTTTATCACCTGTGTCAATGTAGGTTTTTATATCTGTTACTCACTCATCCTTGGTTTCGTAACAAAATTTTCTTTTTTACTTTTTAGAGAGATTTTTGCTATGGGATGCACATGCTCACTAGAGAGACAGAGACAGAGAAAGAAAAAGGGAAAAATAACCCCCCAGGGGAATGGCCGCACTGGAATCCCTTCTCCATTTTCCTCTCGGGGTGTTGGGATCATGCAAACCTATGCGCCTGGTGCTAGTTTCAAGCCACCAGGTCCGGGACTTGAACTGCAGTTGGCCATTTGGGAGTCCAGTGACCACAATTACCCCATCTGCTGGTTCCCCAAATTTCCTTAAATGAGGAAAGCCCATTTTATATTGCGAAGAAGAGAAACTAAGCCATGAGAAATCTGGCAAAGGTGGCGAGTGAGACATGCTAGACAGCGCTCCCCTCCCTGCCCTAACTCACAAACGTTCCTGAAGTGTGACGCGGCGTCCGCGTCCGGGGCCCTTTAACCGACTGTTTCATTTCTCTAAGCGTGTAGTTGCCTCGACGTAGGTAACCTTGATGACATTGCCAGTTTTCCCAAGCAGAGCTCTTAATTTCACTTCCCTGGAAAACGTGAGTGTTCTCATCGCCATATTCAGCTCAACATTTGCCATTGTTAGTACTTGTTTCCTTTCATCTTAGCCATTTTGGTGAATGTACAGAGGTGTAGCATTGAGGTTTCACTTTGCATTTCCCCATGAACAATGCGTTTGAGCCACTTTTCCTATGCTTATTGGTGATTTGGATATCTAGTTTACAAAATGAAATGCCTGAAAATTTGCCCAGTTTTTAAAAACTGGGGATTGTTTGTGTTCTTCTTACTAATTACTAAGAGTTCTTAAAGTATATTCTGCAGATGAGTTTTTTGTTGGATACGTGTTGTGAATATTTTTACACACTGTGGTTTTACTTTTCATTCTCTTAAAGGTGTCTAATCTTTTAGATTTTTGCAATAGGGCACATGTGCTCCAGGGAGAGAGACAAAGAGTGACAGAGAGAGAGAGAGAAAGTAAGAATTCACTCTCCAGGGTGGGTGTCCATGCTGCAATCCCTTCTCCTCTTTTATTCTCCTGGGATTTGGGGCGAGTGCCCATGCATGCACGCGAGCACACACACACGTGCCAGGCATGTTTTTTAATTCACTGGGTCTGTGACTCAAACCATGTAGTTGACTGTGTGGTACCCAGCACCTTCACCACCCGCCACTCACTGGCCCTAATAGTGTCTTTCTAAAAATTATTATTTTTAATTTTTATAATAATTGAACACATTTATGCAGCACAGTGTAGTTTTTCAGTGCATGAATAAAATGTGTTATGATCGAATCAGGATAAGTTCATATCCATCATCTTAAACGTCCATTGCTTCAAGGTGAGAACATTTAAAATCCTTTCTTATGGCTATCTTGAAATATAAAATAAATTTTTGTTAACTATAGTCGCCCTCCTGTGCAATAGAACCTTAGCACTTATTTCTCCGGTCCAATTGTAATGTTGATGTTAACCAACATCTCCTTATTCCACCTCCCCCAGCCTTCCCAGACTCTAGGAAACCACTTAATAGTATCTTTCTTTAAAAAACATTATATATATATTTTTATTGCCAGAGGGTGCATGTGCTCCTGAGAGAGAAAATAAGGAGGAAGAGAGAGAGAAGCAGAAAAAGAGACAGAGAGAGAGAAAGAAAGAGAGAGAGTCAGAAGGAGCGTGCATGCCCCCAATGGGGTGTGATCACCTTGCAATCCTTTTTCCCATGTTTCTCTATCCCACCAGGATTTTGGACAGTCACGCACACACATGCACCTTCAGGGCCATGATTCCAATCATGGTTGTCCATGTGGAATCCAGCTCCCAGTGCACAGGGCTTAACTGCTATGCTATGGGGCCAGGTCAATAGTGCTTTTTTTCCTGAAGAGGTTTTTGCTATAGGGTGCATGCACTTGCCAGAAAGACAGAGAGAGACAGAGAGACAGAAAGCGAGAAATTACCCCCCGGGGGAATGGCCTCGCTGCAATCCCTTCCCCTCCATTCTCCTCTTGGGATCTTGAGCATGCACGCACATGCCCCCAGCATGAGTTTAAGTCACTGGGTCCGGGACTCGAACCACAGTCAACTACATGGGAGTCCAGCAACATAGCCATTACACTAACTGCTGGTCCCCCCAATAGTGCTTTTTGATGAAAAATAGTTCTTAATGTTAAATAAGTCTAATTCATCAACAAGATCTTTTATATGCTTTTTTGGTTTTGTATAAGAAATCTTTGTTTACTTCAAGCCAAGAAGATATTATCCTATATTTTGGAAGCTTTATTGTTTTATGTTTAGGTTTATAACTTTTTTGAAGTTAATTTTTGTGAATAGTGTAAAATTAGGTGTTCAATTTCTCTAACACCATTTGGCGAAGAAAACCATCCTTCTCCCCACAGGAACACAGCAGTATTTTTTTTTTTTTTTGAGAGCTTTTTTTTTTTTTTTTGGCCACAGGGTGCGTGCACTCGCCAGACAGACAGAGAGAGACAGAGAGACAGAAAGCGAGAAATCACCCCCCAGGGGGGATGGTCACGCCACAATCCCTTCTCCTCCATTCTCCTCTCAGGATCTTGGGCACGCACGCACACGCGCCTGGCGTGAGTTTAAGCCACTGGTTCCGGGACTTGAACCGCGATCGACTACGTGGGAGTCCAGCGACATAGCCATTACACTAACTGCTGGTCCCACACAGCAGTATCTTTATTATGTAATAAATCTGGTGGTCATTTGTGTTGTGGGTCTATTTTTGTACTCTATTGTTCTGTACACCTATCTTTGCATCTGAATCATGGTCTTAATTACTATGACTTTATCTGAAGTTAAACATTGGAATTATTTTTCAAGATTGTCTTGGGACCAGCAGTTAGTGTAATGGCTATGTCACTGGACTCCCATGTAACCGACTGCAGTTCGCGTACCGGACCTGGTGGCTTAAAACTCATGCTGGGCACGTGTGTGCGTGCCCAAGGTCCCAAGAGGAGAATGGAGGAGAAGGGATTGCAGCGTGGCCATCCCCCCTGTGGGGTGATTTCTTGCTTTCTGTCTCTCTGTCTCTCTCTGTCTGGTGAGAGCACATACCCAAAAACCTAAAAAAAAAAAAGAAAAATTGTCTTGGCTAATCTTAATCCTTTGCATTTCCATTTATTTTATTTTATTTTTTAGAGGTTTTTGCCATAGGGTGTGTGTGCTAGCCAAAGAGAGAGAGAGAAAGAGACAGAGAAAGTTAGTGGGAAAGTGAAAAATCACTCCTCAGGGGTAAGGCCACGCCACAGTCCCTTCTCTCCCATTTTCAGGATTTGGGGCACTCACACACATATGCCTGGTGTGATTTTCAAACTGCTGGGTCCAGGACTCAAACTGCAGTTGGCCTGTGTGAGTCTAGCCCTTTGACCACTATGCTACATGCTGGCCCTTCATTTATATTTTAGAAGAATGTTATCAATTTCCATTAAAATATTACTTGATTTTTTTAAATTAAAATTATATTGTATAGGTCAGCTGCATAGAATTTCTGTCCAATATTTACCCTTCAATTCACATAATGTATTTATTTTGGCTTTCTTTAATTTCTCTCAGCACATTTTTATAATTTTTAGTATAGTGTTCTTGTGCATTTTTGGTTAGGTTTATCTTTATTGCTGATGGCTTTTGGTATTTTAGGAAGTGGTATAGTTTTTCTATTCTTGTTTCAACTTGTTGTTTGCAAGTATATACAGCACTTCCTCCTTTATCTACAGTTTCGCTTTCAAAGTAATAAGATACTTTGAGAGAGAGAAAAGGGAGAAAAAAAGAGAAGTTGCATTCACATTTTAATACAACGTATTGTTATAATTATTCTATTTTATTATTAATCATTGTTGTTAATCTTTTGCTGTGCCTAATTTATAAATTAAACTTTATTAAAGGTATGTAGGTATGTGCAGAAAAAACATTTTATATATATACACACACATATATATACACACACATATAGTTACATGTGGGTGTGTGTATACCTCTATAGATTTATATCTATATATATTCAGATAGGGTTCAGTACTATGCAGTTTCAGGCATCTGCTGGGGGTTTGGAATGTACCCCTGTGGATGAGGGAGGACTTACTCTAGAATACACCTGATTTTTGCATATTGACCTTGAGCCAAGTTACCTCACTTACTAATTAATTCTAATAGTTTATTTTTACATTCTTTCAGGTTTTCTTGTTTTTCAAGAAAAGTTTATTTCTTCCTTGAGAGAGAGAGGCAGAGACAAACAAGGTACCCAGAGAGAGTGCTCCACCCCCAACCTGTCCCCAGAGGCAGCTGGGCCAGTCCGTGGGGGTGGGGCGGGAGAGGTAGCTGTGGGTGGGACCAAGACTGCTTTGCCATCAACACAATTGCCAAAAGATCCGTCTGTGAACCATTCTGGGCAGGATGAGAGTTCAAAAGTGAAGAGGAAGAGTTTACTTGTTTTTTTAAGCAGTTGATCAAATATATAAGGAGTTCTAAAATATGACATGAAAAATAGTAGCATATTCCCACTAAGAAAAGAGAACAAGTGTTCTAAGCAATCACTTCGTAGATCTCTTGACTTTGAAACTATTATTTTATACACTTTTTCTACTGAACTTTTTAAAAGGATTTCCAAAAAGCCTGTGTAAAGCCTTTTGGCTCTCTGAGTGGCACCATGGCAGTTGGCAAGAGTAAGCGCCTTATGAAAGGCGGCAAAAAGGGAGCCAAGAAGAAACTGGTTGATCCATTTTCTAAAAGAGACGGCTATGGCGTGAGCACCTGCAATGTTCAACGTGAGAAATACTGGGAAGACACTGGTCACCAGGACCCAAGGAACCAGCACTGCCTCTGATGGCCGTAAGGGCCGTGTGTTTGAAGTGAGCCCTGCAGATGTGCAGAGTGATGATGTCGCATTTAGGAAATTCAAGCTAAATACTGAGGACGCTCAGGGCAAAGACTGCCTGACGAACTTCCACGGCATGGGTCTCACCCGTGACAAAATGTGTCCCACGGTAAAAAAATGGCAGACCATGACTGAAGCTCATGTCGATGTCAAGACTACCGATGGTTATTTGCTTGTCCCTTCTGTGTTGTGTTTACTAAAAAATGCAACAATCAGACAGGAAGACCTCTTATGCCCAGCATCGACAGGTCGGCCAAATCCGGAAGATGATGGAAATCGTGACCCGGGAGCTGCAGACGAATGACTTGGAAGAAGTGGTCAGTAAACTGATTCCAGACAGCATTGGAAAGACATAGAAAAGGCCTGCCAGTCCATCTACCCTCCATGATGTCTTCGTCAGAATAGTAAAAATGCTGAAGAAGCCCAGGTCTGAATTAGGAAAACTCGGGAGCTTCACGGTGAAGGTAGTGGCTCTGGAAAAGCTACTGGGGATGAGACGGGCGCCAAAGTTGAATGAGCCGATGGATGAACCACCAGTCCAAGAATCTGTTTAAAGTTCAGACTTTTAATAGCGACAAATAAAAAGTCCTATTTGTGACAAAAAAAAAAAAAAGCCTGTGTAAACTGGGCTCCTACAGAAAGAGTGGTATACTGTGTTCTTTGTCACCTGGAGAAGACACTGAGTGGGTCACTTCAAGTCCTGTTCAGCAAGGCTAACCTGAAGGCATATCCTGATTTAATTCAGATCAATAAGAGTTTCCAAAATGGTGATCGATGAGCTCTCCTTCCTTTTGGGGTTCAGGTCCACTTTTTATTCATTCACTCACTTCATCCCTCATTTAATAAGTGTGTATTATGTTTCCGCAGGAGACCTTCAGTATGAATCAATGGGCTTGTGGTCAAAATGTCAAAGAGAAGACCCTTGATGATGGCAGACGACAGGCCCAATTTAAACACGGTGCAGTTGTCCAAGAGCAGGAATATTCAAAGGGAAAGGCAGTCACAGGGGAAGACAGAGGTGAAGTGGTGAGGGTGTGAGACGAGGCTGTGGGCCGTTTGAGGGAGAGGAAGGGGGGGAGGAAAGTCAGAGGATAAAGGCGTAGAGGACAACAAAGAAGACAGCCATATTAGTGACAGCTCACACTGACTGGACATCTACTTGGCGGTAGTTGCGTCCTCAGTGCTCCAGTCTTGGTGTCATTACAGATTAGCATTACTCATGGGCCCGTTTCTCAAATGAGGAAACGGAAGTCTAGAGAAACTCTGCGTAGAGTTAGCCTAGGGTCAAATGAGCAAGGGTGAAGTCGGGCAGTCTGAACCCGAGGCCTGCATTCCTAACCCTGACTGCCCAAGCGATCTAATAAAACAGGCAGAAACATGAAACAAAAGTGGGAAAATGTGTTGGTAGAAAGATACAGGAAAAACTAAACCCCCAAGAGCTGGGTAGGAAGCAGAGGTGGATCTGACACCAATTCCTCATGGAAAGGCCAACCGGGAACAGTGGACAGACCTTAGAGATAGGGTGTGGTGTGGGCGGATTGAGGATAAGGCAGCCAGGCTTCACAGGACCTAAGGTAAGGCATCTGCGCAGGGCAGCCCTGGAGATAAAGGCAGGCTCATTTTTGGCCATGAGGTCAGGGCTAGCCATTGCTGTCACCAGCATGACTCCTGCAGGACACCCAGAGAGAGGGGGCCTGGCGAAAGCCCTCTCAGTCAGGTCTGTGATTGACCCAGACTCCACTCTGGCTGGAGTCTGACCTCAAGAATCAGCTCTGGACAGGCTCTGTGGTGATGCTCAGAGAGTTTTTTGTTTGTTTTGTTCTGTTTGTTGGTTTTCAGAGGGGTCTTTGATTCCTATGTTATGAATACAAAAAAGGGATTACAGGAGAATGACAAAACCCGTACCTCAATTTCTGAAGGAAACTTCTTCTTTCTCCCCTCCAGGAACTGAAGAAAACACCTTCCGAAGTCTGTCCTGGTCACACTCAGATCCCTCGTCTGACGCTGGTCAGTTCCTGTTGGCTGCTCTGGGATCTTTTGGTGTCTTATCCCATCCTGGAATGCACTGTGGGGCTGCCCAGAATCTCCCATCTTCCTAGCTGAAGTTTCTTCATGTTCAGGATTTAAACAACAGGGTCTTTACCCTCCGGGCTGCCTAGGAGGGCTGGTTCTGCTCCTGCTCATTCCACCCACTGCTGTCGTTCCTACGGCCCTGGGTGTAGCCCTCTGCCCCTGCTCCTGGCTGCACAGTCTCCGTGTCTGCTGGAGCCTGGCAGCTGCTGTGGTGCTTCGACCTCATGCCCAGCAAAGGCCGGCGCTGCCGGGGTGGGAGGGGCAAGATGAGCGTGCGCCTTCTGTGGGGCCTCTTCCCAGCGGGGTCCGTCACACGGGACCACATGCCTCTGTCTGCCATGGCACTGCCTCATCCCTGGTGCAGTTGGCCGGGACCTGCCTTCCAAGCGCCAGCTTGGCCTCCACAGAAACGCTCTGGTAATCTTATACCCAAACGAGTCTCCATTCATAGCCCTTTTCAGGCATCATCTTGTTGGTATCATCGCTAGTGTTCCTCATCCTTGAACCACGTGGTTCCTAACGAGCATATTTCCTTGTTCAGCCTTTCATGATTTCTGTTCCAGAACTGAGTGACGTCAGGGAATGTAAAAGAGCTATCAGAGCTGTGGAAGAGCATTATGTCGCTGCTCACAGAAATGTATTTAAAGAAGACACTTAGTCCATTCAGTAACGTATTTAAATACCAACTTTGCTTTTGATTTATGATGTCGTAACGTCATATTTATGAAATCACAATCTCATTTGGGCCCTTCCAGTCTGGACCTAGAACCAGACCCTCCCCACCTGTCTGGGATGCGGGGGCGATGTATATGAAGAGAGAGCATTCTACCTGTGGCCCACACAAGTCCCTTGGAACACGACCAGCAGGTGACGCGTGTGCTCCAGCAGGTGTGGCTGGTGGCGCTGTGGCATTTGCACAGAAGGCAGTGGCGCCTGTCTGGTACATCCAGGACCGGCAGGTGGCAGGGCCATGTCACATGATCAGTGTCTAAAGAGGAAACGCTAATGAATCCTGAAATGGATTTGTGTCCACTGAAAGGAGAAATTGATGCAAACAAAAAGTGTGTCTTTCAGTTTCTGTGGGGAGGACAGAGAAAATCCCCAAGAGACGTGGGAACAGGAAAGGAATCGGACATTAGGATGGACAAAGCTGGGAAAGAGCTGGGAAGGGTGAAGAGAGGCGGAGGGAAAGGGAGAGATGGAAACAAGGCAAGAAGAGAGGCCATGGAGGAGGACGTGCCAGGCCGAGATGCGGAAATTCATTTCTAGAGTAGACACAGCGTGCCCAGGCGTGGTCCTCATGGAAAGCTGAGGAGAGAGGCTATGAGTGAAATCTACAGAGAAGGGAAGGGGCGGAGCAGGGAACAGGGTGCTCTGGTGGCTGGGGCAAAGCTGGCAGAGACCTTTGGTTAAGGAGGGTTGCAACTCTGAGACTTGGACAGGGCAGAGTGCAGTACCTGGAAGATCTCTGGGTCTTTTCTTGACCTGCTGCTTGCCTCAGGGCAAAACTGGGGCCAGCCAGGGGTCAAGATAAGATGAAGACAAACGGAGACTGTAGGGGAGGGAGTGAGAGACACAGCAGAGAAGTAGGCTGAAAACCCTAACAAGGGAGAAAAACTTATGTGGAGAGATAGATGGCACACCACAATCTCTTCTTCATTCTCCTCTTAAAATTTTAGGCATGCACACACACATGCCCAGTGTGTTTTTTAAGCTGCTGGGTCCAGGTCTCAAACTGTGCGGTAGACCATGTGAGATCCAGTTCCCTAACTACCATGCCCCCTGTTCAAAGCAGAGGATACTTGTTTGTTATGCTAATTAATTGGCTTGCTTGGGGATTTGTCTATTCACTCTTTTCTCTTTATTTCTCGGAAGGTCAGATAATAACCTAGCTTAGGTTGGTGGCACGGGCTTGAGCATGAAACTCCATTTTAGTTTGTTCTCTTGGTCCTAGCGCAGGAGCTCAGTCCAAACCAATGGCTTCCTGTAAGTTTTGTAGTAAGCTGCCCTTGTAGAGATTAGCATAGGAATTAAGTCAAGAACATAACGCCTGAGGCCGACAGGTAGTGCAGTGATTAAAGCACTGGGCTCCCATGAGGTTGAAACGGTGCAAGTCCTGGACCTAGCAGCTCTAAACTCACGCCAGGTGCATGTGCATGAGTAACCAAAATCCTTACAGGAAAACAGAGAAGGGATTGCGGCGTGGCCATCTATCCGGAGGGGATTTCTCGCTTTCTGTCTCTCTGTCTCTCTCTGCCTTTCCAGCAAGCGCATGTGCCCTGTAGCAAAAATCTCTCCAAAAATTAAAAAAAGAAGAACATAATGCCTTAAGTCACTAAGAATTAATTTTAAGAACACAACATTAGCCAAGATAATAATCTGTTAGTGAATAAGAATAGCAGGTAAAGGGAAAAAAGAAACAGGAAAAGAAAGGCACACGAGAAGTAAAGAGAGACAGGAAGCAAGACACAGACGCAGAGGAAGATGGTAGGCAAGATGGTAAAATTTACCACCAGAGTTATTTTTTGAATGGGGAGAAAGAGAGGAAGGGGTACAATGAGGCTTTTGAGGAAGACATATGAAAATTCTTCAAGAGTCATTATTTATTCTAGGGGCAAAGCTACCTTGACATGAAAATTTGGTCCAGCCCTGTTTGGTGCATCAGAACGACCTACAGAAGGCAGGGACAGCGCATAACCAAGGACCTGAAGTAATTGGTAAGGCCGGCTGAGGGCGTGGGTCACAGCAGAGGTGACAGACTTGGGTGCACAGTCAGAATGTGGCTTGGTAACCCAGGAAGCATGGGATGGATGCAGGAAAGATGAGGTTTGGGGTGCTCAGATCAGGGATCCTCTACTTCACAGAAGAAAGTAGGTGGGAAATGGAAAAATACCGAGAAATTGGAAGGTGGAAAAACCAGCTGGGGAGAGAGGTGCAGGTCAAACAAGGCAGAAGGGGAGAAAGAGAAAGGTGTAAGGAGGTAAAGAGGCAGGAATCAGAAGGGGTGGAGAGAGAAATGCACAGCGGTCCAGAGAACAAGGCGGTAGGAGCTACAGAGACAGAGACAGAGAAATAGAGACAGCGGGACAGGGAAAAAGAAGAGTGTGAGAAGTAAGAGAACGGAGAGAGACAAGCAAGGGTGGCCTCTACGGCCATCTCTCCTCTACCTCAGTGTCTGCTGTCAGTGACTGGCACTGTGGCCTTCAGATCACACGGTTCCATGGGACCATCTGGAACAGGGACATTCCTGGCTAGAAGCTACACACGCTTTCAGGTCGTCTCTCTCTGCCTTTCCAGCAAGCGCATGTGCCCTGTAGCAAAAATCTCTCCAAAAATTAAAAAAAGAAGAACATAATGCCTTAAGTCACTAAGAATTAATTTTAAGAACACAACATTAGCCAAGATAATAATCTGTTAGTGAATAAGAATAGCAGGTAAAGGGAAAAAAGAAACAGGAAAAGAAAGGCACACGAGAAGTAAAGAGAGACAGGAAGCAAGACACAGACGCAGAGGAAGATGGTAGGCAAGATGGTAAAATTTACCACCAGAGTTATTTTTTGAATGGGGAGAAAGAGAGGAAGGGGTACAATGAGGCTTTTGAGGAAGACATATGAAAATTCTTCAAGAGTCATTATTTATTCTAGGGGCAAAGCTACCTTGACATGAAAATTTGGTCCAGCCCTGTTTGGTGCATCAGAACGACCTACAGAAGGCAGGGACAGCGCATAACCAAGGACCTGAAGTAATTGGTAAGGCCGGCTGAGGGCGTGGGTCACAGCAGAGGTGACAGACTTGGGTGCACAGTCAGAATGTGGCTTGGTAACCCAGGAAGCATGGGATGGATGCAGGAAAGATGAGGTTTGGGGTGCTCAGATCAGGGATCCTCTACTTCACAGAAGAAAGTAGGTGGGAAATGGAAAAATACCGAGAAATTGGAAGGTGGAAAAACCAGCTGGGGAGAGAGGTGCAGGTCAAACAAGGCAGAAGGGGAGAAAGAGAAAGGTGTAAGGAGGTAAAGAGGCAGGAATCAGAAGGGGTGGAGAGAGAAATGCACAGCGGTCCAGAGAACAAGGCGGTAGGAGCTACAGAGACAGAGACAGAGAAATAGAGACAGCGGGACAGGGAAAAAGAAGAGTGTGAGAAGTAAGAGAACGGAGAGAGACAAGCAAGGGTGGCCTCTACGGCCATCTCTCCTCTACCTCAGTGTCTGCTGTCAGTGACTGGCACTGTGGCCTTCAGATCACACGGTTCCATGGGACCATCTGGAACAGGGACATTCCTGGCTAGAAGCTACACACGCTTTCAGGTCTTTCCTAATGTCCCCTTGGTGCTGGAACAGGTAAATGCCACTCACTACTTGACAAAGAGACAAGAGTGGGTGAGCAGGAAAGGAACAGTGAGGCCAACACCAGAAGAGTGAACCAGAGTCCCTAACTGTCTCTGCCGTATTGGACAAGATACCAAACTGATACAGCGGAAGGGGTCAAATAATAGCTTTTAAAAGCATCCTCAAACAATGACTAAAGTAATACTTTTTCAAAGTATTTTTGCAAATAGATAAGATTTTATTTTGTGTGTGTGTGTGTGATCTGAAGAGTATCTTTGTTTTATAAATGAGGAAATAGTGTCATATAACTAAGTCTTTTTTGTTTTGTTTTGTTTCAATGAAATTTAAATAGTGAACTTGGACTAGAATCTTGGACACCCGAAACTTAATAGAAAGTGCCTAAATAAGATAGAAATGATAATCACACATCACTATAAATACGTTCTGAAGTGCAATTTGTTGTATAATTTATTACTCTCTTATACATTTTTAACTTTATGTTTTTTTTCTTTTATTTGTATGTTCTAGGATTACTGGAAACAGAACTTCTTTGGAAAAGATATTGAAGGATGAAGTGGGGAGATTAATGTCTCTGTACTGACAGACATGCATGGCATTCCCTTTTGAAAAAGCAATGTAAGGGAACCAGCAGTTAGCGTAATGGCTATGTCACTGGACTCCCACATAGTTGACTGCGGTTCGCGTCCTGGACCCGGTGGCTTAAAACTCACGCTGGGTGCATGTGCATGCGTGCCCAAGATCCCGAGAGGAGAATGGAGGAGAAGGGATTGCAGCGTGACCATCCCCCCAGGGAGTGATTTCTCGCTTTCTGTCTCTATGTCTCTCTGTCTGTCTGGCGAGCGCACACGCCCTATAGCGAAAATCTCTCCAAAAAAAAAAAAGCAATGTAATACACTGTAAAGTTATATGCAAGTCAATGTAATATAAACAAGATCATGATGATAATAAAAAAATAAACTTCCTTGGGAAAATACTCTA
>NW_006159525.1:6920999-6970773 GCF_000334495.1 Tupaia belangeri chinensis
AGAACTCTAACCTTAAGATATTATTTTTATTTTGAAAAGGATTTATTCTGAACATTTTCACTATTCTTTTCAACTAAAAACAATTGTTCTGGGACCAGCAGTTGGCATAATGGCTATGTCGTGGACTCCCATGTAGTCCTTCACAGGTCAAGTATGGGACCTGGTGGCTTAAATTCACACCGGGCGTGTGTGCGTGTGCGCCCAAGATCCTGAGAAGAGAATGGAGGGGAAGGGATTGCGGTGTGGCCATCCCCCCTGGGGAGTGATTTATCACTTTCTGTCTCTCTGTCTCTCTCTTTCTGGCTCGCACACAAGGCCTATAGCAAAAATCTTTCCAAAAAAAAAAAAAAAGGTTTCAACTTAAATGATCCATAATTTATCCTATTATTTATCATTAGATGACTCATATTTTATCTTTCTACTTAAAATTCTATATAGAATATGGGACCAGCAGTTAGCATAATGGCTATGTCACTGGACTCCCATGTAGTCGACCGTGGTTCACGTCCCGGACCCAGTGGCTTAAGCTCACGCCAGGTGCGTGTGGGTGCGTGCCCAAAATCCCGAGAGGAGAATGGAGGAGAAGGGATTGCGGTGTGGCCGTCCCCCCAGGAAATGATTTCTCACTTTCTGTCTCTCTGTCTCTCTCTTGCTTTCTGGTGAGCGCACATGCCCTATAGCAAAAACCTCTCCAAAAAAAGGAAAAAAAAATCTATGTAGAATAGCTAGTACATTAATATTACATGAAACTATTTACTGTAACAAGTAACTCTTTTCCATTGTGCCCTAAATATGCAAAATTTGTTTCTTTTTTTGAAAAAAGAATTATTTACTTAATTTTATTTGACTAGAGATAGAGAATGAGAGAAAGGAAAAGTAAGAAAGCTAACCGCCAGGTTTGGGACTCAAACCATGGTTGGCCATGTGGGTGCCTTAACCACCATACCACCTGCCAGCTCTACTTTGTTTCTTCTCTTAAAATGAATTTATTTATGAAAACAGACAGACCTTAGGTATTAACCAGGCTTTCTCAGCCTCTGCACTATTGATATTTCGGTTTATATTAAAAAGTCTGAGAAAGGTGGGTGAAGGCAGTATATATTGGCTGTCTTTGCTTCAAACAGTCAGTTGGAGACCCAAGCTAATAGGGATTTTGCCAGTTCTCATCCTATAGCTCCTGAAGTCACCCAGGGATTAGCATCCAGTTTCATTTTTCTTTTCTTTCTTTTTTTTTCTTTCTTTTTTTGAGAAGTTTTTGCTATAGGGCACGTGTGCTTGCCAGACAGACAGAGAGAGACAGAGAGACAGAAAGCAAGAAATCACCCCCCCAGGGGGGATGGCCACCCCGCAATCCCTTCTCCTCCATTCTCCTCTTGGGATCTTGGGCACGCATGCCCACGCGCTGGCGTGAGTTTAAGCCACTGGGTCCGGGACACGAAGCATGGTCGAGTTCATGGGAGTCCAGCGACATAGCCATTACGCCAACTGCTGGTCCCCCATTGTCATTTTTTAAACAATTATTTTATTTAACTTTATTTATTTATTTATTTGACCAGAGAGGGACAGAGCAAGAGAGCGACAGAAAGTAAGAAAGCAAGCTGCCAGGTCCAGGACTCAAACCATGGTAGGCCTTGTGGGAGTCCAGCACCCTTAACCACCACATCACCTGCCAGCCCCTTGGCATCCAATTTACAGGAGTGGAGGTACATCTTGTTTGTGCACATTTCTTTGGCTAGAAATCTGGCAAATGGTCATACCTTTCTGCAAAGGATGCTTGGAAAAATAATCCAGCCATAAGCCATGGAAACAGAGGAGGGAATAAAGTTTGATTAGCAGCTTGCGATTTTTACCACATTCTTCCTTTCTTGTCCCCAAATATTCATGCAACTGTCTTCTCATATTGAACATCCTCCAGGCCCTGCCCACAATGATATGCACAGTTACTTCCTTAAATTTAAAGTGCATCGGCTTCAGGTGAAGTGCAGGCGTCTACATCCCACCTAGATGTCAATCCTCTGACTTCTGGGAGGTTCTTCCAATCCTGACGGGTCCAGGTTTCAGGACTCTCTTCACCTCCTTTAATCTATCAAATTAGCCAATTCTTGCCTGAGGTAAACTTCCCTTTGTAACATTTTTGTTAAATGCAACAAATATCAACTATCTACTGCTAACATCTTGTTATTTAATCTCTTTCTCTGGAGTCCCTGGCTTGAAAGGCTCTTGATATGCTCTCAAAATATAAAAGTTGAAGTCTTACTGAATTTACAGCTATGCAACATGGAGTCCACCTTTCCAGCCCCTGCTGTTTCCTACTGCCCGTTACCTAACCATGAAGCCAATGCCATGCACAGTAGTCCCTTCTTATCTGGGGGGAAGAGGAGGTGTCATGTGCCAAGACCCCGAGTAGAGGCCTGAAGCCATGGATAGTACTGAACTCTATGAAGATTATGTTTTTCTTCGTCTGATAACTGAGATGGCTATTGAGTGACTAATTCAGCTCAGATAGACACAGCTATACATTTTTACTTCTGGAACATTCCACCGAATATTTTCAAACTGTGGCTGACTATAGGTAACTTAAACCCCAGAAAACGAAATTGTGGAAATTGAAACTGTGAATAAGATGGGACAACCATATTTCAGGGTCTCATTTGGCAATCTTTCAAAGTACTTATTTTTTTAAAAAAATATATCAAGTAGAATAACTGCTTCAAGAAATAGGTCCCAAACCATATTGTGGCTCAAACACAACAAGAAGCCTATTTTTCACTCACATAGTCACTATAATGTGGTTTCTGATTGTTGGGGCATCTTGCTCCTTATAGTTACATAGGGGCTCTGGATGACAAAGTTGGCCATTGTCAAGGTCTTCATGGGTGAAACAGAGACAGAACTACACTAACACGGAGGGACAAGAGGAAAGGGAAAAAGGAGCAGGAGGAATATGTAAGAAGAGGGAGGGCAAGATTCGGTAAGGAAGCTCCTAATGGTGAATCAGTCACAGATTCTACTAAACAGTGATTGGGACAATATTAAGGTCAGAAGAATTCAAAGGGCAGCCAGGATGATCTTGTGAGCACCCCAGGTACTTTTAGCTTCTCATGACATTTCCTTCTAGACCACTCCCTTATCACTAAGGGGGCTACTAAGGGGTTTTATTCCTTTGGGCAGGAATGAGAGACATGACTCTTCAGATGCCATTAAAAAGAAGAACCCTGGGAAACCCTGGGATCAGAGGCCATTCAAAGAAGAAAGAAAGTGAGGAATGCAAGCCATCTGCCCAAAGACAGAGACAGAGAAAGAGAGAGGGAGAAAGCACCCCACAATGTGGCATGGTCACTCCACAATCCCTTTACCATTGCTCCATCCTGTTGATACTTGAGGTATGCACATGTGCCTGGTGTGTTTCTAAGCCATCAGCACTGGAATTTGGAACTCATGGTCAGCCATGAGGGATCCAGCTTCCTTTTCTTTACCTTCTTAAAAATGCAGAGGCAAAATCATGCTTAATAGAAATGTTCAGAATATTTAAGGTCTTCAATTTATGATGGGGTATGCACTGATTTTTAATTGACCCATTTTTAATAGACCCATTTTTAATTGAACATATCCTAAGTTGAAAATGCATTTAATACCCCTATCTTACCTAATATCATAGCCTACCTTAAATGTGCTATCATAATTACATCAGCCTACATTTGGTCAAAATCTTTCAGTACACACTCTATTTTATAATGAGGGGTTGAATATATCATGTAATTTATAAAAACTATATTGAAAGTAAAAACAGAATGCAATTCTTTAAACCAAAGTCATGATCAGTTTTTCAACAAAACAAAACATGTGGCAACCTATAACATTGTAGTAAAAAAATCATATGTTGAAGCATCGTTAAGTCAGGGACTATTTGTATATGTATACATATTAATCTTCTTGAGACAAAATGAGGCTAACATTTTTAGGTCTATAAATATTAATGTCTTGAATTAATATGATTTTTACCATGTTCTGCCTATCATGTTCTACAGAACTTAGAAAGCTGCTTTTATCTATTAATCAGAGAGCTGAAGGAGCCTTTTACAGACAGCAGGTCCAGCTATTTAGTCACTTCCAATTGTCCACTCAAAAATCCAAGTTGAAACTATCAGCAGATATAATCCAGCCTGGTGTTGGCTTTTTAATGAGTGTTTTAATCTTTTCCTGCTTTTGGGGACTGATATCTGAATCAAAGATGTCACTTATAGAGGCCATTTAATTATAAAACCAAAGCAACATATTGTCTCATATATATAAATATATACACACACATATACATATACATATATGCACACACATATACACACATATACACACACATATATATACACATATATGTGTGTGTGTGGGTGTGTATATATATATATATATACACACATATATATTTATTTTTTAAAATTTTATTCCTAAAAGAGCAAACGCACACGCATATGCGAGAAAAGGGCGCACCCTCCACAGGATCTGGTCATATCCCAATCTGCTTTCTTCAGTTCTCCAGGTTGTCAGATCTGGGGCACTTGTACCCAGGATATTTGAGGCTGACTGGGCTGGGGATTCAAACCATGGTTGCCATGTGGCTTCCAGCACTGCAGTTGGCAATGTACTGCTGTGCCACCACAGATGGGCTGTGACAGTGGCTTATTGTAGTGATTTTCCAAAGCATTTTTGTAACTAAACCCAAACTTTATCGCTTCAGCCACCTGAAGAGTGGGTCAAGAAAATGGGTGCTATCCTTGCTGTAGAGATGTGAAAGCTGAAGATAAACAAATAAAGGATTTTTATAAGTTCTCATGAAACATTCAAAGTAGAGCCAGGGCCCATATCTTGAACATACAGAATTTGTTTTAGTGGTTTTCTATCTTGGATTTTTCTTTTTCTTCAGTAAGAAAGACAGAGACAGAATTTATTTTCAAAGCATCATTTTGACTTCAATTCTGTCTACAGTGAAAGCTGTCACGTTTATGTAACCTTTTTTATTTATAAGTTCTTGTTTTTAACTCCCTTTTCCCCTTTGTTTTTTAATTTTCATCTCTATTTGATCCCATGAAGCAAGAAACAAAGAAGAAAACAACCTACTATTGAAAAATACATTATGGAAACACCAAACAATAAATAAAACGGATACTATTATAATAAACATTTACTTTTCTAGAGAAGATGGATTCTAACTGCTGTATGGCTCCCAATTAAAAATAATTTTATTTTGGTTTTAGATGATCCACTTTGTACATGTTGTAATGGGTGGGGTAGGATATCTAATGGGCAAATGTACAAGATGCAATGATTTGGTTTTGGTGGAAACTGATCTCCTGCTCATGTTGATAACCCATGGACATTTCAGGACAGCAGGATGACTCCCCTTCTTGATCCTTTGGGGGCGCAGACTGATAAAGGGAATCCAGGGCCTCTGTGATCAGCCTGGATGTGGACATGCCCTGTCCATGGAGGAGAGCAAGGCAGATGTTATGGGCCAGGCTTCAAAGAGCCTCTATCACGTCTGTACACATCCCATCAGCTAGGATTCACATGGCAGTAGCTGAATGAGAGAGGGGGCAGGTCTTCAGGAAATGTAGTCTAGCAGTGTGCTCAGGAAGAAGAAAACAGATTTTGGTATTCAAAACATGTTCCCTGCTCTGCCTTCTGAAGAGGCAATTTCTATTCTTTAAAATACTCAGATCATTGGTACTTCTTTCTAATTAGAAAATATATCTTTTTTTGTTAACATTGTTTATATTCTTTAATAAGTTTTAGTATATGCATGTATTTTAAAAATTTATATTTCACAAATTTAATAATGTATTTCAATTTATAAAATATAAACTATACTTTATATATTTAACTGCTACATTATCTTTTTAACTTCATAGATTGTCCACTACACATTTTAAATATCAAAACATTTCCACAATTTACCTATTAAAAAAATCCTTTTATTAGTAGAGAAGTCAAGTGGTTTTGAAATGTGCTGATTGGAGAAGGATAACAGAGACCAGATTTATCCTTCTCCGTGAAAAAACTAAACTTACAAAACATATGCAATAATAGTTTTCAAAACTTTGAACATCAAGCCATGGAGATGGTAAACCCTGAAAAACTGGGAGTGAGCAAGATGAGTCCTACATTTCTTCAGCCTTCTGCTGGTTTCTAGGCCATGGACCTAGGAGGAAGAAGTCAACTATAACTGGTTGTCCCGACCTGGGGAGCGGGGTGGGGGAGATGACAGTCAAACAGGTTTCCTGAGGGAAGGAGTGAGAGACGGGACGAACGATGCAGTGTTACAACTCTTCAGGGTCGTCCAGAGACGACGCGGTGTCACATCTCTTCAGGGTCTTCAGGGTCGTCTGGAGACGACGCGGTGTTACAACTCTTCAGGCTTTTCATGGTTGTCTGGAGACTGTGGGCCAGGGATCGTGGTTATATACATGTTGGTGGGCCGTGATTGGTTGTAAAAGGTGGGTTATGATTGGTTGCTTTGTGGACCAATCATGAGGTGCCAGATATGCAAATCTGAGGGATTCTAGTGGCCAGAGTATGGTTTTGAAGATGAGGTTTTTGAAGGGGAGCCAATCATGGCCTTTGTCATTGTGTAATTGTTTGCTCTATGAGAAACCAGCGATATTTGCTGGTGTGCAGCCTCCCACAGCTGGTGACTTTCCTGACTTGAGAGGATGAAGCCAGGAGGCCAGCAGGTCAAGGCTACGAGCACTCAGAGGGGTCTTATACAATCTGTGCATTGATATAATATAACTTAAAGATAGATTAAAAATGTCTACCTCATGGAATAGAACAATCCAGCTGAACCCTTCTTCCTTACCTATAGAATCATGAGGAATGTAAATAATTGTTTCTTTTTTTTTTTGATGGTTAACTGCATAACAATAACTAGAGCAGGTAGTCTGTAAAATGATGGAGCTTGGGAGGAGCTGTGGGTTAGGAAAAGTCTGGAGGTATGTATCAATTTCTATGAGGATAAATTGTTGTTCTCCTGGAGTGGAAGGGTTCTGATGCAATTGTGAAGTAGCTTGCTAGTCTTCTTGAGTAATGTGCCATACTGAAGGTTTAAATCATTCATGCTGCTGCTTCTTTTCTGTGGGAGGTTTAACTTGTCCTCAACCTTTTAGGCACCAAGGATTGGTCTTATGGAAGACTCTTTTTCCATGGAATGGGTGGGGTATGTGTGGGAGTTGGGGATGGATTTTGAGAGCTTGCAACCCACACCCCTTGTTTGTGCAATTCACAATAGGATTCACTCTCCTATGAGAATCTAACGCTGAAGATGATCTGACAAGAGATGGAACTCAGGCAGTAATGTGAGTGATGGGGAGTGGCTATAAATCCAGATGAAACTTCACTGGCTCAGTTGCCACTCACCTCCTGCTGTGTGACTAGCGAGGAGAGGGTTGTTGGGGGCCTCTATCTTAGAAGGTATATAAATATATAATTTTGTTTGTTTGATGCAGGGTGCATGCCATTACCAGAGAAGGGGGAGGAGTGAGAAATTACTCCCTAACAGGGATGGCCACATTGCAGTCCCTTCTAGGGATTTTGGTCATGCACACTCACACGCCTGGTGTGATTTTCAAGCCATTGGGTCTGGAACTAAAACCACAGTTGGCCATGTGGGAGTCCAGCACCTTAGCCACTATACCATCTACTGACCCTGTGATGGTTAATTTTTTTTCAAGACTAGTTACTTTATTTGCAGCCTGTTTATGCTTACATGTGTATATTGTTATTACATAAACAACTGATTCATCATAGAACATTCAGTAAACATCAAGAAGTATGAAAAAGAAATAACCTAAAAATTCTGCTAGTCAAGTTCACCAGTGTTAACCCTGGTATGTTTCTACCAGTCTTTTCTCTCCATGGAAGTAATAAACATTAAGATTGCTTATAAATACACATTCTCTGTTCCTGAATCGTCACTCAGCACACTGCATCGTCCCATATCATTAATGTCCTTAACTCTGATTTCTATTGACTGGAGGTCAGCTATAACTGGACTTGGCTGAACCAGCTCTTTAAAAGTCATGATTTCCACAGTGAACACACAATTTAGCTTGGGGATAACTTTCAGGTGGTCCTCTTTGGTGATAATTTCGAAAGCCTTGGTTTCCTGTAGAAAAATTCTTGTAACACCCACATATGAGGGGCATCTGGATTTTGTGGACTGAAATAATAGCACCACAAAGATCTGCCTTTAACAGCTTGGCTTGAATCATCTGTGGCTGCGTGTCTGGCTTGAGACCATTGCACAGGTCCCGGATGTACTGCTTCCAAAGTTCATGCAGCTGGAGAAAAAGATTGTATTTCTGTTGCTCTGGCTTAATGTCAAAGAGCCACAGTTACCTCCTCTGCCTGGCAGAGAGGCCTTTGGTTTTCTCTTTCTTCTCCTTTCTCTTCCAGCAAGTGAAATACTCTAGAGTAACGGCCTTGCACTGCAGCAGGTCCTCCAGGGCTTGCTGGCTCATGCGGGGCACGCTGTGCTTCAGGAAGGCCTTCACAAAGGCCTCGGCCCACACAGTTCCTGTATGCTGAACATCGGACTCTCTTGCCTCTTTCTGAGAAAAAGCACGGTAGACCACACTCTTCATCCTCCCACTGCTCCCGGTGTGTTCTGACGTCTACTTCAGGGTCGCTCACTCTTTCTCCACTTTGTTCAGCAACCTTCTGCCACCTCGTAGTGTTCCCTGGTGCCAGAAGCCGAGGGGTGCGCTCAACTGACCAACAGACAAGCTTTTACTTGCTACGGGAGAGTGAGATGTTCCTGTGATGGTTAATTTTATGTGTTAACTTGACTGGTTAAGGGACGAACAAATAGTTGGTAAACCATTCTTTCTGGATATACCTGTGAAGGTGTTTCTAGAAGAGGTATAGATGATCTGCTTTCACTAATGTGGATGGGCATTGGCCAAACTATTGAGGGCCCAAATACACAAAACAGCAAAGGAAAGATAAATTTCTCTTCTTGAGCTGGGACATCCATCTTTCCTGCCTTTGGTCATTTGAGCCAGTCCTGGTTCTCTGATCTTTGGATTTGGAATTTACATCAGTAGGTCTCTGGTTCTCAGGCCTTAGGACTTGAGCCACTGGTTTTCCTGGTTGTTCAGTTTGCAGGTGGAAGACGGTAGGGCTTCTTGACCTCTCAAATACAAAGTGAATCAAATCCCCAAATAAGTTTCTTTTCATATACACTAGTATTTTATATATGCTAGTGTATATGAAAGAAAAATTTATTATGCAAATGGACTCACTATATTAGCAAACTTCAAAAAGTTCATGGAAAATAGAATTAAAGTGAGTTTATTTTAGTGCAAACATTTGAGGTCCATGCCTAGTTTTTCTTTTTTGGAGAGGTTTTTGCTATAGGGCACATGTGCTCACCAGAAAGACAGAGAGACAGAAAGCAGGAAATCTCTCCCCCAGGGGTTGACCACACCGCAATCACTTCTCCATTCTCCTCTCTGGATCTTGGGCATGCACGCACATGTGTCTGGTGTGTTTAAACCACCGGGTCCGGGCTTCAAACCTCAGTCGACTACATGGGAGTCCAGCGATATAGCCATTACGCCAACTGTTGGTCCCTGTGCCTAGTTTTTTCATAGCACATATTTTTCATGAACATTTTGAAGACCCCTTACACATGTGTACGTGTGTGTGTGTGTGTGTGTGTGTGTGTCCTATATGTTCTGTTTATCTGGAGAGCCCTGGTTAATACAATAGGTCGACCTAGGCTTCTGCTCTTCTTCAGGACACTGTGACTGTGTTCCTGCAGCTCCCCAAGAGTTGAGGTTCTTAACTGGCCCTTCACCATTGCTACTCATCACTGTAATTATATCCACCAGGCATCTTCTGGGTATGTGGTGTGACAGGGCTGTTACCTCTGGAATCCTATAAGCTCTGTTGACACTAGGAAGTCTCATTACATGAAGCCATCACCTAGGGTCAACATCAGTTTACCAAGGACAGGCAGAAGTGAGGCTCTCAAAAATACTAGCACCCCACACCAATGCATTTCTTACTGCTTTAGTGAAGGGAATGTCTTCTGGGTTTGTGTAGTAACAAAGCCATGTGGCTGGTGTTTTGGTCTCAGTACATCCATTTTAACATTCCTGCCTCCCTGAGCTTTTTTATTTTTTTTGGAGAGGTTTTTGCTATAGGGTGTGTGCGCTCGCCAGAAAGACAGAGAGAGACAGAGAGATAGAAAGCGAGAAATCACTCCCTGGGGGGATGGTCACGCCACAATCCCTTCTCCATTCTCCTCTCGGGATCTTGGGCATGTATGCACATGCGCCTGGCGTGAGTTTAAGCCACTGGGGTCTGGGACTCGAACTGTGGTCGACTACATGGGAGTCCAGCGACATAGTCATTATGCCAACTGCTGGTCCCCCCTCCCTGAGCTTTATGATCTACTCTCTAATCCTGGTCAGGGCGGTTGGGGCATCTCTACCTCCTTTCCTAAGCACCACAAGCCAGTACTGATGCCTTGCCAGGTTCTTACTCCCTGATTCAAAGGCTTGGACTTCAAAGTCAAGGAAGTCTGCACTATTCAATCTTATGGTCTCTCTTCCGAGGTTCTATAGTAAAATATCCTCTCCTACAAGTAATCCTCTGTTGTTTCCAATACTCATTAGTGAGCTTTTGCTAGGTAATGCTATAGCAATAAACGGACCTTGAATTCTGATGACTTACATGACAGAAACTTAACTTCTGGCTCACTGAATGCCCACAGTGAAGCCAGGAACTTCTCTGGGGTGCTAAAATAAGTATGCCAGGCTGCTTCAATTTTTAGGTTCTAAACATTTTAGGATATTTGCACTTATATAATAACATATCTTGGGGGTAGGACCCAAGTCCAAGCTCAAAATTCATTTATGTTTCATATATACCATATGTACATAGCCTGAAAGTGATTTTAAATGATATTTTTGTGTTGTAGTAGGGTTGACTACAACCCATCATTCAGGGTCAGATATGGAATCTTCCATTTGTGGCGTCATGTAGGTTCTCAAAGAGTTTTGGATGGCGGAGCATTTTGGATTTTGGATTTTTGGATTGGGGATTTCAACTTACAGTATGATCCTTTATAGAAAGATTCCATACTTAGGATGATGAATTTCACTCTAAATTATTCAATAAGAAAATTCGATCAAAACAACTTTAACTTTTATTTAGAAAAATAAGTGATCAGGAATGAGAGCAACAACAACCAAGCTTTTAAAAAGCAGTATGATGTTTGCACAGGAATAGGCAAAGCAATTATGGCATCTTGGGCACGTTGTCCTGCTAATGGTATAAGTCTGAAGGGAGTAGACAGGAATTGGCTACATAGGCCCCAGCTGCAGTGGCACAGGCAGTGGGGCACTGTCACACAACATCAGAGTCACAGAGAAGATCCAGGTTCAGATCCCAGATCAACTCGAATATGCTGAGCACCCGCGATTCTGTCTGACGGAGTGCCTATAGGAAGGACTGCTGCGTGGAGGAGTCTGTCAAGGCCTCATTCTTGGTCTCTTTTCACCTCTTTCTCATGAAAGAAAGAAAGAATATAAACGAAAGCAAAGGTCTATATTAACAAAACAGTGGGCTGTAACTGAAAACGGTCATTGCTTCTTTCCTGAATTGCAAAAATGTTTTTAAAATTCTTCTCAAATTCAGCCTCTAGTTGAAGTCCCAGCCCGAGGAATTTTCGGCCCTGCAAAAACAAAGACAAAAATAATTTAGCCATTGGCCATGCAGTGAGCTTAGACTCTTGGTGTTTCAGATCATTTGGAGCCCCACTGCAGACTAGCCCAAAGATTAAGTGGGAGTTCATCTTTAGCAGGAGCGCGTTTCCTAATGGTTGGGTTACCTTGGTTTATCTGGAAGACAGAGAAACAGTGATAGGACTGTGTGGCAGTCTAATTCCTGACAAGAAAATAAGGATTGATTTAATTGTTAATGATTTTAGCTATGTCTTTTATAAACATGTTATCTGTAACAATATGATAGTACAGAAATGCCTAAGGAAATTAATGATATTTCCCCTTTCCTTTCACTCTCACGCCTTGAAGTAATGCTTGTTAACTTGTTAATAAGTCCTCGAAATACAGATAGAAAGAGATCCAAAATCGTGAAATTTAAAAATTTGGTTTGGTATCTTCCTTTAGAGAAGAGAGGCACAAGTAGCCTTTAAAATGCACTTGACTGCACTCTGTGGCAGCAACTAAAAGACTGGAAGGTGTGAAAACATGGAGAGCAACTGCAGATACCAGAGACCGTGTGGGGGGAGGGTGGGAACGGGGGTGGGGGGGCAGGAGGGAGGGAACCAAGGAGGGAAAAAAGCAAGACATTTAATGGACACAGAAATGGAAAATCATCTGTCGATGGGGATATGTATGGTAACATTTTTGACTGGGCCAATATGCAGTGTATTCATGCTGGGAAAGTTCATTTCGTATGTTATAAAGATGTACATGATTAAATGTAAAAAAAGAAATTAATAAGAAAATAAGAGAAAGAAAAAAATTTAAAAATAAAATGCATTTGTTGGCCAGCAGGTAGCATGGTGGCTAAGGTGCTGGATCCCACATGGCTGACTGTGGAGTTCGAGCCCTGGACCCGGTGCCTTGAGGGATACTCCAGATATATGTGCATGCATGCCCAAAATCTCAAGAGGATAATTGAAGAGAAGGGATTATGGTGTGGCCATTCCCCAAGGGTGATTTCTCACTGTCTTTTCTGTCTTTTTCTAGCAAGTACACGTGCCCTATTGCAAAACAAACTACAAGCAACAACAAAAAAACCTTTGTATTCCCTGTGCAAGTGAATAGCTCTGCAGGCTACTGTTGTCCGTGGGAGAAAATAGACTAGCCAGGAGTGAGTAAACTCAGAGGTCCGAGGGTTGTGTCTCTAAGGACACCTTCAGGTTTGTTGTTCTCTCCACACTCATCACTGGGCTTCTAGAACACTTGCAGCACGTTCACTTGTGTGGGCTTGCCACACCATGAGGGCAGTTGTAACATTCACCTGATGCAAGAAGATGAGAGATAAAGTGATTAGTGGAAAGGAAAAAGGAAGTAGGAGGCCCACATACCCTGTAAAACGCCTTGTGGTTCTTAAAGATGAGGCGCACATCCTGCACAAAGCCCTTCACCCGGGAGTACGCCTTCTCGGCCAGCCTCTTCTTGATTCTGTTTAACCACATGGGCTCCTGCAGGCCCTGGGCTGAGTCTCTGCTCTGTTGAGGAACGTAGGGGAGGGAGTGTTATTAGCGTGGCTCCAAGTCTGCCTCCCTAGACACCGCTGTTGTGGACTGTCTGTGCCTCCCCTGTACCAAGTCATACGTTGAAATCCTAGCCCCCAATATGTGATATGAGGAAGTGGGGTCTTTGGGAGGTGATTAGGTGGGGAGGGTGGAGCCCTCACGAATAGGAAAACTCTAGAGGGCACTTTCCTTCTGCCATGTGAGAACGCTGTGGGGAGGGCAGGTATCGGCCACCTGGGGGCCACCCTCACTGGAACCCAATGTGCTGACACTCCGATTTCGGAACCCCAGACTCCAGAGCGGGGAGAAATAAATGTCTCTTATTTCAGCCATCCAGTCAGTGGTCATTTGTTCTAGTAGCCTGAACTAAACCCCCCTGAATAAGGCAAATATAATAATAGCATATGCCAGCGGGAAGCAAATCCAAATCTGACAAATGCCAGTAGCAGGGGTTTTCCTTCCTTCCTTCCTTCCTTTCTTTCTTTCTTTCTTTCTTTCTTTCTTTTTCTTTCTTTTTTTTTTCCTATTACTTACGTAAAATGGCTTTGGGGCAAAAAAGAGGCTTTTGGGGTGAGAATAGATCTTCAAGAGGAGCAGCTCACATTTCTGTAAAAGAGGGAAGAGATTTCCAATGAAAAGCAGCTTGGAGAGAATGAGCCTACAGTCATGTTCAGACAGAACGCATGATTCTCAAGCCTGTGGACTCTGAAACAAACATGGAATCAGGGTTTTCTCTGGAAAACAACTGCCACTGCTAGGGCATGCTGTCAAAGCAGACCATGGACCAGTGATTTGCTGCTGGGTGCCATTCCTCCAGCCCTCTGCAAGACTGTGTCTGTCCCATGACTCAGGGGGGTGGAAAGGAGCGGGCATTGGGTTCACATTTACACTCACCAGCTGTTCCTCAGGCTGCATCAGCCTCATCAGCACCTCAAGTTCCTGATGACATGGTTGGCTTTCTGGGTACCTTTTCTGGATAGCCCCTACCCTGCAGAAAATGCAGTTCCATGGGTCCCTGAAAGATTGGGTAGAAAGTGAGCAAAAGCAGGTTCTGTCAATCAGTCACTGTTCCTATGGCTGCAAAAATCTCCTATTCAAGAATGAGTGGTGGTTTGTACAACCTTTAGTCAATCAGTTTACACAAGAGATGGGTGTGAATGCCAGATGTGGTGTGTGTGGAGGAGTGGGGCCTAAGGAAGGTCATTTGGAAGAGGGATACAGAGGCAGAGCACTGACGGGATGGGGAGGTGTGGTGTTATCGGTTGAAGATATTTTGATCAACTGGACTGGGGAGAGGTGTTCACATGTTGAAGTGTTCACTTTGTAAGCTAAACAATGTGATTGAATGTATATTAAAAAAAAATGAGTGGTGGTTTCCGTTTTGTGTTCAACTTCTGTCATGGAGGCCCCTGCATTAGCACCCCAGTAAGGCTCATTAGCCAAAGACACACCTTCCAATGACAGTGGTGGCAGGGGTGACAGCCTGCAAGTGAAGTGGCCCAATGTGTGATGAAAGCTCATTCACCTCTAAACTTGGGGCTCTCATCTGAGCCACAATCAGCCTTGAGAATGCACCCTGTTTTTCACAATCAAGTATTGGAGATCAGTCCTCGCACCCTGGAGTCTTGGGCCTTGGTGAGCCAATCGGACCATAGTGAAAATCAGGAAACCAGGCCTTGTTTCACAACTTTGCTGAATAAGCACAGGTCATAAGCTATAGCCATTCTCTCCTCTGGCATTGCCGTATACTTAGACTCTGTGCTCAACAAACTTCTTGGAAGGGAAATCTACAGACATGGTGCCACATATCTTTCATTTGCCCCAAGATTCATTCTCTAATCGTCTCTGGCAGGCTCTCTAAGCTGGGAGGCTCTCAATGATCAGGAGGACAAATGAACCATTCTAGCAGTGCCAACCTTTCCTTGTTCACAGCCAGTCTGGTTGCTCAAGGGGCCTGTTATCAATGCTCATGCTGCAGAGATGGGGGTTACACGTGGGCTTGACAATAACGGTGATCTGTCTTCTGCCTCTGCAGTCAGGAGGCAGAGGTTATGATGACTCCTTGATATGGCATTCTGGGGAACCCTACCAGTCAAAGGCAGAGGGTATAACTCCCTGATACGGTATTCTGGGGTCAGACGGGTCACACTAGTTCTCCTCCCATTACGGAAGGGCAATGCTCTATCGTCTCAGGGGCAGACACATTCCCAGAACATGTCGTCTTCCAGCCACAGCAATTGTCGCATCACACCAGTCACAGGGCATCCTACTGGTGTCCCCACACACTACCAGCTCTGTCCAAAGATACATTGTACAGCAAAGAAAATACAGCAGGGGGTCGTGTCCACAGAATTCACAGGTCTGACCAAGTCCCCTATGATCATGTTCCCTGTGATGGGTTGCTGGGATGGCCTTTGGAAGGCTCTTTACAACACCAGCTTTGTCAGCTGGACATTCCCACAGCAGGTGCATACACTGTCAGCCAGCAGCCAGTGAGCACACAATGTCATCAGCCCATCAGAGTGCGTGGGTCTGGGAACCAAGTAGGGAGGTGGGGTGGAGGTAACACCGCTTACTATTACATCTAATAACCACTTGAGGAATTTTGCTTCCCATTAATCTGCTGCTGCCAGCATCATTAAACAGCTCAGATGGCACTTGTGGATCCGGATACTAAGGAGGCTGCTCTCTCTGCAGGAGCCATAACACAGGAAGGAGGGGCTAGGGGGTTGCATCTTACTAACCTCTCTGTTTCCACAGGTGGGATATGGCAGTCCTGATGGAAGGACCTTGGGCAAGTATCGCAGCAGTACAGGCGTCCCCATCGGCTGCACACTGCACAAGTGTTTGAGTTTCCTGGCTAGAATGGGAAATGATGTAGACATCACGTGATCAGCAAGACCCCAGGAGGTCGACACTCCAGAGCACGTGATCTTTTCATGTACTGACGTGACACTTGTAACTCTCCTCAAAATATCAAGAAGAAACATATCTACATCAGACATCGGAGACGAGAGCTGTTCTGCTGCTCCAGGGTCCCACTTCCGGCAGCGGACTGTATCTAGGTCTCCCTAAGACTGCATTTACTCTCTCCTCTGTAAGTGTCCCCTGTCAGTCCAATTGCCCAGTGTCCTATAGGGAGAGGTACCCTCTGCAGTTGTATAAAAAGCTGCCCCCACCTGAAATATCCATCTAAGTGCACTGAAAGAAATCACAGTATAACCTAGCATAGAGAGGGGAGTCAGTCATGATTTTGGCAGACCCTAAAGCAGGCAGCCATAGGACAGGCAGGGAATGGACAGGGCCAGGGGCTCAGAATGGTTTGCACAGTATCAGGCACCAGCCAGTTTGAGTAAAAATGCCTCATGATTTACTAAGTGTTGGCACTTTCAGTCCAAACCTCAACACCCTGTTGGCTCCCATTAGACTGGCCACAGGGGCTCTGTAAAGGGCCCAATTTCCCTGTGTGCATTTCTCTGGAGTCCATATGATGGAGTGCACACCTTGAATGTGCCAGGTTGGCCTGGCCTGTTCCTTCCGGCTGATGCTTCGGGTCATCTTGTGCTCTGCCTGCACTAAGGAGTAGATGTTTGAGATTTCCCTTCCATCCCTGCTGACTTCCTTAAGATATTGGTAGCTCCTTCCCCTAACCAGCAGGTCACCCTGTCCAGGACCACTTCAAGCTCCACCTCTAGAGATCCCAGTGGTCCAGAGCTCCATCTCCCATACTCACTTTTGAGAGGAAATGAGGAAATGGGAGGGTTTATGGTGAAACTAATGGAAAGGGTGCTCTTGGACTGAGTCACCCAACCCCAGACCCATCTACCTGACCTGAGTGATGCATCTGGTACTCTCTGCTCATCTCAAATACTGACATACTCCAATGAGAGTGAGTGTGCTTCAGGGAAGAGCCCTACTGACACTGGCAATGCCCCCAGGGAAAGTCTAGGTTGTTCTGGGTTATAAGAGGGAGTTAGTACTTACGTAAGGGTCAGGTGATGTGTTTTTGTTGTTCTCCAGTGTTCTCTGTAAGAGAAAGATTAAGTGACTATAGTGAATACAATTTTTCATGAACTACAGATTTGAGTAGACTTCTTTAAGGGATTCATATCATGACCCTCTCTATTTCCTATCATAATATGAAATAAATGGGCCTTAATGGGTGTGTACATCTAACTAGAGAATAAAAAAAAGCTCTCAGTTATGTGTGAGGGACGGTTTGGCCCAATGCAACTTCCATTCCCTGGCTCTCAGACACAAGGCAGGCCTTGGTGAAGATACATAGGGAGACAAGCCCTTATTTCCAGATGGTGCCAAAGAGTCTACTGGTGCTCCTCCTCCAAGTGGCTAACAGGCCTTTTTCTCTGAAGTAGGAAGCATCACCCCCTGGCATGAGCTGCTACAGGGATTGATCCCCCAGTAACCCCAGAGCCTAGAGTCCTGGGGGCTATGCAAGTTTCCCAGGGACGCACTCCTCTAGCTCTCGCAGGTCTCCTGGGGACACTGCCTTATTTAGCATGCTCCCAAGGTCCCCAGTGCTGCAACTCATCTTCCTGAAGGTAAGCACCTCTCCACCTTCTTCTGAATCCCCAGAGCTTGCATAGACTTTAGATATCTGTGCATGACTTGACTTCCTTCCAGTCTGCAACAATGATTCTTCTAGCTTTTAGCTCCAGCCCCAAGCAAACAGCCCATAGACAAACCACCCAGTGTGATCCAAGCCACAATGACCAGAGAGACATTCATGTCACTGCTTCCTTCTCTGAGGTGCACAGAATCCCCTGCCCCACTTCCCATGAATTATCTTTGCAGGTGGGACAATGAGGTTGATCCCATTCTAGAGGTCCGTTGTTCTGGCCTCCTTTGCATTGTCACTGGCCAAACACATCACCCAGTGCTTAGTTGCTCCACAGTTGTTGGTTAAATGGATACATAAGTGCATGAACAAGCAAGCACGATTGTCACTTGGGAGAAGCGGTTTCTTCACAGACTGTAAGCGATTAGCTTGCACTTTTGTGTCTTATTATCCCTCCAGTTGTACCTGAGCTATCACCACCAAGTTTAACAGGAACTCATGTGCAGAGAAGATACCAACGCCAGCAGGTGCTACACGGTGCTGAGCGTGACATGGTGTCAGAAGTCTGGAGCTGGAGGAGGAAGACCCTTTGGAAAGACCCTCTGAGAGCCGAGGTAGTCACATGCCTGAGAGCCACAAGCTCATAGAGAATGGAGAGAGGACACCTGTGATGAAGGGATGGGCAGTAGCCATCTCAGCTGATCCGTCCAGACTGGGTTACCCTTGACTCTCTGGGACTGAGTAGACATGCTTGGTCATAACAAAAAGATCAAATAATGTCTCTTCCTCCAGAAAATTTAGTGGATGCAGACGTAATTATTGAGTCTTAATCATAAAGCCTGTGGATCAGGAAATCCCAGAAGCCAGTTTTGTGAAGACTGATTTTTTACTGTGGCAACTATCCAAGGTCACCTATGTCAGAGGTTAGAAAAATGCAAGTTCTTCCATCTCCTTCCTTTACCAGTGTCTCTCTTCTACCCAGCTGTGGAGAGGCCATGGAAGCTATCAATCATCTCACCACCTTACCTGGAATCCATTCGGCATGGAAGTCGCTGGTTTAGGAGCTCCACACGCTGTAGCCAGGCGTTGCTTAACATTCTGAAAAGTGCATTGTTAGGCAATTTCATCATTGTGCGAACATCTAGACTGCATTTACAAACTTAGATGGCGTGCCTACTACACACCTCGCTGTATGGTTTAAACTGTGGTATGGGTGACCTGCCATTGACCAAAAGGTTGTGAAGTGATGTGTGACTCTACTTCCGTAGAGGACGACGGCCCCTCTGTTGGGACCGAAGGCTTCTCTACAAAGGATGAGGCTTCCCAGGTCAGCAGCCTTACTGGCCGCTTCTTCCTTCCAATCACTCTATTCTCAGGAATGTCATAAAGAAAATTATTCCCTTGGGTACCAGCAATTAGCGTAATGACTATGTCGCTGGACTCCCACCTAGTCGACTGCGGTTCACGTCCCGGACCCGGTGGCTTAGAACTCACGCCAGGCGCGTGTGCGTGCGTGCCCAAGATCCCGAGAGGAGAATGGAGGAGAAGGGATTGCGGCGTGACCATCCCCCCTGGGGGGTGATTTCTCGCTTTCTGTCTCTATGTCTCTCTCTGTCTGGTGAGCGCACGCACCCTATAGTGAAAAACCTCTCCAAAAAAAAAAAAAATTATTCCCTTGAAGCAGTGTGTGTGCATGCATGTGTAGTGGAGAGAAAATATAAAAGAAAGGGAGAGAATGTGTTTTTTGTTGTTTGCTTCCTTGGGGAACCTGTGGCTGTATATCCATTCCAAAGGGAGTTCTCTGCTAGGCCATCTGGAGTGACCATGAGACATTTCTAGGAAAACCTTAGTTCCAATCTTAATTCATTAAAAATAGAATCCAGAAAATCCAATGAAAAGCAGTGTTTCTATTTGTTTATTGTCTAAAGTTCATTTCTTTCTTTCTTTCTTTCTTTCTTTCTTTCTTTCTTTCTTTCAGAGAGAGACAGAGAGATAGAAAGCGAGAAATCACCCCTCCCCCCAGGGGGGATGGCCACACTGCAATCCCTTCTCCTCCATTCTCCTCTCAGGATCTTGGGCATGCATGCACATGTGCCCGGCATGAGTTTGAACCGCCGGGTCCAGGACTTGTACTGCGGTCGACTACGTGGGAGTCCAGCGACATAGCCATTACGCTAACTGCTGGTCCCTAAAGTTCATTTATTCAATGAGAGAGAAAAGAGAAAGAGAGAAGGATATTTAAGCACCTCAATAGGGTTTTCTGGTGGCAATCCACCCCCAGTCTCAGTCAGCCTGGATCACAGCTTGCTCAGGGAAGTCCCAAGACTTGAGCATAGGACCTTTCCCCTATGGGTCCAATTGTGTTAGAGTTGTGCCATTTCCTGGCCCCTAACACTGTTTAAATGGAAGTTGCAAAGCTGGTAGTCATTAAATGTACTGTGTTGTGCATTTCAAAACTGTGCTTGCCTTTCCAACTTCAGTTCCATATTTTACATTTAATTTTAAATCAATACAGCATTTCAGATCTTTTACTAACACACACGTAAGAACAGTTCTGTCTTATCTCAAGTGTTCGAATGTCCTGTCCTCATACATTTGTCCAGCAACTGCAACAGCACCATCTTGCAAAATAAAAATTTACCAGAATTGGCTGATTAAAAAGCCATAGGCTACAGCGATGGAAAATCAGCAATATGACAGATCAGACACTGGCAGAAGGTCACATGATAATCACCTTTTTCCATGTTCTTGGTGGCTCTGGCAGAAATCTTTTCTGAAAGAGAAAATATTGATGATATGCTAGGTCCTTGTCTTTGTTTTGTGAGCTTGGTATTTCTGACTGCCTTCCAGATGTTTCTAGCTGAATGTCCCACTGTCAACTCAAACGTAAGGTGTCTTCATGGAGATGACTTTCCAGTTTCCTGGTGGCTGCTGGAGGTATTTAGGTGCCTTCCTCTGGCCTCACGACTCTACAGTCCACTCAGTGAACATATAGAGTCTCATTACCCACGATTCCAATGTATGGAATGTCTGATTCTACATTGTTGCTTGTCAGAACTGATCTTTTAAGGCTCAGCTCAGTGCAAACTGTTCCATGAAACTGCTCTTCAACTCAAAGCCAGAAATGACTCTCTCCCCCCAACCCCTGCATCTCTTCCTGCTGGTAACTCTTGTTATGTCATTGACACACGGACAGTCTATGGTCATGAGCTGCAGCTGTCCTCCTGATTAGGGGTTCATACCATATTCTGCTGGGAGTTTAGATGTAGCTCAATAAATATTTGCTGGGCAAAATCCTTTCTGTAATCATTACACTGCACAAGGAAGTGTTTTCTGGGGTATGTGTCAGAATGACCACGTATTTAGTCACCCCAACAGAGACCTTGTTTCTACTTGATCCACACCAGGGGGTTGATATCCACACCAGGGGGACAGCAAAGGAATTATTTTTAAGTGCAGTGTCTTTATATTCTCTTCCAAGAATAAATCTGAGGTGCCTTACAAAAGAAATATTGTTGAAATATTCTGTAACCCAGAACTACCCATATGGGAGCATGTCACATATATCCTTTGGCTATGTTACTTTTAACATTGGCCCCCAAGTTTAAGACCCCTCTTCCAAGTTACCTTCATGTGACCAAATGGCAGTTCTTAGTGGCAGAGTCAAGGCCACAATTTATGGTTCTGCCTCCAGACGTATAAGAGTTAATGCACTTGGAGGATTAAGCTGTAACATAAGGCACCCAAGGCAACTCGTGGGGGCTGTTAGCAATAACATGCAGTGTGACCAAAACAAACAAACAAACAAACAAACAAAACATGTAGTGTGACCAGGGCAAGGGAGGTTAGGACGAGTTTTTGGACATTGTGAAATTTTGCTAAAGCTTGGTGTTGGCTAATCATTGACTCTAATCCTTGAGTTAAGCCATTGGTCACGAGAGTACCTGGATCAGCCACTTCAGGGGCCATCCACCGCAGCGTAAACTCAACTTCCAATTCTTGGACCGTTTGTAATTTCCTTCAATTTCAAATTCCCTGGGAGTGAACCATCTCCCATCTTCACTCTGTATGCACTTCACTGAGATTCCTGTAAGACCAAGGCAAGTTGAACTCCCTGGTGAAAACACCTAAATTTGGCCTAACACATGGCATCTGCAGCTACCCATCCTGGGCTGAGAACCAGTGGCAGGAAAGTCCAGGTCTTTCTCCTAAATATGTTGGCCACATACCCAGCCTGAAGTCAGGCCAAAGGTAGAAGCGCATTCCTTGCAAAACACATATTGGGTTGTCTGCAAGTCATGATGTGTTTTTGCATACAAGAACATGTGTTTTCCTGTGCAAAAACACATCATGACTTTTCCAACAACCCAATGTTTTCTTTGACCTCTCTGCAGTGAGAATGATTACCACCAATATTTACCTTCTAAAAATATTTGTCTTTTATTCAAATGAGCAAATAAATTATGGCTCCTAAAGAATGAACAGTATTCTTTGACTTCCTTTCTGTAACCCTGGGAGAGAGCCAGCCTGAGTTTCATAGAGGTGGACAAGGGAACAGAACCCTCTGCGGGGCTCTGTGTCCATGGCCATGCATCCAGGCGGCCATGCAGAAGCCAACGCTGTGGCTACACTGGCTCCATTTTGTACCGCGCTGTTCATTTAGCTAATGACAATCAATTATTTCTCACATTTTGGACTTATGGCTACTTTATATTACAAGTAATTATGGAAGTGTTATCTAGCGGGAAAAACTAAATTACACATATGCAGTATAGTCAAAGGGCAAACATTTACACATGTTGGTACTCAAATAATTGCATTGTGGGAGAGGGAATTCATCACAACAGATAAACCCTGGTGCTGTAGGTTAATCATTATAATTCACAAAGCATGTCTGTTATCTCATTTTTTATCATAATAATGTGGTGAGGCAAGTATCATTATTCCCATTTTTCTCAAGAGGAAGTTTAGGGTTAGAGAGACTCCCTACTACCCATATGGGGGTAATTCCCCCTTATCCATGGTTTTGCAGTCTATGGTTTTAGTTACCCATGGTCAACTGCAGAACGGAAATAGTGAATGGAAAACTCCAGAAATAATTCATGTTTTAATTGTGCAGTGTTCTGAGCAGCACGATGAAACCTTGCACTGTCCCTCTCTATCCCCCCCAGGACATAAATCACCTTTGTCTAGTGTATCTACTCTATGTACCCTACCCACCTGTCAGCCACAAAAGCACACAGGGTGTGTATAGGGTGATACTATTGGCGATTTCAGGCTTCCACTAGGGTCTTCACATGTATATCCTGAGGATAAGAGAGGGGACTATGCACTTTACCACGGGTGAACCAGACCCTGCTGGAATAGCTGAAGCCTGAATGCAGCTCTTTTGATTCTACCTCCTGTCCTCTTCCCACTAAGCACAAGGCTGGACAGACATCCCAGGGAGTGGGGCTGTGAAAGCTGTTTTGAATTTGTCAGCCGTGTTCTTTCCACCAGCTACTGAAGCCCTTGCCCTGTGCTGGGTGACAGGTGGACATCTGTGGCCTGTTCCCCGGGGTACGCAGAGATGACTGGGTGAGCTAATGTTTCCTGAATTCCCAAGTCTGAAAACGCCACAGTGACTCCAGTCTACTTGGGGTGCTGTGCAGAAGAGTCAGTTTAGCTGCGATCCTCCCGGGAAGGGCCTGTGTGAAGGTCGGCCGTGGGCTGGGGATGGGTGGGGTCCCACCCTTCCCAGAGTTCACAAGAGAGGCTCGTCGTGCCCACCCTGTATAGATGACACGGTGTACACTGGACACCTGCTTTCCTTCAGGGGGTCTGGAATTTTAGTCGGTGATAGGCAGACGGTGTCTATATAACTAATTCCTGGTAAAACCCTGGACTCCTAGACTCAGGTCGCTTTGCTGGGAGACAACACGTAACATGTGTAGACTCAGTTTGTTGCTGGGGAAATGAAGTACGGCTGGGTGACGTGCCAGGAGAGGCTCCTGGAAGCCGCTGTTGGGCTCTTCTGGACTCCAGTCGTGTGCTTTCCCTTTCTCTGGTTTGCTTTACATCCTCTCACGTTAATAAACTCCTGCCATGAGCCTGACTATCCCCTAACCCCAGCAGAGCTCCAAACTAAGGCAAATCACCAAACCAAGGGCTCATCCTGGAGCCCCCAACACAGGTGCCTCCTCCCTCAGCAGGGGCAATTTGCAGGGCGTTTCCAGTGGAAAAGTGTGAAAGACCGCGAGACCCACCGAGTTTTAATTTATCCTTGTACAGAGTCCCCTTCACCTTGCCACAGGTCACAGGAAGTTGATCAAGTTGAAAATTTATATTTTTGTCTCTGGGAATTCTTGGACCTGCAAGGAATCATTTTTTTAATTGAAAAAAAAAAATCCATCTTCCTCTATAACTGTGCATTGTCTCTCCCCACCATCTTGAGATCCTCCTTTTATAACTTAAAATGTGTTGGGAGGCTTCCCCCAGGACTTGGCTCCATCTTTAACAGAAGGTTAGGTGCATGTGGATGATGGTGTCCCCCACTCCCACCCTCTAAAACCCTGCACGAGCCTTGTGTGGCAGGATCAGAATTTCCGAACTTGCTGGCCACCAATACCTACTGCACAATGACTTTCTTCCGGATGCGCCGAGGAAGATTTCTAGTCATGTCATTGCTCTGAAGTTTTGTGGATAGAGGAAAGAACCCTCCAGTGTGAGTCTTGTCTCCCATTCACAGTGTCACCTTGGAAAGCAGGCTGCAGGGGGCTCGGCTGAAGGCAAGGAGCCCAGTGTCCCTCCCTGCGTCCAGCTTTGCTTCACTCCACTTCACTTGAGCTTTCTCACTGGCTGAGGGGCCAGGGTGGAGGCAGAAGTGGGGGAGCTCTAGAGGAAACTGTAAATTGCTCAAGGAGAGGCCCCTGCACACCGTGAGTGGAGCCACACCAAAAGGGTCCTGAAGGTCAGGGCGTGCTCCTGCCCTTCCATCGAAGTCGATGGGGGAGAGGGTCCATTAAAGACACAGCTGGGGCTTCCCTCTGGGATGAGGAGGGATGCCCACGTCCCTCCCAGAGTCGGTTTGGAGATAAACAGACTATGAGAATCGGGCGAGTCTGGCACGGAACTCATTTACCAGCCATCCCCTCTTGCTAACTGAGGAAATCAGTCAGAACAGTTCAAATGCTAGGCCAAAGTCACAGTTAAAGAAAGGTTAGGACATGGGTCCCTTTTGGTAGGAGCTGTGGCTCTCCACGTAAGCAAGGGAAGGGCCAGCTAAATACCACGTGGGTCGCACTGTGTGTGTGTGTGTGTGTGTGTGTGTGTGTGTGTGTGTGTTTGATAATCAGAGGGAGATAGAGAGCGAGAGAAGGGGAGAGGGAGAAAGCACCCCCAATGGGTGTGGTTATCCCACAACCCCTTCTGCTCCATTTCTTCATCCTGTCAGGATTTGGGGCATGCATGCACAGGTACCCAAGTGTCTTTCAAAATATCAGGGCTAGGATTTGAACCATGCAGGTGGCTATGCGAGATCTGACTCTCTTAACCACTAGGCTATGGGGCTGGGCTTATACTTTTTTCTTTATATTTTCCCCTTCAAATGTTATCAGTGTGGGGGCCAGCAGTTGATGTAATGGCTATGTCGCTGGACTCCCATGTAGTCGACCGCAGTTCGAGTCCCGGACCCGGTAGCTTAAACTCACACTGGGCGCATGTGTGTGCATGCCCAAGATCCCGAGAGGAGAATGGAGGAGAAGGGATTGTGGTGTGGCCATCCCCCTAGGGGGTGATTTCTCACTTTCTGTCTCTCTGTCTTTCTGGTGAGCACATGTGTCCTATAGCAAAAATCTCTCCAAAAAAAACCCAAAAAACAAAACCACAAATGTTATCGGTGCAATGAAGGGAGCTCTGAACAGAACCTACAAGACCTGAGGTTTTCCCAGATTAGCTGGCTAGTTAACAGTGTGGGATTTATCACCAACCTAGCCATCGCTTTGGCAAAATTGAGCTCCATGAAGACCCTAATATTTGGTCCCAGTTCCACAAGCCAAGTAAAAAAACTGTGATGTTTAATTATTAAAATTGAGTTAATCATTTTATTACCCTTTCTTCTTCTTCTTTTTATAGGTCCAGTGTTGATTCTTTCTCTCTCTGAAAAAGCTGAAAACAACATAAATGTTTCTCGTTTATAACATTTCATCACAAATAGTAGTGTTTTAGAAAATACACCATTCAAATATAACTTTCTGGGAGCCTGTGCAATACTTAAAGAAAATGTCAAACACCTCGCTCAGAAGTCGAAGGGCCGTACAGTACGCACCTGCAGTTTTGCAGTTCAGAACCTCTCTTGCGACCCCTTGGCTCTGCAGTTGAGGCATAAAAGCATTCCTTGGCACTGTGCAAGGGAAAGAATGTGGCTGTAACTGTGTCTCAACAAAGCTTATTTATAAACAGCTGGCGGGTTGGATTTGCCCTGGGGGCGGCAGTTTGCTGACCCCTAGCTTAGACAGTTAGATGATACTTAGCCGAGATTCTTTCTGTATTGCTTGATCTTCAAATAGTTCCAGATACATTTGAAATGTTGCACGTGTTTCCCAGCCAAAAGGTAGGAATGATAAAGAAAGTGAACATGTGTTGAGTGCTTGTGGGCAGGAACTGTCCTTCAAACTTTGCCTCTAGAAATTGACTTCAGTTTTAGAACAAGTCTATCAAGCAGGTATTAATATTACACTCATTTTTCAGAGGAGGAAATTGCTGTTTAGATATAAACATGCAAATTAAAGAAAGGTATTGAACATTTTCCTTGGGAAAGAGACAGAGATTAACAAAACTAAGAAAAAAGTCCAGCCATATGAGGTCTTGGACAGACCTCATGGTTGACTCTATTGGTCAGACAGTTGCCACAAATCCGAACTGAAATGGTGGGGAAAATGGCCAAGGACTTAAAAACTAACCCAATCAGGATTACTCAAGAGGAATTTGTGGAAATGAAGTCTCAGAATTGTAGAGGTGAAGAGAATACAAAGGATTGACTTAAAAGATATCTCAGGGAGGGCTGGCAGGTGTTTCTCCCTAGTCAAAATGAAGAATAATAATAAATAAATTAAATAAACAGATATTTTAAAAAAGATATCAGGGAACCAGGAGGTGGCATGGTTGTTAAGGCACTGGACTCCCACATGACTGACTATAGTTCAATTAAAAATAAGTAATAACAATAAATGAAATTAAATAATTAAAAAAGCTGTATCTCAGATTAATGTAATACACTGTATCTAATTTTTTAGTTGATTGGGTGTGTCCAAAAAAAGAGCAAGTTGCTCCCTAAGTGTGCTTAGGCCACCGGGTCCAGGATGCCAACCACGGTTGACTACATGGAAGTCCAGCGACATAGCCATTATGCTAACAGCTGGTCTGAAAAGGATCTTTTTCTCAATCAAACACAAAGAAGCCTTGGGGTTGATGGTGTCTTTTCTTTCTTTTTCTCCCCATAGGGTGCATGCGCTTGCCAGAGAGAGACAGAGAGAGGGAAAGTGAGAAATAACCTCATAGGGGATGGCCATACTGCAGTTCCCTCTCCTCCCTTCACTTCTTGGGAGTTTTGGCATGCATGCATGCCTAGAGTGATTTTCAAGTCCCCAGGTCTGGACTCAAACCATGGTTGGCCATGTGGGAATCCAGCACTTCAACCACCACACCACCCAGTGGCCCCAATGATGTCATTTTACTTTCTCGGTCTTTGCGGTAACTTTTTAAAAACCTCATCAAGATAAAAATGCCCCAGGGGACATGTTTGTGATAATTCAGACCCCAGGAGGAATCATATCTTAAGACTAAATGTGTTCTACCTTATAAAATGTTACCCTTAGAAAGTCTACTAAGATATAGATTCATTCATGGAGACATGTGGAGAAGAAAGATAGGAAACTTGTGTGAAAGAATAACAAACTTGGCTACTTATACTAAAAGTTTAAGAGAAAAAAGTAAAATGGAAAAATAGAGACCTCAAAGAGGTAGATGAAGCTTTCTTCACACTTGTGGTTTGTCTCTCAGAGAAAAATTTACTCTGGGTTGATCAGTTTCAAAGAATGTGATCGGACCAAGTTTGATAGTTGGTGTGGTTGTGAGGGGTGAAAGGTCATTCAGAAAGGTGTGGCTCAGTGTGTGACGCTCCCTCTTGTCACATGCTATAGCAAAGATGCCTCCAGGAAAACTGACAGGCTGGAACTCTCGCTCTCTCACCCTCTTCCATAAGAATCAAGGTTCAGGGGACCAGCAGATGGCAAAATGGCTACATCACTGGACTCCCATATAGTCAACCGCGGTTCGAGTCCTGGACCCAGTGGCTTAAACTCATGCTGGGCATGTGTGCGTGTGTGCCCAAGATCCTGAGAGGAGAATGGAGGAGAAGGGATTGCAGCATGGCTATCCCCCTTGGGGGAGATTTCTTGCTTTCTGTCTCTCTGTCTCTCTCTGTCTTTCTGGCGAGCGCATGCACCCTATAGCAAAAATCTTTCAAATAAATAAATAAATAAAGGTCCATGAGAAGATTCCCAAGCTTTTTCCTTGCTTTGTGCTTTCTCGCTTCTCATAGGGGACCAAACTAGAGTCCCAGCCCTGGCCATACCCTGGGTCCATTGAGCAATACCCATTATTGGCCAACATTCACCTTCCTGCTCTCAGTCTCTCTCTGTTTAAATCCTTCTAGACCTAGTGGATTAGCTAGACTTTCCTTTCAATGAAAACTCATGGAGGAAAGACAGCTTTGGGACAAAGGAACAAAAGCTTATTGTTCTCCACCTCAGTTCTTAGCAAGGAGATAACTGGGCTGAAGACCAGATCATATTTAGTAAAGTGCTGCTGAACTTGGCTTTACAATGGTTCTTTGTGTGTTACTTCCTCCAGCACCTTGGGCGTTGTCTTACATCCAGGAAGTCAAATAACTAGACAAAGCAGGATTGAACTATTCTTGGGTCTACTAGTCTTAATAACTACCTAATAATACTAAAATCCCCCAGTGGTCCCTACTCATAATAATATAGTCAGAAAAAATGAAGTTATCAAATAATTTTGTTAATAATTGGGACTAACCGTTCTGTGCAAAAATGTGTCAGGGTCTTCAGGTGACTCTGGCTTTTTCAAGGGATCTGAAGAAGCCTCAAGGGCCAAGAACAATACAACAGGAGCCCAGTGTTCTTACATCCCTGGGCAGGATGCATAGAATGTGTCAGGGCTAAGGAGGCTTGTTTTTGTCAGCATTAGCCTTCCCTACTGCCTGGCCTCATGAGATAAGCTACATTTCTTTGGAGAGGGTTGTCAGACATCTACTTGCCATCAACTCAAGTGAGAATATTTTGAGACATTTTGCTGGAGGGTCAGGTGGTGGCATAGTGGTAACACAATGGGATCCACATGGGAAGGTCCTGGGTTCACATCCTGGGACCTCCTTGTACACACCAGGTGCATGCATGCCCATAATCTGGGCTGGCAGAGACTGGGATAAATTGTATGGGGACCCTGTCACGGGTATCTGTTCCTCTGTTTCTCTCTGTCTCTCTTATGGAAGAAATAAACAAATAAACTTTAAAATAAGACATCCATGCAAGAGAAGGATCTCTGTCCTTGGAAATGACAGGGAAGGAGAGGCTCTCTGGCTCACCCTTGAGAAGTGTGAAGGTGAAGGTGGTGGCTAAATGGGTCTGTGGAGGCAGAGAGCTGAACATAGAGACAGCAAGGGAATCACAGTGTGGTGGGGAACCTGTGGATGGGGCCTGGACTAGGTGTTTTTCATAGATACTCTGTCTAGGTAAATGCAGCAAGGGTGTGGACCGTCTAGAAGGACTGTTCAATGTCTTAATTTCTAAATAAGTCGGCCACTATCAAGTACTGGGAGCAGACAAAATATACTTCTGCTCTCCTAGTGGAAAATCTCAAGCAGAACAATTTTTGTTCTAGTTGTGTGGCCAGAGAAGTAGTTTTAGACAGATTTGTCTACATTTTGGCAAATTTGTCTGTAAATTTGAGCCAGGGACTGGCTGAGTGAAGAACGGGATGATGATGAGGCAGCCTAGCAGGGGAAGGTGCTGTCTTCTCTGCTGTTTTACTTCACAGCAACCCAGTGGAGTTTTCTAGAATCATCTGCAAGTTGTATTGGAAGGAGGCCTTACATTTTAGAACTTCAACATGGAAGTGGTGAGGTAAGGAGGCTGAACATTTGATTCTGTAGAAATGGGTGTAAGGTCTTAAAATGAACTTCAGAATGATGAGTTTCTGTTCTTGCCCCTCCAGCCAGCCATGTTGGGGGTCATTAAAGACACTCTACAGGGGCACCACATTTAAGAATCAGGAGTGGGGGGCCGTCCAAGGTCCTTACTGAGTACAGTGGGAAATTCACATGTGAAGCTGGGGTGGACCTCAAAGGGTAGTCAGTCTAACTTACTTTACAGATGAGTAAAGAGGCAGAAGAGGTGAAGTGACAGATCCATGCCTACACTATTGCAACAGGATGATGGGCAAGAGGAGGGACGGCTACATCACTTGTGAGTCACGTGGTTTTTAAATGCCTCTGACGATTTGCAGCCTGGACAGTTAACAGCTCAGCAGAGGTAACACTGCAGGACCCGTGGACCTGGGTCTGGTTGCAGATTCGTTATCAAGTTACTCGTGTGCAGTGTCAGCATCTTTCTCTCTCTCTGACCCATTTTGGAAATTGACCAAACTTCTGGTTAGTACAACTCATCGGTTAGTACAACTGCACAAAGCCATCAGGGACATAAGTTTGTTACCAAAAGCACAGAACAGCAGATGAGAATTTAGATGTTTAGTTATTGAACATGTATTCACCTTTTAAAATGATGTTTTTACCTCTTGGTCGGACTCTTTTCCTTGGGACTTTGTTTCTCAGAGTTGAGGGGATTCTAGGCCTGCCTCTCTTTCCCCCTGAAAAAAGTGGAAAAATATAATAAAAGATGTTGCCAAAAAGTTACATTGTATATAATAATACTTTTTGAAAATTTTACTTAGGAATAATTTTTAAGGTGCTTAACACATAAAGAAAAATAAAAACCCATAGCCTTGGAATTACTAAGCTTCTGACACGAACCTGGGTTCATTCTACATTTCTTCTGTTTCTCTCTGTCTCTTTTATGGAAGAAATAAACAAATAAACTTTAAAATAAATATGGAAGAAATAAATAAACTTTAAAACTTTTAATACCAGCATTAATCCAAATCAATTTACCTCACACCAATAAGAAAATCACTAGCAGATGATAAGACAGACTTCATTTTATCTTTTGACATTAACCAAAATTTATTTACTCTACATTTATAAAGAGATAATTTAATATTACATTTATAATAATAATGAGAGCTAGCACTTGTTAGTGCTTTTTTTGTTTTTGTTTTTTTTTTAGAGAGATTTTTGCTATGGGGCACGTGCACTCACCAGAGAGACAGAGACAGAGAGACAGAAATCAAGAAATCACCCCCCCCCCAGAGGGGATGGCCACACCGCAATTCCTTCTCCTCCATTCTCCTCTCAAGATCTTGGGCATGCATGCACATGCACTTGGCATAAGTTTTAACTCACCAAGTCTCAGACTTGAACCATGGTTGACTGTGGGAGTCCAGAGACATAACCATTATGCCATGTTCTGGTCCCCATTATGTGCTTATTATGCTCTGGATACTATTATGAGACTGTTAACATCTACTGACTTATTTACTTACTATCCCATTACCAAAGCATGGAAGCATACGGAAATGACAAAATTAAGGGAAGCATTGCAAATATCCTTTAGTTGTGAGGCAGAAATCAATAGCGGCCATGAAAAGATTTAGATTGTCCTGAGAGACATGTTGGTAAGCTACACAGATGAGCTGCTGGCCATTGTCTGAGCTTTGAATGAAGACTTTTGGGCTGAAAATATGATCAAAGGGTTTTTTTTTTTTTAACACAAGTTTGGACAAAAAAAATTAGAATCTGAGAAACCAGTCAAGAGAATATTGCTCAAAGGGAATTGGTAGACCTAGAGGTTCAAGACCTAGAAAGCTTTAGGATTAGAGATCGCTGAGGAGGGTTGACCAGCAGTCTAACTCAGGAGGACATGCTTTCAGAATCAGCAGGTGATGGGGTGGGTGGACAGACAGTAATGCATGTGCAGGTGCATCTCAGGAGTGCCGTGTTCAGCACGTTGATGACTAAGGTAGGGCAGTGAGGTGCCTGCCTTCCCTCCCCTCTTTTATTCCTTCCTCTTTTCTCTCTCTCTCTCTCTTTCTCCCTCTCTTTCTCTCTCTCTCCACTACATCCTCTTCAATGGCTGCAATATGAACTCATTCAGCCAATAACATCTTAGGCAAACATAGGTACTTTCTCTGTCCCTGTTTGGTTTTTCTCCTGGTATTGTTGGAATCACCTTTTATCAAAGTCTGTGGAGGCCAAATGAGTCACAGGTATAAAGGTATTCTGGGTCACCTTTCCAGAGTTCTCCTTACAAGAAGGTTTGGGTTTAAGATCTGCTAATAATATAGAGCTCCTGGGCTTTGCTTTGCAATCATCCTCTGTGAATTTTCTTGCCTAGTTATCTACATAAAATAGTTGGCCGTTTGTGGGTTACCATTGTGTGAGGTGGAGTAGCACAGGGGCTCATAGGTTGCAAAGTGCCACTGGCTGACACCAGTTTGCTCTACAAGTTGAGCTAAGTGCTCTCCTTCTCCTCAAGGCATGTGAGGTTCCAGCAGAAGGGCCACAGAGAGGCCAAACTCCTATGGGCCTCCTGGGGAAGGGAGGAACTCTGTTAGCTCTTCCTGAGAGAAATTCTGCCCAGGAGGCTAGCTCAGGCGGCTGAGGGGAGCGTGGCCCCTAGGAGCTAGAACACTAAGAGGGAAGTGGTAAGCAGTCAGTTGATGTTTCTGCATTACAGGAACTTCAGTTGAAAGATTCTTTCAAGGTTGGGTGTCTCTGAAGAACTCACAAATGAACACAACTTGTTCATTCACCACATCTGGCAGACATCAAGGATCCATCACAAGAGGGTCACCATACTGCTCTTTATCACTTCTTTCTCTCCTTCCTCCCCAGACCTGGATTAGCTGAAAGCAAGAGATGCAGAGAGGAAGCATGGAGGAGAGAAGACACCAGCCTCACCCACTTTACCCACTACATACTTGGAGAGGAAGTTTTGCTCTAGGTGCATGCACTCATCAGAGAGAAGAGAGAGAGAGAGACAGAAAGCTAGAAATCAGACCCCAGGGCGGTGGCCATGCTGCAATTCCTTCATCTCTTCTCGGGATTTTGGGCACGCAAGCACATGTGCCTGGTGTGTGTGTCTGAAGTCACTGCATGTGGGACTCAAACCATGGTCAACGATGTGGGTGTCCAGTGATATAAACATTACACCATCTACTGGTCTTGGCCTAGACTTCTCTATATTGACTGAAATACCATTGTGTGAGGTGGAGTAGCACAGGGGCTCATAGGCTGCATAGTGGTTAAGGTGCTGGACTCCCACTTGGCCAACTGTGGTTCAAGTCCTAGACCTGGTGGCTTGAAACTCATACCTGGCACATGTGCTTTTGTTCCTGAAATCCCAAGAGGAGAATGGAGGAGAAGGGACTGCAACGTGGCCAACCCCCCTGGGGTGATTTCTCACATTTTCTATCTATCTTTGTCTCTCTGACGAATGCATGCACCATTTATAGCAAAAATCTTTCCCAAAAAAAAGGAGTAGCACCGATCTGGGGTTTACCAAAGACTTCATCCAGAGGCAGGAAAAGCTACTTGAGAGAACAGGTTTGTAAAGGAAGTAGGTGAAAAAAACGAATGTGTTCTCCACTTAGCTCTATCAATTCCAACTACTATAATGAAGCAGGTAAATTTGAGAGGTTTCTATAGAAACCAATAAAAACTGAAAGGAAAACAATCTGAATGAATATAATCTGGGAAATAACCAAGATGATAAAGAGAGGTATGGAAATAAAAATGATGGAGGTGCTAGAAATATTGTATGTATGGATTTATATTACACTCATGTTCTAGTTATGTTTGGGGGTAATTATATTATATTTGAATGTATGCATATGTGCATGTATAAGTGCACATGTGTGTATATATGTATGTGTACATATATGTACACATGTACATATAGATTACAGATAGTAAAAAAAGTGTCTGCTCTGGTTGAGTTCGGTTTGAATAACTGTTTCCACGGCTTAGACCTGGGATGGCAGCAGGATTCTGGGCTCTGCTTAATGAACCCAGCTCCCTCTGTCAGTTGCTCCTCTTTCTGTCTTGGACTGTATTCACTAGTTACAACCCTTTCTAATGCGTTCTCCTGTTCTCTCATTTTCCTAATCAGGGCAGGCATAGCTCCAGCCACATACCCTATGCTGCACCCCAGGCTTTGTCTCTAAGTCTTTCCACAGTGTCTTTTTTTGGGAGAGGTTTTTGTTATAGGGTGCGTGTACTCGCCAGAAAGAGAGAGAGAGAGACAGAAAGCGAGAAATCATCCCCCAGGGGGGATGGCCACGCCGCAATCCCTTCTCCTCCATTCTCCTCTCAAGATCTTGGGCACGCATGCACATGTGCCTAGCATGAGTTTAAGTCATCGGGTCCAGGACTCGAACTGCGGTCGACTACATGGGAGTCCAGCGACATAGCCATTACTCCAACTAATGGTCCCGCCACAGTGTTTTATTATTACTATTATTGTTTTTAATATATTCAATTGCTATACATCATTTAGCTTGTAGAGTGAATTTTCCCAACATGAAATACATCTCAGACCAGTCCAGCTGAGACTGCTATATACATTATCATCAATAGGTAATGAACCATTTATGTGTCCCACAAATGCCTTACTTCTCTATTTTTTCTCTCTAGTTATGTTCCCTCCATTCTTCTCTCCCACCCTCCTTCCACACTGTCTCCAGCATTCACAACTATTTTCAGTCCTTTTATGTCCTCCAATTTTCCAGTCGCTACCATAGAGTACCACAGTGTCTTAAGTCACAAGGTCGGTTATTAACCAATGGAGAATCTGAGTTTTCTCCTCTTTTGAGAGAGCTGGTGGCTTTGGATGGAGGGCAAGCTAGCAGACTGCTGTTTGTCACTCCTATCACCCTTTCTTCCTTCCATAAGAATACGATTACCACAAGAGCTCTGACTGCCTGGCCAGCGATGCTATTTCTCAGCTTCACTTGCAGCTAGCTCTGGCCATCAGGGCCAATTGGATGCGAGCAGAAAACTTGATCTTTCTTTGGAAGCAATGCAGGGTTAATTCTCCTGTTTGTTTTTCCATTCCCACAATGACAACCAGTTCAGCCTTCCTGGACCTGGAGATGGGAATCACTCACCAAGAAAGGCAGATTTTTTCCTACCACTTCTGGACTGTTAGAGGAAACAGAAATAAATGATTTGGTTTAAGCCACCATATTTGGGGATCTCTCTGTTACAATGACTTGGCCTGTACTCTAAAAAGTCCATTCTGAAGCTATTAAGGCCCATAGGAGATTTGGGGGCTGCAACCAAGATGGGGTCTGGCAGGAATATCAGGAGTATTAGGACCACAGCTAGCTCAAAGGAGCAAACCCTCACATTTCTTCCTTCTGAGATGGTTGACTTGATGTATGTGTCTTCTCTTCTTACCTTCAAACCGAAAAAAAAGAAAGAAAAGAATTATTTAGGATGGTAAACAACTATTTACAAGTGTTATGCCAATAACTTTCGAATATCTTATTTTCAAGTTCTCATTCCACTTTTGTGGGATAAAATCGCTAGCTACCAATACTTCATCTTGATTGTCTTTAAACTGAGGACAATGAATGAGCATAAAACAACCTGTATCCACACATGCCAGGCATTGACATTATACCTTCACATATGAGATTTTATCATTCATGATAAAGAACATTTTAAAATGAGCTGAGATCAAGTAGAAGCTGACAGAGGGGAGGGTTTTTTTCTTTTTTTTTAGAGAGAGATGTTTGCTATAGGACACGTGCACCCACTGGAGAGACAGAGAGACAGAAACTGAAAATCACCCCCCAGGGGTACGGCCATGCTACAATTCCTTCTCCTCCATTCTTCTCTTGGGATTTTGGGCATGCATGCACACTCACCCAGCGTGAATTTTTTTTTTAAAGACAGGTCATTAGAGCTTTTTTTAAAAAAGAATTATTTTGTTTTATTTATTATTATTATTATTGTTTTTCAGTTTGACCATGGAGAAACACACACATACATGCACACACACACACACACACACACACACACAGAAAGCAAGCTGCTGGGTCTCAGACTTGAACTGCAGTCAGTGTCTCAACCACCATGCCATCTGCCAGCCCCCTGGCATGAGTTTTAAGCCACTGGGTCCAGGACTCGAACTATATTTGACTACATGGGAGTCCAGTGATGTAACCATTATGCCATCTGCTGGTCTCCAGAAGGGGAGTATTAAGGGGGTGATGGGGCAGTGAGCAGCAGTAGATACCGGGAATTCCCAAAGTACGCTTCCTGGAATTTAGAGGTATCCTTGAAACACTAATGCTATTATCCTGTCTTAGTCCCTTAGCTCACTTAGTTCCTTAAATATATGTAGTTGGTCAGTGAGCCTCTCCTTGGTCACCCAACATCAAATGGCCTATTTCTGTCACTCTACACCTCAATTACTCTTTTTTAAGTTTTTTGTCATGGGGAACATGCAGTTTCCAGTAAGAGGGAAAGTGAGAAATCACCCCCCGGGGAGATGGCCATGCTGCAACCCTTCTCTTCCGTTCTCCTCCTGGGATTTAGGGCACACATGCCCAGCGTGAATTTAAAGCCACTGAATCTGGGACTTGAACTGTGGTCAACCATGTGGGAATCCAGCGCCTCAATCACCACGCTACCTTCTGGCCCCATCCTTCATTATTCTTTATTTTCCCCTCTGTATAATATTATCACCACCTAACACGTTGTGTGTGTGTGTATGTGTGTATGTGTGTGTGTGTGTGTGTGTGTGTGTGTGTGTTGTCTGTATACCCCTGGTAAAACATAAGCTTGATGAAATCTCATTCACTTCTTTATCGCTGCTGAGAAGCTCTGGAAATAAATATTTGTTGAATAAATGAATGAAGGATCTAAAAAAGAAACAGAATAAATGGCAACATAGTTCCTGTTCATTACTAGGAAGACTATATCTTAGAGAAGTCAATTCTCTTCAAATTAATTACACGAAATTTCAATAAAAATTTGGAAGGGGTTTTCAGGCACTGATGAAACTATAGTAAATTTATAAGAATGAGAAAATGAACATAATAGCTAACAAAATTTTGAAAAAGAAAATAGTTGAGAGAATTTGCCCTAATTACTATCTTTTTTTTTTTTTTTTTTTGGAGAGGTTTTTGCTATAGGGCGTGTGCGCTCACCAGACAGACAGAGAGAAACAGAGAGACAGAAAGCGAGAAATCACCTCCCAGGGGGGATGGCCACGCCGCAATCCCTTCTCCTCCATTCTCCTCTCAGGATCTTGGGTACACACGCACATGTGCCCGGTGTGAGTTTTAAGCCACTGGGTCCAGGACGTGAACCACAGTCAACTACGTGGGAGTCCAGTGACATAGCCATTATGCTAACTGCTGGTCCCCCTACTTACTATCTTGATATTACGAAATTATAATATTTAGTAGAGTGTGATATGTACTCAAACCGAATAGATAGAGCAATGCACCAGAGTAGAAAGGCCATAAATACCTTTACATTGTGTTACACTAAAAATATTAATTCCAGGGCTAACTAGGAGGTGTATTGGTTAAGGTAGCTGGATCCCACATGGCCGACTGTGCGGTTCAAGTCCTGGACCCAGTGGTTTGAAAAACATGCCAGGAATGTGTTCATGTGTGCCTCAAATCCTGAGGAGACAATGGAGGAGAAGTGATGGCAGTGTGGCCTTCTCTCCTGGTGTGTGTGTGTGTGTGTGTGTGTGTGTGTGTGTGGGTGTGTATTTCTCACTTTCCTCCCTCCAGCCCTGTCCCCACCATGAACACATATGTCCTATAGCAAATTTTAAAAAAGATCATTTCCAAAAGGATTAACTATTTAAACAAAACAAAGCAGAAAAGAAATATGGGTGTCTTAGCCTGATATTCTCAAAAACAGATCTTGAGATAAGGATTTGTGCTTAGTGATTTTATTTCTGAAGCTATCACAAGGATCAGGAGACAGAAACCAGGAAGAGAGAAAAGGTAAAAGGAAAACCGGTTGGGTTGGTCACCAATGTGATCAACTGAGCTTCAATTCTTGCTGAAAGCCCCCTGAAGAACCATGAATGATGCTCCTCAATCTGTCCTCCCCCGCCCCCGACCCACATACGTGTGTGTGTGTGTGCTTACCAGAGAGAAAAAGAGAGAGAAGTGAGAATTCACCCCTCCAGGAGGATGGCCACACTGCAATTCCTTCTCTTGGGATTCTGGTCATGCACACACACACACACTGGTGGGATTTTCAAGCCACTGAGTTTGGGACTCAGTCACACAGGTGCTATGTGGGATCTGGTGCCTCAACCTCCATGCCACCTACTGGTTCCGGTCTGTACATTTTAGGAATAGAAGAGAGAGATTTATTCACTGGATCTAATTCATTGATCAAGATGCCCAATAAAGTAGAAAAGGAATGAAAAGATCCTGTTGACCTCAGGTTAGATCAAGATTTCTTAAGTAATAGTGAAAAATATAATCATTAAAGATAATCTAGGTAGATTACACGAAGATAAAAATCTGTATCTCTAAATCATAGTAAATCAGGTGAAAAGACATGTCAAAGGATGATGCAAAAGAAACTGGGAGGCTTTTTAAGAAATGGTGATCAGGCAAGTCCTCTCTGTGAAGACCACTGAGCTGAAACATGAAAAAGAATAAACCATTCCTCCTTGGAGAGATACATTTTGTGCAGTATCAACAGAAATGGCAATGGCTCTGGGGTAGAAAATTACTTGGCTTGTTCAAGAAAGGCCAGAGTCACAGTGAGGAAGAAATGAGATTTAAAGCATGATTAGAGATTATGTAATGCTTTGTAGGCATGGTAAGGAGTTTAAACTTTTTTTCCTAGGTTCAGTAGGAAACCATTGCAGGGACCAGCAGGTGGTGTAATGCTTACTTCGCTGGACTCCCACATAGTTGACCGTGGTTGGAGTCTGAGACTAGGTGGCTTAAAAAAACTCACACCAGGCACTTGTGTGTGTGTGTGCCCAAAATCCCAAGAGGAGAATGGAGGAGAAGGCATTACAACATGTCCATCCTTCCCTAGGGGGTGATTTCTCACTTTTTGTCTCTGTCTCTCCATTGAGTGCACACACCCTATGGCAAAAAGCTCTAAAAAAAGAAAGAGAGGGAAAGAAAGAAAGAAAAGAAAGAAAAGAAAAGAAAGAAAGAAAGAAAGAAAGAAAGAAAGAAAGAAAGAAAGAAAGAAAGAAAGAAGAAAGAAAAAAGAAAGAAAGAAAGAAAGAAAGAAAGAAAGAAAGAAAGAAAGAAAGAAAGGGAAAGGAAGGAAGGAAGGAAGGAAGGAAGGAAGGAAGGAAGGAAGAAAGAGAAAAAGAAAAAGAAAAAGAAAAAGAAAAAGAAAAAAAAAAGAAAGGGCCTATGCAATTGGGAATTGGGTGGCAGGTTATTGAATGTAAATGAATTCTAGGTGGGTAATGATTCGAGCAGGAAGACACATTAGGAAGGCTCTGTGGGATTCCATGGAAGACAGCAGCAACTGAAATAGTGGCAGGGCAGATAAAGAATGGACCGCTTTGATATTTGGTTCTGAAATCTGATGACTGAGAGAATGTTGAGTGTAGGAAAAGCTGGTAATCAAGAATGCCTCCTACATTTTTGGCTTGAGCAACCGAGTAGATAGGGTGCCATTTACCGAGATGGGGATGACTGATGACAGATGAGAGTTGAGGAGTAGAAATCAAGACTGTAGTTCAGTTAAAAGCTGTAGGGCTGGGGCCAGCCAGAGACATGGTGGTTAAGGCAGCTGGATGCCATATGGCTGAATGTGCCATTCGAGTCCAAGTTTTCAGTTCTGGCAGCTCGAGAAACACACTGGGCATGTTGCATGCCCATAATCCTAAGAGGAGAATAGAGGAGAGGGGATTGCAGCATGGTTATCCCACCCAGGGGGTGATTTCTCATTTTTCCTCTCTCTCTGTGTCTCTCCGGTGAGTACACATACCCTAAAGCAAAATAAGTAAGTAAGTAAGTAAGTAAGTAAATAAATAAATAAATAAATAAATAAATAAATATATACAAAATTCAATAGAATAAAAAATAAAAGTTATAGAACTAGCCCCATGACTTGATAGTTAAGAGAGCCAGATTCCACATGGCTGGTCAAATGGTTCAAGTGCTGGACACAGCAGCTTAAGAAACACACCAGGAACATCTGCATGCATATCCCAAATCCTGATAGAATGGTAAGTGAAGAAAAAGGGATTGTGGAATCACCATGCCACGTGGGGCAGTTGCTTTCTCCCTCTCCCCTCTGTTTCTATCTGGCAAACACACATACCCTCTGGCAAAGGTTTTTTAAAGTACTAAATTTTTATTGTTTAGACGTGACATGTTATCTTAAAAAGCAAGAAAAGAAAAAGTGTGTATAGAGTTATCTTAGATAAACACAAAATGTTCTAAAATATGTCAATATTTGCATGGAAAAATTCTGGAAAGATACACAAATGCTTACAAGAAACATATTTTAGACTCAATAGAAAGAAATATGAATATATGAGTATTTGTAATAATAAATTACTTTAAAAAGCGTTCATTTTTTGTCTTATGAAAGCTATAGAAAATACTGATAATAACTCTTAACATTAAAAGATGGTTCATTTGTAATATAAAGACTAAGTAATTCTTATTTGCTCTTATGTCCTTTTCCACTGTGTTTTCCCAGAGTAGAATTATTTCCAACATCCATGGTATCTAGGAAGTGACAGACAGTGATCAGAGAGCCGAAGGTTTAAAATAAAGGTTACAAATCTTATGACAGCACACACTGTGGAAGGCTTGAGTTGATAATGATGTGTATCATTTCTCTGCTTTCCTTTTAAAGGAACCAGACAAGTACGGAATTGATATCTAAAGTCTTCCTGTATTTCTCTGAAGTTTTTGAAAAAGTTTTGAATTACTTATGCACGCTAGTTTCCTCATTCACAGACAGTTTTTAATTTTTTTAGGAAAATAGGAGGTGGTTTTATTTGCAAATGTCAGTAGAGAATTACTGTACAGGCCGGCCCCTATAGCTTAACAGTTACAGGAGCTGGTCCCACATAGCTAACTGCAGTCCAAATCCTGGCTCCAGTGGCCTGAAATACACACCAGGAGTGCATACATGTGTGCCCGGAAACTGAAAGGGGAGGAGAAGGGATTTCGGCATAACTAAACACCATTGGAGGATGACTTCTCTCTCTCTTGTTCTTTTTCTCTCTCTCATAAGTGCACATGCCCTTTGGCAAATAAATAACTAAATAAAAATAAATAAAAAAGACAGGAATATTGATTTATGTTGTTAGTAACTACATAACATGTTGGAGGGCACCCTTCAAAACTGTACAGTGAGTTTAAAAATACAGGATATGTTTCCAGACCTCTAGAGAATGCCCAAAACCTCAGATGGTATATATATACTACATATACCATAGTGTTATTCTATACATATATACCTTTGAAAAAGTTTAATTTATAAATCAGGCACAGTAAGAGATTAACAACAATAACTAATAATAAAACAGAGAACTATAACAATATACTATAACGAAAGCTTTGTAAATGTAATCTCCCTCAAAAAATATATATACATTACATATACATATATATATTATATATATGTGTGTGTGTGTGTATATATATATATATATATATATTTTTTTTTTTTTTGTAAAGAGAGATTTTTGCTATAGGGCACATGTACTCACTGGAGAAACAGAGGGAAACGGAGAGACAGAAAGCAAGAAATCCCCCCCCAGGGGGGATGGCCATGCCACAATCCCTCCTCCTCCATTCTCCTCTCGGGATCTTGGGCACACGTGTCGGCATGAGTTTGAAGCTACTGGGTTCGGGACGCAAACCATGGTCAACTACGTGGGAGTCCAGCAACATAACCATTATGCCATCTGCTAGTCCTTCTGTCAAAATATCTTATTGTACCGTACTCATCCTTTCGTTACGATTTGAGAGGGCACATTGTATGGGTCACGGCTGACTGCAGATAATGAGCAATGGAAAATGAAACTGTGGATGAGGGGAACTACTGTAGTTTCCCAAGGTCATTTTTTTTTATCTTTTAAGACCTTTCCAAGGTCATACCTAAGTGATACCAACAGAAGAATACTTGGCTTTGTGTTCCACAAAGGTGGAAGTCACTGTATAAACTCGGCACTGTGGTATTGATATGTTGATGAGTAAAAGATGCCGCCATCTTTACCAGTGTGTTTCTACTACGTCATCCACATATAATCAACAGGGTGTACCTTGTTAAACATCACTTTTTAGGCCAGCAGGTGGCATGGTGATTAAGGTGCTGGATTCCACATAGTTGACTCCATGGTTTGAGTCTTGGACCCAGAAGCTTGAGAAACACGATGTGTGTGTGTGTGTGTGTGTGTGTGTGTGTGTGTGTGCATGCCCAAAATCCAGAGAGGAGAATGGAGAAGGGAATGTGGTCTGGCCATGTTCCCTGGGGGTGATTTTTTTTTTTACCTTTCCTCTTTCTCTCTGTCTCTCTCCAGTGAGCACACACACCCTATAGAAAAAGTACTATTTAAATTAAGTGAGTTTCTAATGATCTTTTTCCTTCTTTCATTTCCCAAAGGGGTCAGATTGAGCAAATGCAGAGAACAGGATTCTGGCACGGGCTGGCCCCACTCCTTATCACAGTCCAGCGAAGTAGGAAATGGGGGCTCTGATTTCACACTCTTGACATCCTGCAGCTCGTGGTCTGCAGGCCCACTTCCCGAGTCGGCCTTCAGGAAGTGGGCCTGGCCCACTCACAATCCCTTCTCCTCCATTCTCCTCCTTGCCTGATCTCCTTGAACTCTGTTCACCTGCCAAAGCCCTACCCAGTGTCTGCGGTATCTGCGGAACTGTCTCATCGCAAGACCGCTGGGCAGCCTTACCCGTAAAGTCAGGTGCGTAGCTGCTTTCAGTCCTTGCTCCTTGGCCACTTGGCACATCTTCTGTGGAACACATGACACAGGAACAGTTCTTATTTTCAGGTCTTGGTAGCTCTGCTCCTAAATCGTGACGTGTAAAATATTTTCATTTGCACTCCCTCCCCTCCAAAGATTCTTTCTCCCAACAATAGTGACTTCCGCCTCCACTCTTACATCAGAGGATGGCGCCACCCCTAAAATACCTTTGTCCTTTGTTCCTCACTGTATCACTCCCTTCCTTTCATAGAAGACCTTGAGGATTTTAACGTGAAGAAAAGGTCACCTGGTAGCGTGTTTTATAGAGAACACTAGAGGAGCAGGTGCTGCTTTTAGGGAGGAAAGGGATGTGCTCAGTGCCAGCAGCTGGCCTGAAGTTTGAAAGTCTTTAGAGACATCCCAGAGGAAGAGTCCAGGACCTTCGGGACCATGGACAGAGGTCTTCCAGCTAAGATGAATGTTTTCTGAAGCTTAGAAGACAGAGAAGACAGAGGGGGCTGGGCATGTGTGTTTAGGGACCATTTGGTTCTGGGTGATGACTGAACTTGCAGGAGAGGATGGACGACCTGAGGCAATGTCTTTAGTAATGTAAGGAGTTACAGGGAACTTTCGGATACCTGAGGACACCTGAGTCTGAAACTCACTGCTGCTGCCAACCATACCTGGTGCCAAAGTTGTTCCTGTCTCCTGGTCGCGACGATACCACAATTTCTCCTTCTCCTCTCTCCATTTTACAGTGCCCCCTTTCCTTACCCTTTTTCTCTCATCTTTCAACTCTTCCTCTACAGAGTTATTGTGCCTCATCTTTTTTTAATTTTTTTTGCCTTCAGGTGTATGTGCTTGCCACAGAGAGGGAGAGACAGAGACAGAGACAGTGAGAGGGAAAGTGAGAAATAATCCTCCAGCGGGAATGACCACACCACAATCCCTTCTCCTCCATTCTCCTCTTGGGATCATGGGCATACACGCACATGACTCTGGTGTGATTTTCAATCCACTGGGTCCTGGACTCGAACCGCAGTTGGCCATGTGGGAGTCCAGAGGTGTAACCGGTACTCCATGTGCTGGCCCCAGTGTCTCATCTTTTTCTGCTTCTCCATTTATTACCTCTGTATATATCTCATTCCAGCTGACTTTCTATGTCTACATCTCTAGACCTGGTATTATTATTGGGGTGATCCTTTTCCTACTGTCTCTTTGTTCTCTCTGATTCTAGCTCTACTTTGCTCTATCTTACCTTCATCTCTTGGCTGTTTTACAATTTTGATCTTTGTCTTTGTCAGTGTTTTCACCATCTGACAGACTGCTGCTGTCCTCCTCATCAAATGCCTGCTGTGGCACTGACCAGTCAGCTTTATGCCCTTCGCCAGCTCCCTGTGACCTTCCCTGTGCCATGGATGTTATTTCCATGTTTCTGGTGAAATTCCAGAAAGGTATCATGAGAATATGCCCTTTACCCCTCAAAACTCTTCCACCCAGGATATTTGGATCCCATGTCCGCTTAGAGCGACCTGAAACTTACTCAGGTATCTTTCCATCTGGTGATCCCCTCCTGCCGTTCCCCATCCTCTCCTTACACTACCCCTTAGTCACCTTCCTCCACGCAGAAGCGAGGCTCTTTTTCCTTTTGCTCCCCCAAACCAGTTAAAAGTCCGTGCACAAGTCATGTGTGTGTGTGCACACATGTATACCGGTGCACACGTCTATGTTCTGGGGGAAAGGTAAGGAAAAGAAGGAAGTGTTTTCCTCCATGCAGACAGAAAGACAAAGATGACTGATAACGAATTCTCCATTACAGGCTAGTAGGTGGCCTCTCTTCTGATTCTCTTTCTATATTAAGTTGAAGAACTCTGGATTCAGAGGACGCTGAAGAGAATAAGGAAATGAAAGACTACAGACCGTGAGCAGAAAACACACCTCGGCTGGTCGTGCTGACTATGCTCAGAACTCAGAGGAGCTGAGGAAAACACACACACACACACACACCCCGCAGTGACCGGGCCTCCCACCAGCACAGGCCTGCTCCCTCCCTTCTGTCCGGCCACACCCCAGTCTCCTTATTTCTCGTTTTTCTAATACTGCATCTCTCCACATATTTCTACCTCTCTCTTTGATTTGGAGGGTTTCTCTCCCCAAGGGTTTTCTTGTCTCCTGTGTTGCCTTTTTTCTTTTCGTCAATGATGTTCTTTATCTCTGTTCTTTATCTCTGTGTTCTTTCTAGGCTCTCCCATTCTAGTCTTTTGTATGTGTGTCAGACAGGTGGGTCTACTCCCACCCGCTCTGCCTCTGTGAGTCCCCTTTCTCCTCTCTATCGACAAACTGTGTGTGTAGTACATAATGACTATACGTACGTATACGTGTCTCTATACACATGCATGTTATACACAATGAACATACACAGGTACATAAGTGTGTGTGTGCATATGCACACAGATACGCATACACACACATCTACAAACACGCAGTCATTAAACAACTGATTTGCATCAGGCCCTGAAACAGGCCCCTGTGAACACCCGGGTTCCTCCGTCTCCTCTGCGGACTCTGGTGCATGTGTCACAGCTCTTATCTTCCCGTCTATTACCTACAACAGTCACGTGTCACAGCTCTCACCTTCCCGTCTACTACGTACAACAGTCACGTGTCACAGCTCTCACCTTCCCGTCTCCTACGTACAACAGTCACGTGCAATACACCACCTTGCGATGCCTGGCTGTAAGTCCCTCTTGTTCCTTTAACTATTTTTCTTATACATCTGTACATCAATTTCCTCATTACAAACTGGAGCTAGCAAGAGTTAGCTTGCTTGGAGCCAGCAGGTGGTGTGGTGGTCAAGATGGATGGATCCCATGTAGCCAACTGTGTGGTTCAAGGCTCAGACCCAGAGGCTTGGAAAACACACCGGGCATGTATGTGTGCACACCCCAAATCCCGAGAGGAGAATGGAGAAGGGATTTGCTGTGGTCATCTCCCCTCAGGGGTGCTTTCTCATCCTCTCTCTCTCTCTCTCTCTCTCTCCCATCTCCAGAAAGCACAAGAACTCAATGGCAAAACTTAAAAAAACAAAAACAAACAAAAAAACAAACCTGGAAAATCTTCAGAATTTTGAGAATGAAATACAACCTTATTTGCCAAATACGCTGTCATACCATACTGTGATCTAATTACCTGGTAAAGAGTCTATCAAAAACTATACTGAAGGTGGGACCAGCAGATGGAGTAATGATTCCATCACTGGACTCCCATATAGTCGATTGTGGTTCAAGTCTTAGACCCGGCAGCTTAAAACTCTTGCCAGGCGTGTGTGCGTTCATGCTCAAAATTCCAAGAGGAGACTAGAGGAGAAGGGATTGTGGCATGGCCATCCGCCCTGGCGGGGGATTTCTCACTTTCTGTCTCTCTTTGTCTCTCTGAGAGTGCACACGCCCTTTAGCAAAAATCTCTCAGGGGAAAAAAAACAACTATACTAAAGTTAGAGTGATCTGAAACTTTTATTTCTGACTATCATTACATAACAGGAACAATTCTCTTTTGAAGCTTTTACAAAAGTACAAGTGGAGCTGGCTGGCGATGTGGTCGGGCAGCTGGGTCCCACTTGGCAGTCTGTGCAGAGTCCCCGACCAGGGGCTGAGCAGTGCCCTGGGCACATGGACGTGCCAAAGTCCTGAGAGGAAATGGAGGAGAAAGGATTGCGGTGTGGCCATCCTTTCTGTGGTTGCTTTCTCATGTTCTCTCTCTTTCTTTCTCTCTGTTTCTCTCTCTCTCTGGCAAGCACACACACTCTATGGCAAATTAAAAAAAAAAAAAAAGTAAAAATGCCATGGATGGCAACCAAGCTATCACAGAAGTCTAAGACTGTAGTGTTCATAGGCACAAAAGTGGATGTTAAAAGATCCTGTCATGTGCTATTTATTCCTTCTACAATATAGAATCATACACATTCGGTTACTACTACTCATCCTGCTAGACATGAGTTTATAATAATCTCCTGCCTCCTTCCGTTTTTCCAAACGGCCAAAAAGGAGTTCCCGGGATTAACTGGATACAAAGCAGTCAAGGTGCTCAGAATGAAATGCTTCAGGAAACAGCAGTTTTCAGATTCCTTAAATCCTGGAGGTCAAGGCTGGTCATGCTAATCTTCTTTACCTGACCCACTTCTTAGGGCTGAGCTACAGGTTTCCCAAGACTCTTCTCTGTTACTCCATTCTGAAGAATCACCACTGCCAATCCCTGTAGAAAAAAATAAAATTCCTTCACAGTCTTAGGAACCAATTCAGCAAGAAATTCTTTAGAGGGAAAGTTGGAAAAGAGAAGCTCAGGAAGGAGGGGTAGGGCTATTCCTATCGCCAGGTGACCTTCTGGCAGCATCTGATCTGTTGGCCAAGGTGGCTTCAGGCCCCATCCCCCAGGCTGAGGCCGAGCCAACTTTCCATGGCAGGTCTTGCCTTTTGTCTCCTTTTTTAATTTGTTACTTTCCCCACTTGTTTGCACATGCTTCTGCAGCCACCTTTTTTTTGTTTGTTTGTTTGTTTTTTTCACCAGGTATATCATTGAAGCAACATTGATATAGGGCACAAAATTTGGGAAGCTCTCTTACCAGAGAGACAGAAAGTGAAAAATCACCCACTAGGGAAGATGGCTATGCTGCAATCCCTTCTCCTCCATTCTCTTTTCGGGATCTTGGGCATGCACACACACATGCCCAGTGTGAATTTCAAGTTGCCGGGTCCAGGACTCAAACCACGGTCGACTACGTGGAGGTCCAGCACTGTAACTCATTATGCCATTTGCTGGTACCAGTTGAAACAACTTTTTAAGGTGTCAGTGCCTCCATCAGCAAGGCCCTAGATGACTGGGTGGAGTGGAACATCACTGCTACCCAGGAACTGCTTTATCCTATTTATGTGAGTACCGAATAAGCTTGTAATGACCTTGTGTTCTCGGGCTTCATAAGGCCTACATGTCATACCACCTAGCTTAAAGAGTATAATGCCAATCATCTAAAATCTCAACAAAATTGTTGTTTTAATTTTTAAAGAATATAACACAAAGACTTGAATGAAACTTTTGTAGCAAAGAAAGATATTTGTTAACATCAAGAGTGTTTAATTGCTCTTACATTTTTTCGCATTGCGCATCCTCCAAATAAATGTGTTTCCATCACCCACAGGATCTGGAAAGTAAAGAAGAATGAAACTCGTGAGCTGTAACTAAGAGGGTCATGAATCTTACGATTACTTCCACTGTAGAAAGGACTTAGGCTAGAAGGACACTAATATGACCATTTCTGTTTCTTCTTATCGGAAGTAAAGAGATCCATACCAAAAGGAACAGAGGCCTGCAATCCTTTAGACCTAATTGCAAAATCAAAGACATTTAGAAAGCCAATTTTTTTTAAACCATGAGTTGCAGCTAGCTAATTTGGGAATGAATCTGAACTTGTACCACCATGAGTTCATGTAAAATTTTATCACATTTTGTGTGACTATTCATACAGTGTGCTGTAGAAACATTAATAGCATATATTTGAGAATGGGATTCTGCCCTAGACCCTATTAGAGTGTTTTGTAATATATAGACTATACACCACATTGTCTTCTAAAATAATGAAATAAATTGAAGTACATCTGGCTTTGAAGGTTTTGAATGGATTATGGATGTTTGCTGGGAGGTGGGGCTATTAACCCCACCTCTTCCAGTACCTTTGTATACATGGTGTGGAAAAGACCCTTAAATGTGTATGTGTTGGAGTTTCCTCACCTTCAAAGTTGGGGGAGTAGCAGTTACTCTTGCCTACCTTTCGGGGTGTCATAAAGAAAGAGGAGATCTTGCTTGGGAAGACCTGCCCAAATCTCACTGTTTGGCTAATGATGTGTTGGGGGTTACCTGTCCAAAACTACAAACTGAATATTAAAGTAATAGTTGGAAACATTTGTGTTGACAATTAGAGAGGATGACCAGGGTCTTTTGAGTTTCAAACAAGTTTTATGACAAAATCTAGCAATAGCAGACTACTCACTTTCTCTTCTCTACAGAGTAGGGGATAGGCAGAGAAGAACATTACTACCGAAATCTGTCATAATGGGAGCTAACAGCTCTGGCAGTCTGCCGGGAAAAGGGCACTACATTCAGCTACGGCCACCTTATTAAGTCATGTATATATTGATTTCCTTCTTGGCATTTTTCAAACAGGACCATGGCTGTGGTGTGTGTCCAGAGTGAAACACACCAGGAAACGGGAGCTGTGACCGCAGCCTCCTGCTGTCCGGAGCCAGGGTTGGCAGTCCTTACCTTTCTCACCAAGTTTCCTCCTCCGTGCAGAACCCAAGGCTTCTGGGGGTGCCTCATTGTCACTGGAGTCTGAAGAGTCACAGTTATGTTCCATCACTGCAGAAAGGAACAAGGGTCTCTTAGAGGTCTCAGCAACTGATTAGGGTTCTAAGACAGAAGGGTATTCCCTAAGAAGTAAACCAGGAACCGGGCCAGATGGTAGCACAACAGTAAGGTATAGGGCCCTGTGAGGCTGACTCATGTAGGAAGATTCCAGGTTCACGCCAGGAGACTTCCCTGAGCATGCCAGGCACATGTGTGCCTGTGACCCAGGGCTAGCCAAGCCTGGGGGTGGATCATAGTGGCAGGACTGTTGGGGGTGCTGTCTGTTGGCCTCCGGTTCATAGAAGACATTGATAGACAACCGTAAAATCAATGAATTTACAAAAGAAACTGAGAAAAACTTAGGAAGCTCTAAAATTCTAG
>NW_006159525.1:6970785-6975409 GCF_000334495.1 Tupaia belangeri chinensis
TTCCTGCCCTCACACCTCTCAGATCTGTGTGACCTCTAGGGTATCTTTTACTGGGTTGCTGGAAAAGTCATGATGCATTTTTGTATAAAAAAAATATATCATGACTTTTGTGACAAAGCGGCATCTCTCATTGTCCCCCAAGCTTGAAGCTGAGAACATTTCACCCAGTGAACATCTCTGCTTTGTCTTGGACCTCTGCCTTCTCACTCCGCATTATTTTTTTTTTTTTACTTCTCTCTGTGAATTTGTGGCTGTGGTTTGCACCCAGGTTTGTATTGATCTCTATCTTTGCTTTGTTCTTAGGGCCTCGTGGATGTCTACGGTGGAGGAAGACAGACTTTCTACTGAATAACTACTTGAAACAGAGGCATCAAAAATCCTTGGAGTATTTACTTGAGAAAAAAATTGAAACTTCCTTTAAAATATGTGAAATTCGTATTGTATTGAGTCATTGACTTCTTTGGGTTCAGATGTTATAACAGTTACATATAAAACGGACCATCTAAAGTTAAAGCAAATTTGTATTTTACTTTGATAGCAAAAAATAAATAAATAAAAAGGACTCTTTCATAGAAAATACTTTACACCTATAATCATGAGGAGTTCTCATTTTTCCTTACATCGTTTCCTAGGGCTTTTTCTGTTGACAGTTAATGGTTTGAAACCCACGGTCTCTGTAAAACAAAAGGGAAACAAAACATTACTTGTAGTCAAAAGATTTACAGAGACAGCTCCATGGCTCCTGCGATCTAGCCATTTGGGGAGAAAGGAAGATGTCCCACTGATAACTGGGCCTCCAGCATTCAAAGTCATGTGATTGAACTTCCAAGTTTGGGAAGAAACCGACCATCCACCAGATGACTAGAAATTGCTACAGGACCGCAAGAAATATGGGGAAGCAGGAAAATACCTCTCCTCCAAGGGAAAAGGATAGCTCCTCTTTATCCACACACGGTTCAATGGAAATCATGGAAATGTCTGATAAAGAATTCAGAACATTCATAATGGCAAAGCTAACAGAGATGGAAGAGAAGAGAGACAAGGAACTGCTGAAGAGGAAGGAGAAAGGAGTTGAAGAGTTCCAGGAGGTGAGGAAATTCATGCAAGATCTAAAGGAGGAATTTCACACTTTACAAAAGAATCAGATGGAACTGTTAGAGATGAAGGCTATAATACAAGAAGTCAAAATCTCCCTTGAAAGTATTAAAAGCAGACTAGATCATACAGAAAATAGAATCTCTAATGTAGAAGAGAAAATGGTTGGCCTAGAAAAATCCACCGCAAAGACTGAGAAAATGGCCCAAAAATTTGAGAATAATATGCGAGAAGTACTAGATACAATTAAACGTCCAAACATCCGGATAATAGGCATCCCAGAAGGTGAAGAGACTCATAAGGGCATTGATAATCTATTCCATGAAATCCTACAAGAAAATTTTCCAAACCTGGAGAGGCACTCAAAGATTCAGTCCCAAGAAATACAGAGGACCCCAAATAGAATCAACCCAAGAAGATCTTCTCCAAGACACATTATAGCCAGATTGACCAAAACCACAGACAAAGACAAGATACTAAGACTGGCAAGAGAAAAAAGGCAAGTTACCTACAAAGGGTATCCCATCAGACTAACGGCAGACCTCTCATCGGAAACAATGAGAGCGAGGAGAGAATGGGAAAATGTATTCAAAGTATTAAGGGAAAAGCAATTTCAACCGAGAATTCTGTACCCAGCAAGGTTATCGTTCATTTGGGAAGAAAAGACACGAACTTTCCCAGATAAACAAAACCTGAAAGAATTTACCAGCACCAGACCGGATCTCCAAGAAGTTCTTAAGGGAGTGCTATGTCAGTAAAATTAAATGCAGACACACAGAAATAAGAGTTCAGAAACTAAGAAAATGGGCAACTTAATTGTAGGGCCAAAAGCTGGAGTTGAGTATTACATCCCAGATTTCAATCTGGAACATCGAACCTCAACAGATACAGAAGAAAGATTAAGTACATGAGACTGAACTGATGAAACAGTATTCTACGACTTGACTAAAATATTGCTGCTTTTCTTCTAAGCTTTGTTGTCTGGTTTTAAGGACTTTTGTCCTGTCTTCAGCTATCAATAGATTCATGTTCCGACTATTTGAACAGAATACTAACCTGTTTCTAGGCTTTAAGTTTCAAAGAAATATCCTTACCAGTTCAAAACTGCTTTTCTTGAAACCATCGGCTGATCTTGCTATTGAAAGTAGTTAGATTACTTATGATATTGTGTGATCAACGAAATGTTGGGGGAAAAGGGATTGAAGACAACTGTAGACAGCAGAGATAGTGTAATAAGAGAGTGGAATAGGGCAGAGGGCTAGACATGGGGTAAAAAACATATATATGAAAGTAGAAATGGAATATTATGGATGATAACATGCATTATTAAGCCACTATGCAGTATATTCTAGATGGGAAACCACATTTAGAATGTTGTGATGATGCTCAGGGAATGAGTAAATTAATAAAAAAAAATTTTCAGAAGAAAAAAAAGCATTAAAAATACTTATTTGATGACTGCAGTTAAGCTATATAGCCCTAGTTAGGTGCTACTTTATAGTATGTTCATTCTATTCACTGAGGTTTATGCCTAAAGTCAGACTTGTGTTCACGGATATGTACATATCAGCTGTGCTTGCTATTGAAAATATTTAGATTTATTAAGATATTTAGTGAAACAATAAAATGGGGGAGGCATAGAAAGCAACAATAGATACCAGACACAGTGTGGGAGGAGGGTGGGAGATGGCAGAGGGTGAGATAGGGAATCAAGGATGGGAAAAAAGGCAAAATATACAGAAAACAAGAAATGGAAAATGATTTGTTGACAATAACACATATGTTGATGTGCTTGATTGAGCCAATATACAGTGTATTCTCAATGGAAAAATCTCATTTTGTATGCTATAATGATGTACAGTGAATGAATGTAAATAAATAAAGAAAAAAATGTAAAAAAAAAAAAAAGATTTACAAAGTCCAGGACAACGTGCACTTGCCATTATAACAAAGTTTCGATGAGCATTTCACTCTCTTTCTATTAAATCTAGGCTTGGAGACCCAGGGCCCAGTTCTTCCTTTTCTTCTCTACACGAATCTGTAAGTGACTCAACCATTACTAGCTCCAGTTTTCTCATCTATAGAGCTAAGATGACCTACTTACCCTACCTCCCTGTTAAGGCTTTTGTGAAGACAAGATGAATCTTTATTAAAAGCCATATTAAAAAAAAATCACAATAGGGACCAGCAGTTAGCGTAATGGCTATGTTGCTGGACTCCCACGTAGTCGACCGCGGTTCGAGTCCCGGACCCGGTGGCTTAAAACTCATGCCGGGCATGTGTGTGTGCGTGCCCAAGATCCCAAGAAGAGAATGGAGGGGAAGGGATTGCGGCGTGGTCATCCCCCCAGGGGGTGATTTCTCACTTTCTGTCTCTATGTCTCTCTCTGTCTGTCTGGCGAGCGCACGCGCCCTACAGTGAAAACCTCTCAAAAAAAAATCACAATATAAGCCAATGATTAAACTATAATTTGGATTTGGGTGTGGTTGATCTAAAGTCATTTTTTTTCCCTCATCAATAATTAAATAATAGTATAAATTATTCTTTGAAGACTAAGATAACAATATTATCAATAGAGGAACACTGAGTTTACGATGCTCTATAAAATATAAAGGTCGTGGTAGAGAATATTGGTTCATGTCTTTAGCCTGAATAGACATAGGTTGTAGTAAAAAGTCATTTTCCTAGCATATTCTTTTTTTTGGAGAGGTTTTTCACTACAGGGTGCGTGCGCTCGCCAGACAGACAGAGAGAGACATAGAGACAGAAAGCGAGAAATCACCCCCCAGGGGGGATGGTCACGCCGCAATCCCTTCTCCTCCATTCTCCTCTCAGGATCTTGGGCACGCATGCACACGCGCCCGGCGTGAGTTTTAAGCCACCGGGTCTGGGACACGAACCGCAGTCCACTATGTGGGAGTCCAGCGACATAGCCATTACGCTAACTGCTGGTTCCCTTCCTAGCATATTTTTGCTACATTTTGAATGTGTCAGTCGCTTGGACCAGTCCAGTCAAACAGCAATTTATAACTCCTTCTCAATGCCTTCTATTTCTTCGTAGGGCCAGAGGGGTTAAGTGCAGAAATGGTACCCTGTAAGTTAGAGAATCAGGGCACATGGAGAACACTCAGAATGAAATTCATCCAGATCTCTGGCTTTGGACTCTGCGTATTCTGTAGTCCAAGGGTTGCTATTTTAATCTTACCTGGTACAATCTGGGGTCGTGAGCAAGTGACTTCTTGGAGCTCTTCTCCTTCACTTAATTCCAAAAGGCCATTGATCACTGCACAAAAGAACAGGATTCTTTAGGGGTCTCAGTGTGTGACCAAGGAACGAATCCAGGAGGAAATTTCCTAATAAGAAAACTTGGAAAATCCTCGAAAACCTCGCAAGCCCCGGTCTGCGGTCTGGGCCTGATCACACCAGTCTGCCTTCCCTGGAGATTCAGCAGCTGCATTCTTTCCTCCAGGGCAGAGCCAGTCACCAACAAGGAGTTCCCTGCTCCCGGACCTGCGCCTTCCGGCATTCC
>NW_006159525.1:6975440-6976019 GCF_000334495.1 Tupaia belangeri chinensis
CTCCACGCCCTGCTACTCCTCATCACACGCTTCCTCCATCTCTGCCCCTGCTTCTCATGCAGGGGGACCTTGAGATGTTCGTGTTGAAGATGACGTGCCTTCTCTACGTTCTGCCAACCTGCTGTCTCCTTGAACTGTTTGCAGACTGAGAAATAGTCTCTGGGTTTGAGTCATAGACACATTTTGGGACTGTTTTGTAGAGAAGTTTGCCTAGCTCAGACAAAAGAGTGTACACTGTTTAAAAACTGAAGTAAATTACATCTTATTTAGACAGCTACAGTGAGCAATTAGGATGAATGTACCATGTAAAACACTGCCCTGGGCCAGCCCCATAGCCTCATGGTTAAGGGAGCTGGATCTCACATGACCAACCATGGTTTGAATTCCAGCCCCATGTGCGTGCAGGCCCCAAATCCCAACAGGATGGAGAAATGGAGAAGGGGTTTTGACACGACCCAGTGGGGAGTGCTTTCTCCCTCCCTCCCTCTGTCCCTCTCTCTCTCTGTCACTCTGGTGAGCACACAAGTCCTCCAGCAACTAAAAATAAATAAATAAATAAATAAATAAATAAATAAATAA
>NW_006159525.1:6976079-6992777 GCF_000334495.1 Tupaia belangeri chinensis
TCCCTAGCATTTTCCTTACAGACACGCATTTCTAACACCCTGTGGATCTACAGAGGAAAACAGTCCTACTCTGTGCACTGAAAGTTGTAAATCTACCACAGCACATGTTGCAGAGAGAAACAAGATGGTACAATGTCTCCATTCTCATTTCTTCCTTTCATTTGACAAAATAAATAGCTCAGAATCCAGGGTGCCATTCTTGTCTTTTCTATTTCTTCATGAGATGTTGCAAAAGGTCCCCAAAATGCTTATGTGATTGTGTTTTCTGATGAAGAAAACAGGACAACAGTGTTTATCCTGTTTATCCTTTAAGGTTTTTGTAAAAACAAGTTTTTTAAAGATGTTATTTGCAAAAATCTTTTGAAAAATCGCTGTATGTACCCTGATTTGTTGAAGAACTCAATCAAAATAATGCTTTGAGTTTTAGCAGATTTTCTCAAGTCTATTTCTGCTGACATCAGAGACCTGCATGAGTTATCTTTTGACATCACTCAAAGTTTGTGATCAGATGACACTACGGTCTCCCGTAGTGATTTCTTTATAGAAATCATGTAGGGGGACCAGCAGTTAGCATAATGGCTATGTCGTTGGACTCCCATGTAGTCAACTGCAGTTCAAGTCCCCGACCCAGTGGCTTAAACTCACGCCGGGTGCATGGTCAAGATTCCCAGAGGGGAAAAAAAAAAAAAATTCCCAGAGGAGAATGGAGGAGAAGGGATTGTGGTGTGGCCATCCCCCTCGGGGTGATTTCTCACTTTCTGTCTCTCTGTCTCTCTGTCTCTCTTTCGGGCGAGTGCACGAGCCCTATAGCAAAAAAACAAAAACAAAAACAAAAAACCAAAAAACAAAAACCCCCAAACCTCTCCAAAAAAAGAAAAAAGATTCACTTAGAAAAAAATGGAACATTTCAAGGTGTAGCAATTAGTTCATTTTAAAAACAAACTCTCACTTTGCCCATCCATTGCTATTACATTATCAATGTACGGGTATGTGTATTAAAATGAGCAATCCATTAATAAGCCTACTTCTCAGAAATACATTTCGAATGATTTCTTTTCTCTCCACATTTTTCAAAAGAATCAAATAAAATGAATGCAGAGAATGGGATCTCGAAAGTGACTGGATCCATAGTACGAAATGGGGTCAGAATAAAATGCAACAGTAGCTCTTAATTCAGAGTCCTCAAATTTCCTTACCATGTTCGTCTTCCGCGGCTGAGGTGTAGACTTCCAGGGCCTCATCTTCGTCACTGAGCTCCTCCGCCGAGTCCTCACTACTGATGACTGCACAAAGGAGCGGACGTGAGCACGGAGCCCACACAGCAGGAAATCCCGTCCTAGGAGTGCTAGGGAGACTGGGAGGCTAAGTTAACTCCAGGCTCTAGTCTGTTCCTTGAGCATGCGTGACCTGCAGAGTGTCTCGCCCTGCACCGAAAGCTGATCAAATGCATGGAGAGGGCAGCTTTGCTCAACGACACGGTTCTTTGCCCACCCTCACCTACTGGTTCCCTACTCTCATTCAACCTCTCTCACTTTCCTTTTATTTGACTTTCCTCGGGGTTCCACCCTTTTGCCCTGCCTCCCCTCTGCTCCTGGCAGGGGTCTCTCTTTATACCTCTCCCCCAGTGATGTGTTTCTATCTCCTTTCTCAACTATCTTGGTTCTCAGATTTCTTTCTTTTCCTTTAATCCCTACCTCATGCCTTTCTCTTTTCCCTGATATCAATATTTACTGCCTTCATTTCTGCCTTTTGGCATTTTCCCAGTTCCCAAGGACTTTCTTCTGTTAAGCTGCAGGCTCACTGCCTTAGGTGCGCCCCCTCCTTTTCTTGCCTCAAGGACCCTGAAGTGCCCGGGCCCCATACCTGGTCTCCTGTGAGGCACAGTTACAGATTCTTTCAGCCAGCCTTACCTATCACGTCACATGTGGTTGCTTCAGCTCGCCGACCAACTTGTGAGTAAAAAAATGGCTTTTCCTTCTTTATGTCCACCAGAGGCACAGAACAGGAATTAATTTGGATTCCATTGCTGAGTAGCTCTGTCCCTGGGCCAAATTGTAATGAATGGAGAATTTTCATTTGCCTTCCCAGTGGGCCCTCCTCATTACTGTTAGTAACCCCCTCTCTCTACAATCTCACTGCCGGGGTAGAGCCTCCCCCAGTCCCCCCTTCTTCTTCCTGCTGCCAAATTCCGTCCCTTCCTTTGTGCTTCTCGTGACTTCTTTTAACCGTTCTTTTTACCTAGTTTTCTCATCTTTCAATGGACAATTTTTAAAAAATAATAATTTATCGGGGCCAGCTGGTTGTGTGGTGGTTAAGGTGGCTGGATCCCACATGGCCAACTACACAGTTCAAATCCCAGACCCAGCAGCTTAGGAAAAGTGCCGGGTGCATGTGTGTGCGTGCCCAAAATCCTGAGAGGACAATGAAAGAGAAGGGATTGTGGCGTAGTCGATCTCCCTTTCCCACGTTCCCTCTGTCTCTCTCCAGCAAGCCTACATGCAGTATAGTAAATTTTAAAAAATAGATGTAACATTATAATAACAATTGCAGCATAATACCTATAGATAAAATTGGGTTCGAACGATCAAGAAGTGAGCATATTACTTTGGTAAAGACACAGAAGATGATGAAAACAAAAACCTCTTAGTGATACCTCCCCAGCTGTCCTCACCATCTTGTTCAAAGTCAACCATCACCTTGTTTCCAACACCTAGATTACTTGGCCTGTTGTGTAATTTCTGTGAGCAGAATCATGTCTTCTCTCTCTCTCCCTGCGTGTGTGGGTATGTGTGTGTATTCCCCTCAAAGAAGCCAAATCCCCTGAATTATATATATATATATAAAATTCATAAAATTTACTCATATTTGTGAGAGTTATTTACATTCATTTTGTATAATTATTATTTCCACTGCTGTATAATATTCCATTATATTGTAGAAACAAGTCAAAAAAATTTGTTCATTTGTGTTTTTTTCTTTTGTTTTTAAAGAATTATTTTTATTTAAGTTTATTCATTGTCATTATTTCCTTTTATTATTATTTTTTGAAGTTGACCAGAGAGAGACAGAGAGAGAGAAGGAAAGTGAGAAAGCAAGCTGTCAGGTTCGGGACTCAAACCGCGGTTAACCATGTGGGAATCCAGCCGCCTTAACCACCATACCACCTGCCAGCCCCAATTCACTTGTGTTTTTTAAAGTTTTTGACTTTTTGGGAATAATGCTGCTATGGATATTCTTTTCATAGAAAGAAAAGAATCATGCTTTGATGAACGTAATATGCATTTATGTTGATTTCCAATAAGGAATGTTATTGCTTCAGTCTAAGGTATGTCTATGTTTATTTTTGGGAGATTACACCAAACTGTTTTCCAAAAGCATCCATAAAATCAGAGATGCAAGAGAGAGAACTTGGTAAATTCAAGTAACTAAAGGAAATTTGGTGTGATGGGAATGTGGCATGAGGGAGTGAGAAGCGAGCGATGGGGATATGCAGTTGCACAGTGGGAGTCCTTCAATACTACTTTTTTTTTTTTTTTTTGGCCATTCTTACCAGAGAGAGACAGAGAAAGGAAAAGTGAGAAATCACCCCCAGGGGGTATGGCTGTGCTACAATCTTCTTTTCCATTCTTCAATCAGGATTTTGGGCACACATGCCCACATGCACAGCGTGATTCTCAAGCTGTTGGGTCCAGGACTGAAACCATGATTGGCCACGTGGGAGAATAGAGGCTTAACCACCAAGCCAGCTAATGGCCCCTATCCAATATTTCACATCAACTAGCTTTGACCTAATGCTGAAGGCCACAGAAAGTTAATTGGTTTGCAGTAGGAAAGCCATATGAACTGGCCTGCATTTCTGAGAGATCAGTTCAGCTGAAGTTCAGAGAATGGAATTATGAGGAGAAAGATTGGAAGGATGAGGCCAGCCAGGAAACAATTCCTCTAGTTTGAGGGTGATAGGGATCTACTCCAGGATGACAATGCTGGGGATGGAGGCAAAAGAACAGGCTGGGGATACAGGCAAACATGTTTACAGTAATCTGTAATTGTTTTTCTTAGAACAGTCAACCATTTATAAAAAATATCCTCTTTAACAAAGTAACTGACATTTTTCCAGACACAAGAACAGACTTGAAGACAGAAAATTAAGAATTGCATAGCTATCGACTTTCATGAAAATTTTTATATCTGCCTCTTTATTTTATTTTTATTTATCTATTTTTATTTTATCTTTAAACTTACATCCTCTTTTGAATATTTTATTTAATATTATTATTAAATAAATTTGACCAGAGAGAGAGAGAAAGAAAGGGAAAGTGAGAAAGCAAGCTACCAGGTCCTGGACTCAAACCATGGCTGACCATGTTGGCGTCCAGCACCTTAAACATCATGCCACCGACTGGTGCCTGCTTCTTACTTTTTAACAAGCAAGTTTTATTTAAAATTTTTTTTACAATTTTTTTATTGAGATAAAATTTATAACATTGAATTCACTGTTTTAACCACTGTAAATTGTACAGTAAAGTAGTTTTTAGTATATTCAAAATGTTGTACAACATAATTCCAGAACATTTTACTTCATTCTCAAAATAAACTCTATTATCTGTTAAGCAACATATCCCTACCTTTCCTATACTCTAGGTTTCCCTGTCTTTAGTAACCCCTATTCTATTCTCTTTTTCTGTGAGGTCAATATTTTCTTGAGTGAGAACATGTGGTATTTCTTTTTCTATGCCTCGCTTATTTCACTTAACATAATATCCTCCAAACTCATCCATCTTACTCTGAATGAGAGGATTTCATTTTTTTAATTAGATAGTATTCCATTATAAATGCCATATTTAAAAAAAAATTCAACTGGTACCAGCAGATGGCATAATGGTTATGTTGCTGGACTCCCACATACTCGACTGTGGTTTGAGTCCTGGACCCAGCAGCTTAAAACTCATGCCAGGCACATGTGCATGCGTGCCTAAAATCCCGAGAGGAGAATGGAAGAGAAGGCACTGTGGCATAGCCGTCCTCCTGGAGGGTGATTTCTCACTTTCTCTCTCTCTGTCTCTGTTTCTCTGGTGAGCACATGCACCCTATAGTAAAAATCTCTCTAAAAAATATAAATAAATAAATAAATAAATAAATAAATAAATAAAAATAAAATTCATCTGTTGAAGACATTTAGGTTGATTCCATGTCTTGGATTAAAGACATTTTAGTGTAGGAATTGACAGAAGCTGCAAATAAAATGATCATTGTTTTAAGCCACAAAGTTTTGTTACAATGTTTGTCATACTTCATAGCAATAGGTAACTGATACAGCCTCAAAATAGAAATGTCCTTCAGATCTTTGAATAAAGGTCTTCAGGTACTTGGAGAAAGGAGCCCAGAAAACAGGTCTGGGGTGGAGAAGGACTATCAGGAATCAATAGAAGCCAGGTGGTGATTGCACTCTGGGACAGGATGAGATGCCTGAGAGGCTATTGTGCATGGAGGGGTTCACAGGAGTCCACTGACAAGGGGACGCCTGCCCCTTCCATGGTGATAGGCACAATATTCTAGTGACTGTCTCCTTGAATCAGATACTTTCTTGATCTGTCTTCTCTCTCTCTTTCTCTCTCTCTGTGGACCAATCTCCAACAAGTTTCCATTCGTGCACCTTTAACTTATTCTCTGTGTAATTCTTGTTGTCCACTCATTCCTTGGTATTCATTTTCCTCTTTATCTTTTTCTACTTATACTCCTTTTTTTTTTTTATCACTATCTCTCAGGGCCAAGACTAGGATGAGGCAAAGGTGATACCTTGGACATAAAATTTAAGAACGTGTTCAGTCTCAGGTGAGACTGCTGTCCCCTACCTGGTGTTTCAGTTGCTCTATCTCTGTTATATTTCCTACCTGCTCCTAGCCTGTGTCTGTTTCTTAATTTTTTGATGTGATTTCTGCATAGCCTCCTCTATACCACTTTTCGTCTTTCTATATTTTCCTCACCTCAAACATTCAGTCATACCAAAGGTCTCCTCCCAGTGCCATTGCCTGCTGTACCTATAGTTTCTTAAAGGTTTTTCACCTGGGCTTCCTTCCTTGCAAACCTGACAGGCAGCCTCAAGCATGATCTTTTTTTCCACTATAACTTCTGAAAAGTAAGTTGTAATTTATTTCTCTTCACTAACTTCACAACGTGGCAATGTTCAGATTCCATGCCAATGTATTTAAAATCTGTCTCACTCATGTACTTTGTTATTTGGGTTCCCCAGTTAACCTTGCCCACATTCTCTGGCCTTGCATTATCTACTCAAATATAGCCCCTCCATTAAAAGAGCAATTCTCATTTTCCCTTACATTTCACACCTGTTAAAAAATAGGCAGAGGCTGTGCACATAAACAGTATGTCTTTGATGGGGCTAGGCAGTTCACATGGGAGAACAAAGAAAAGATTTTTCTTTAGTAGAAAAAATATATAATTAGATAAGTGGTAAGGGTTGGTGAAAGATGGCAGAACAATTCTCTCCAGCACTCATTCTTCTCACAGAAGCATTGATCTGAACAACCATCCACACATGAAAAATACTTTAATAAGAGCTAAGGAAACCAGAGGAGAGATTATAGCTCCTTGCTATAGCACACAACTAAGAAAAACAGGTCAATTAGCCCAGTGGTAAAGGGAGCTGTATCAAATCAGTGATTCAAATCTCAGCTTGGTGACATGAGAAACATGCTGGGCACATGTGCATGCATGACTCAAATCCTGATAGGATGAAGAGATGAGAAGGTATTGTGGTGTGACCATGCCCATTGAAGGGTGCTTTCTCTCATTCTCTTCCCCTTATCCTGTCTTTCTGGTGAACACACAAACCTTCAGACAATAAAGAATAAAATAAAATAAATAAGAAAAAATGGATCAAAGAGGGCAGGAACGACATTGTCCACCCTTCTCCAACCCTAGGCAACACAATATAGAAAGGGATACCTTCTACTTAGAGAAAAGAAAGGGAAGTAAGCTCCGAACTTTTCCATGAACCTCCAACATGAGGCTGTCTCAGTAAAACTGAGTGCCAGGTAGGCTACCACAACCCTGGACTCCAGGCCAATACCCATGGTCCAGCCCTCTATGTTTGCCTAGTCCTCTGCCAAATCCCACAGCCCCAAGCTCCAGGCCAGCACTATGGACTCAGTCTCCAGCCTGACCCAGTGCCATGCTGGCTTCAGTGACCCAAGATTCCAAACCAAATCTAGTGTCAGCTTGACCCCAGCAACACTGAATTTTGGGCCCACCTTTCTATCAAGCCAGCCCCAGTGTTGTGCTAGTCCCAGCAAGACCAGGCTTCAGAACTGCCTTCTCAGCACTGCAGAGCCTTGCAATCTCTGGATCCATGCCCATCCCAACACATGTCTGTCCACAAGCTGTACTCAGTACCAGGCCAGACTGTCTGAAGACTCCGGTAGAGAGTTTGCTTTTGGACCATGCCAGATGGCTTGCCCACAATCTCGGGATGGATTGACTGTTAAAAGTTTTTTGCAGACCAAGCCAGTCTGCAAAGACAGGACTAAATTCCTACCTCCTCATATGCATACACATCAATGTAAGGCAATAAGAATCATGAAAAACCAAGGAGACATAACACCAAAAGAACAAAATAATCTCTAAGTAGTTGACCCCCAAAGAAACAGAGAAATACAGACTGTCTGACAAAGAATTTAAAATAGTTGTTTCAGGGAAACTAAGCAAATCTCAAGAAAACACAAAGAAACAATTAGATGAAATCGGGAAGATAATAAATGGCCAAAATTAGAAATTTAACAGAGACTGAAATTATAAAATAGAATCAATATTATATTGCTTGGAACAGAAAAAATACAGTGAATGAAATGAAAAATGCAATAAAGAGCATTAATAGCAGAACTATTCAAGCAGAAGAAAGAATCTATAAATGTGAAGATAGGTTTTATTAAAATACATCATCAAGGAATACCAGAGACAGTGAGGGAGGAGAGTGGGAGATGGCAGAGGGTAAGAGATAGGGAATCAAGGATGGGGGGAAAAAACAAAACATACAGAAAACAAGAAATGGAAGATTATTTGCTGACAATAACATGTTTGTTGATGTGCTTGATTGAGACAATATACAGTGTACTCTGGATAGAAAATCTCATTTTTTATGCTGTAATGATGTACAGTGAATGAATGCAAATAAATAAATTGGAAAAAAAAGAATAAAAAGAATACATCATCAAGGATAAAAATAAAAAAAGGAATAAAAAGAAATGAAGAAAGCACATAGGATTTATGGAACATAACAAGAGAACAAATACTGAGACCAGAAGTTGATGTAATGGCTATGTTGCTGGACTCCCATGTAGTCAACCGTGGTTTGAGTTCTCAACCTGGTGGCTTAAACTCATGGAAGGCACGTGTGCGTGCATGCCCAAGATCCCGAGAGGAGACTGGAGTAGGAGGGACTGCAGCATGGCCATACCCCCTGGAGGGTGATGTCTCACTTTCTGTCTCTGTTTCTCTCTGTCTGTCTGGCAAGCACACGCGCCCTACAGCAAAAACTTCTCAAAAAAAAAAAAAAAGAAAAGTAAAAAAAAGAGAACAAATATTTTAATCAGAGGATTTCATGAAGGAGAAGAGAAAGACAGGAGCTAAGAAGATGTTCACTTTTATTCAAGATTGTACTTTAAGTCCTAGCCAGAGTCTATAAATTCAGTCTCCAGTCTCTAGTTGAGAAAAATATATAAATGCCTCTAGATGACAAAAATAGTTAAATAATTCATCTTCTTTTTAACTTTTAAAGAGAGTTTTTTTGTTTGCTACAGGATGCATATGCTCACTGGAAAGATTCTATCTATCTATCTATCTATCTATCTATCTATCTATCTATCTATATATAGAGAGAGACAGAGACAGAGAGAGAGAGACAGAGAAATGGAAAGTGAGAAGTCACCACATAAGGGGGATGGTCATGCCACAATCCCTTCTCCTTTATTCTCATTTCAGGATTTTGGGCACACATGCATACACATCCAGCATGAGTTTCAAGCCCCTGGGTCCAGGACTTGAACTGTGGGAGTCCAGCACCTTAGCCAGTACACCACTTCCTGGCCACTAAATTATCCCTCTTTACAGATGACAAAATTTTATAGGTAGAAACTCTTAGGATTCCACCAAAAACAGTTAGGATTTAGTAGAGTTTTAGTATATAAAATAAACATGCAGAAAAATTAGTTGTATTTCTATAGAGTTGCCATGAACTAGCTGAAAAAGAAATCAAGAAAATTATTCCATTTACACTAGCTATAAAATAAAATTCTAAGTATAAATTAACCAAGGAAGTGACAAACCTATACATTGAAAACTATGTAACATTGAAGAAACAAATGGAAGAAGATACAACTAAATGGAAAGATAGTTCATGTTCATGAATTAAAGAATTAATATTGTTAAATATCCATACTACTCAAAAAAAAAAAAAAAAAGAGAGAAAGAAAAAAAAATGGGAACCAGTAGTTGGCGTAATGGCTATGTCGCTGGACTCCCATGTAGTCATCCACAGTTCAAGTCCTGGACCCAGTGGCTTAAAACTCATGCCGGGTGCATGTGCGTGCGTGCCCAAGATCTCAAGAGGAGAATGGAGGAGAAGGGATTGCGGTGTGGCAATTTTCCACTTTCTGTCTCTCTGGCAAGCGCACACACCCCATAGCAAAAACCTCTCCAAAAGAAAAAAAAAAAAAAAGAGAAGAAAAAAATATCTATACTACTCAAGGTACACTACAGATTCAATGCAATTCCTATAAAAATTCACTGGTGTTTTTCACAGAAATATTAAAACCATTCTAAAATTTGAATGAGAACATAGAAGACTCTGACTAGCCCAAGCCATAGTAAGTAAAAAGAACAAAGCTGAAGACATCACACTACTGACTTGAAAATATACTACAAAGCTGTAGTAATCAAAACAGCATGGTACTGGAATAAGAAGAGACACATAGTCAAATGAAACAAACAAAAAAAAAGGGCTAGAAATAAATTCATGCATTTATGATCAAGTGATTCTTGACAAAGATGATGAAAACACACAATAAGAAAAACACAGTCTCTTCAATAAATGGTGTTGGGAAAGCTGGATGTTCACATGAAGAAGAATGATATTAGACTTACCTTATGTATGTAAAAAAATCAACTTGAAATAAAGATAAATGTAAGACCTGAAATTGTAAAGCTACTAAAAGAAAACATGGGTGAAAGCTCTGACAACAGTCTGAGCAATTATTTTTTCGGATATTACACAAAAGCCAGAAAACACAAAAACACAATACACACACACACACACACACACACAAATAAGCATAAATAAAATGTGGGATTACATCAAACCAAAAACCTTCTACACAGCCAAGGAAATAGACAATGAAATGGAAAGACAACCTACACAATGGGAGAAAATATTTGCAAATATTTTCTAGTAAGGGGTTAATATTAAAAATACATAAATATATAAAGAACTCAAAAACAATTCATAGTTAAAAGCTAAACTGATTAACAAAAATGGGCAAAGGACTTGAATAGACATGTGTAACTGACCAACATTGAAAAAAATACATATATATGAAAAAATGCTCAGCATTACTAATCATCAGGAAAGTACAAATTAGAGCCAAATAAAATATCACCTACACCTATTAGGATGGCTATAAAGAATAACAAATGTTACTGAGAATGTGGAGAAAATGCACATCCTTGCACGCTGTTGATGGGAATGTAAATTAGTATAGTCATTATGGAAAACAGTATGGAGTTTCCTTAAAAAAATAAAAATAAAACTCCCAAATGAGCCGGTAATCCCCCACTGGGTATATATTCAAATGATATGAAATCAGTATATCAAAGAGATGTTTGCATTCCCATGGTCATTATAGCATTATTCACAATAGACAAAATATGTAAGTAAATTAAGTATTTATCAGTGGATAAGTGAATAAATAAAACACGATATATATGCACAATGAAATACTACTCAGTCTTGAAAAAAGAAGGAAATCTTTTCATTTGTGGCAACATAGATGAATCTGGAGAACATGTTCAGTGAAATAAGCCATGCACAAAAAGACAAACATTCCATGATCTCACTTATACATGGAGTACCATTGTGTAAGGTGTATAACGGTTACCTAGGGCTGGGAGGGTTAGAGAAAGAAGATGGGGAGATGTTGGTCGAAGGATACAAAATTTCAGTTCAAAAGGAGGCATAAGTTCAGGTCTATTGTATAACATGGGACTATAATTAAGAACAATATGTGTTATTCTTAAAATTTGTTAAGAGAATAGATTTTAAATGTTCTCACCACAAAAAAAAAAAACAGTAAGTGAGATAATGCTTATGTTAATTACCCTTGATTTAGCCATTTTACAATGTATGTATGTTTCAAAACAACATGGTGTACATGACAAATATATACAATTTTTAATTTTTAAAATAAAATCATGTCTACAATGATATAAATGAAACAATAAACAACCAAACCAATAAAGACCATCTGAAGATAAAAAGGAAATTTGTGAGATAAACGATAATTACTTTCTCCATCACAAGGCACTTTACTGAGCATCTTCTTTCCTGTATCTCCATTGTCCACTTGGTTAGGTATTTGTTTGCAGGACTCTAAAGATATAAAAAGACCATAGCTAAGATCCAATAGAGACCTGCTCTGGCATGTTTTGTTATCCCTCTTCCTGTTTCTTTTCTTTCCTCTCATGTTTCTATTTATAGCCCTGTCTGCATATATTGCTACCTCCACTGGATGAAGTGTTTGTGCTTCCTTGATTCTATGGGCAAGCTCTCTCTGACTTCTCCTTTGCTTTTTGCTTCTGCTTCTTTTCCAAGGGAGGCCCTGCAATCTTCCCCCTTTGACTCTGAGTTTTTCTTTTCTACCTTTCTTCCTCCTGGTCTCTCTCATCCATCTATCAGGCCTCATTCTTGCATTCTCTGTGTCTGCAACCTCCTCCTTCTTTGTTAAATAGATGTCTTCATGGATGTGCCTTGGTCCATTCCTCTGCCACCAGTCAGGCCCCCTTGGCTCCTTCACACTCCCACAAACCCAGACAGTCAGCCTTACCTGCTGGCTCAGACTCCTGGGCACATTTTTTATTTGCTTGTTGGTTTTCTTGTGCATTTTTTTCACCAGTTGTCTCTTCTATCTCTTCTGCTTCATAAATATGCTCTGAGAGTCCATTTTCAGGCAGGGGTGTACCTAAACAATGTATTGATTTATAGGTAATTTATTTGCCTCCTACACCCATCAAGGTCTAAAAGGAAAACACAAACCAGTCTAAATCTTAGAGCAGAGGAAATTTAATTCAGGTAATGGAAGAATGTGGGCAACTCAGAGAACAGTCAACAGAAAGCTAGGTGAGAGCCCAGGGCTAGGGTTACAGGGTGGATAGAAGCTGGAAGCATTACTGACCAAGGTGGAAGGTGGAGCCATGAGTGAAGTATTACTGCCAGAACTGCCCTTGGAGACGAGATGAAGAAATACCAAGCTTCTTTCTTTCTTCTGCTCTTTGATCTCTTGCTAATGTCTCTCTCGTTAGGAACCCAGCAAGAAGTCAGCTAACAGGGAAATGCTCGCATCACTAATCATCAGGGAAGTACAAATTAGGAAAGTCTGCAGGAGCCAGAGCACGGAGATAGAGGGCCGAGTGGAGCAAGGTGAGAGCAAAGAATGAACAGACCTAGACAAACAGACCCAGCACCAAGACATGTCCCCTTCCCCTATGGCCTTCCTCCTTGACTCATGGGTTCCACTGACCCAGCCACTCTGTTCCCACTAACTTCAGTAGTATATAAATGGAGAGATATTTTTCAGTGTAGTTTGATATATTTTTTAAAATTTAGTGCTAATAATTTATGGAAAGACAGATTTTAAAATCAGTTTTGAAGTTTTGATACAGAACATGAAGCCATGTGCATGTTTTGTGCACCTCCATAGATCCCTGGAGCCATGAACACAAGACACAGTCCTTACCCTGCCTGTGCATGTCACAGGAGGCCGTTTCTGCTGGGACGAACTCTTGGACACATTTGTTGGTGGCTTGTTCTGCTCTTTGTACGTCATTTGGGTTGCAGGTCGAAATTTCTGTCTTCATGTTCATTTGCTCTCCATCACTGACATGCTCTGGGATTCCATTTCCAGGTAGCGTTGTCCCTAGATTACATTGGGAGTTACAGAGAATGTAAGCACATCTTCCCTTTTCCCCTGAAGCCCTTCTCTGCTGCTTATTACTAATAATTACTAATAATGCCATCCTTTCACTCCTTTCTGTTCCATGCTCTACACTAAAAAGTAAATAGCTAAGAATATGGATTTTTGCATGTTATAAATTTTTAAATGTTAATTTTAAAAATAAAAGTGAGTCTCTGTGAGTATAATTATACTTTCAAATATTACTCCAGGGGCCAGCAGGTGGCATGGTGATTAAAGGCACTGGATTCCCACATGGCCAACCATGGTTCGGGTCCCAGACTTGGTGACTTGAAATTATGCTGGGTTCACGTGTGTAAACAACACATTTCAACTAGACCCTACAAGATAAGGGCCTTCTGCAGTGCTAGAAATTCCCTAAAGAGTCTTCTGTGTTACTCATTTTCATAAGACAGCCATGGAAAAAATGCTTTAAATTTATTATATAGAGACCAGTATGTTTTAAGGGTGGGTAACTTAAGGGTGTCAATTTAATTTTGGGGGCCTGAGGTGGTGCTGCTTCCATCTCTTCCTCTCTAACCTGGGGAATAATTATATCTACAGTGAATATCTGTATCAGATACAAAACAAAAAGAAAATCCTGATTTTACCATAATGGTTAAAAGTGTAGAATCTAGAGACAGGTACAAATAATGACAACTAACTTTAATAATAATATATGCACGTAACACAGTAGATGAAGTACCAGGGAGGACCGTGAAGGATTGACGTGATGAAACTTGTTTAAAATACATCAGCCCTGTGAAGGATGTACTGTTATTACATCCTCCATATGAATAAGGGAACCAACTTGCCCAAGATCACAGAATTCTGACCCAGGTAGTGGGGCACCAGAGTCCTGCTCTGACACTGTCCTACAGTAGAGTCAAATTCCAGTTCTTAGTTGGCTAAATTTGCACTGATGACCGAACTAATGAACTTTCTCCTATGAAAAACAGGGATGATATACCATCATCTTAAAGTTTCTCAGGAGAGAAATAAAATATCATCCACATCATTAAATGGAGCATTATAACTGATTAGAAAATCAAAATCATTGTAATTATTGCCATAAATTTATAAATTTTTTTGGAGAGGTTTTTGCTATAGGGCACTGCGCTCACCAGAAAGACAGAGAGACAGAGAGACAGAAAGCGAGAAATCACCCCCCAGGGGGGATGGCCACACCACAATCCTTTCTTCTCCATTTTCCTCTCAGGATCTTGGGCACGCATGCACATACACCCGGCATGAGTTTAAGCCACTGGGTCTGGGACTTGAACCATGGTCGGCTACATGGGAGTCCAGTGACATAGCCATTACACCAACTGCTGGTCCCTACATTTATAATATTTAAAATGATTGTAGCATATGATTAAGCGTATTATGGGATTAAGAGAAGCTGAAGAGTCATTAACAGTATTTACTGGTTATTAAAGAACCAGAGAGTTTTCGTAAAGGCCCAGGTGGTGTTTTGAGGGCAGGTCCTAGCCCCAGAGATGATGACTGGGAGATGATGAGTCCTATGGAGGGCAGACATGTGTAGTCCTGTGGGATGGACCCAGCAGAAAAGATGTCCATCTCTCCCCTCCAAGTCCTTCAGAACCAGCTACTGCTGAGTGTCAGATCAAAGCACCAGTAGATCCTGGAGACTGTGCAGTCAGGAGCAGGGGCAGAAGGCTACACCCAGGGCCGTTGGGAACCGGCAGCAGTGGGTCAAATGAGAGGGGCAGAAGTAGCCTTCCTAGGCAGCCTGGAGGGTAAAGGTTATTTAAATCCTGAACATGAAAAAACTTCAGTTAGGGAGATTCTGGGCGATCAGTAACACAAAGAAGCAGCCTCACAATGCGTCCCAGGATGGGCTAAGACACCAAAGGGTCACAGAACAGCCTACGGTAACTGACCAGCGTCAGACGAGGAACCTGACTGTGGCCAGGTCAAGCTTCGAAAAATGTTTCCTTCAGTTCCTAGAGGGGAGAAAGTAGAAGTTTGCTTCAGAAATGGAGGTATGGGTTTTTCCATTCTCCCATAACCTCTTTTCTGTCTTTATAATGTAGGTGTTACAGACCCCTCTGAACATCACCACAGAGCCTGTCTGGAGCTGGCAGATCTCACCTGATTCTTGAGGTCAGACTCCAACCCAGAGAGTGGAGACTAGGTCAGTCGCAGAACTAGCTGAGAGGACCTTGGCCAGACCATTCCCTGGGTATCCTGCAGGAAGCACGCTGGTGACAGCAATGGCTTGCCTGACCTCAAGGCCAAAAGTGAACCTGCCTTTATCTCCAGGGCTGCCCTTGGTTCCTATGAAGTCCTGGCTGCCTCATCCCCAACTCTAATCACACCCTCCCTCTAATGTCTGTCCACTCTTCCCTGTTGGCCTTTCCATGACGAGTCGGTGTCAGATCCACTTCTGCTTCCTACCCAGCTCTTGGTAGTTGTTTATGATTTTTCCTGTATCTTTCTATATACATACATTTTTCCATATTTGCCTCATGTTTCTGCCTTTTTTTCCTTTAAATTTATTTATTTTTTATATTAATTCATTATACATCATTACAGCATACAAATGAATTTTCCATCCAAAATACACTGTATATTGGCTCAATCAAGCACATCAACATACATGTTATCAGCAAATAATTTTCCTTTTTTTTTTTTAGAGGTTTTTTCCGCTATAGGGTGCGGGCGCTCGCCAGACAGCCAGAGAGAGACACAGAGACAGAAAGCGAGAAATAATCCCCCAGGGAGGATGGTCACGCCGCAATCCCTTCTCCTCCATTCTCCTCTCGGGAGCTTGGGCATGCACGCACACGCCCCCGGCGTGAGTTTTAAGCCACCGGGTCCGGGATGCGAACCGTGATCGACTACGTGGGAGTCCAGCGACATAGCCATTACGCTAACTGCTGGTTCCCCATTTCTTATGTCTTGTATACTTTGTTTTTTTGTTTTGCCATCCTTGATTCCCTATACCTCACCCTTTGCCATGTCCCACACTCCTCTCACATTGTCTCTGGTATCCATGATTGCTTTCTATGTCTCCCCCCCACCCCATTTAATTGATTTGCTAATGAACTTAATTAGTCTAAATATTTCCAATAGCTAGCACAGCTGATATATACCTATACATGAACCCAAGTCTGACTTTAGGCATAAACCCCAGTGAGTAGAATGAACATGCTATAAAGTAGTACATAGCTGGGGCTATATAGATTACTCATCAAATATGCATTTTTTTTAAATTTCGATACGAACAGTTTTACTGTTTTTTTTTTTCTCCTGAAACTTTTTAAAATTACTTAACATTCATTCCCTGAGCATCATCACAACATACTAAATGTGGTTTCCCATCTAGAATAAACTGCATAGTGTCTTAATTATGTGTGTTATCATCAATAATATTCCATTTCTACTTTCATATATATGTATATATATGTTTTTTACCCCATGTTTGACCCTCTGCCCT
>NW_006159525.1:6993510-6999115 GCF_000334495.1 Tupaia belangeri chinensis
AATATTTCTCGCATATTAGTCTCAAATTTTGGGCCATTTTCTCAGTCTTCTTGGTGGATTTTTCTAGGCTAGCAATTTTCTCTTCTATGTCTGAGATTCTATTTTCTGTATGATCTAGTCTGCTTTTTAATACTTTCAAGGGAAATTTGACTTCCTGTATTATAGCCTTCATCTCTAACAGTTCCATCTGATTCTTTTGTAAAGTGTGAAATTCCTCTTTTAGATCCTGCATGAATATCCTCACCTCCTGGAACTCGACAACTTCCTTCTCCTTCCTCTTCAGCAGTTCATTGTCTCTCTTCTCTCCCATCTCTGTTAGCTTTGCCATTATGAATGTTCTGAATTCTTTATCAGACATTTCCATGATTTCCATTGAACTGTGTGTGGATGAAGAGGAGTTATCCTTTTCCCTTGGAGGAGAGGTATTTTCCTGCTTTCCCATATTTCTTGTGGTCCTGCAGCGATTTCTAGTCATCTGGTTGATGGTCGGTTTCTTCCCAAACTTGGAAGTTCAATTTGAGCATCCACGTGAGTTTTGTGTGCTGGAGACCGAATTATCAGTGGGAAATCTTGATTTCTGTTTCCCCAAAATGGATAGTTCACAGGATCCATGAAGCTGTGTCTTCAAGAAGGCCTGTTCCCTTTGCCTCTTCTGGGTTGGGAGGGGGAGCCTTTTTTCTTCTTTTATTAGGTTATTTGAATATTATAGGTTTAGAAATGCAGGCTTTGGGTTCAGAATGCCTGGGTTCATTCTTGCTCTTTCATGCTTTCTTTTGACTTCTGCTTCCTCATCTGAGAAATCTACCCATGAGTAATGCTAATCTGCAATGACAACCTTGAGCACTAAGGACACAACTGCCACCAAGTAGATGCTCAGTCGGTGTGAGCTGTTACTAATATGGCTAATTCATTGCTGTCCTCTGCACCTTTATCCTCTTTCATTTCCCCTCCTTCCTCTCTCAAACTATCTCTGCATCCCCACCACTTCATTTCTGTGTCTATCCCTCTCACTGCCTTTGTCTTTGAATATTCTTGTTCTTGGACAACAGCCTTCTACATTTAAATCAGTCCCTTTTTCTGCCATCACTAAGTGTGATATTGTGATATAATAAGGAAGGTAAACTGTATTTTAGTCTTCCTTCCCTGCTCCTGGCCAGAGAGAGCACATAAAACCCTTATAATTTCCTAAGCAACAAAGTTGAAAAAAGTATCTTTTGTTATTCTTTTTTTTTTGTGTGTGTGTGTTTATTGTTCTTCATTGTACTTTCTTTTTTTTAGCATTTTAATTTTTTTATACTTTCAATCACATTATTTAACTTACAAAGTGAACATTTCAGTATGTGAACATTTCTCCCCAATCTAGTTGATCAGAATATCTTCAACAGATAACACCACACCTCCCCATCCCGTCAATGCTCTGTCTCTGTATCCCTCCTCCAAATGTCCTTCCCCAGGCCCTACTCCTCCACTTAAAACTCTCTTTCAACCATATCTGCATTTATGTTAATGAGATAACATTTGGAAAGTCTGTAAGGATGAGGACTGGTTGCTGAGGGGGATTTAAACATGAGGTTTTAGAAGTCTTATTCTGTGACTTTCAGCAAGGGAAGAGAAGATGGGGGTTGACTCAACACCAATGGCCAGTGATTGACTTAATCATACTTATATAGTGAAACTTCCATTAAAACAAAACAAAACAAAACAAAAAACAGCCTAAATGATTGGGTCAGTGAGCATCTGGGTTGGCCAACACATGGAAATGCTGGGTGATGGTGTATGTGGAGAGGGCATGGAAGCTCCTACACATCTTTTCTGTTCGGTCGTTCTTGAGTTGTATTCTTTACATTAATAAGTTGGTGAACGTAAGCAAATGTTTCCCTAAATCCTTTGAGCTTATTAGAAAATTATCCACCCCAAAGAGGGAGCCATAGGAACCTTCAATTTATAGCCACTTGATCAGAAACATGGGTCATAATCTGAGACTTGCACTTGGCATCTGAAGTGAGAGGTGATCTTGTGGGACTAAGCCCTTAACATATGGTGTCTGCACTAACTCTGGGTGGCTGATGTCAGAACTAGATTAAATTACAGGGCAGAGCTGGTGACTACAGAGAACAGGAGAATTTGTTGGTGAAGGGAGAACCCCCACCCACATTTGATGTCAGAAGTGTTCTGAATGTGAAGGTACTAATAAAAGAGGTGGGTTTTCTCTTGTTTATTTTATTTTATTTATTTATTTATTTACCAAGGATCTCTCCTCTTCGAGGTTGAACAAGGGCTTTTTTTTTTAGCCCTTTACGGCTTTATGCTGATCTTTTGCTATAGCGACCTTTCTGAATCACAATCACTTTCTGGTAGTCAGTCTCCTTAAATCTGACTTATTGACACATTATGGTCCTTCATCTTGGCTAGTGGGCCTACAATCTCTTGTCATGGCTACTCCTCCAGGATCTCACATCTGGAACTTATACAAATTCCTCTCCTTTCTTTTCCCATGGCCCTTCTACATTTCTTCCCTGACTCTAAATTTTCAACTGGGAACTCAGGGCCCTTCCCTACCTCATCTCCTTTTCCTGTTGTCAGATAAAAGAGAAAAACAAAAACGAAAACATTTAAAACGGATTTTATCCAATCATGATTACCTTGCTCAAGACTTAGTGGGATGTTATGTCTCTCCTCCGTTTCTTCTCCATCACTGTCTGGTAAACCTAATTTGTTTCTGACCTCTGAAGAAAGGGAGAGAAGAGGCAATAAGAAATTTCAGGGACCATGCCCAGGACATATAAAAACCACACACTTAGAAATATCCAGCCCTTCAGTAGCTTACAGTTCAATGGGTCTCATATGGCAAAGTTTTTCTGTCATCTGCTGGGACAGAAGAGAGAAGACTCCTCTAATTCTCCCATACAGAAAATAGACACTCGAGATTTAAGGATAAAGAAGCAGCAGAAACATTGTGAGCTACTACTCATTTAAAGCAGGTGGCGCAGTGGTTGAGGCACTGGACTCCCACATGGCCGACCACACTTCAAGTCCAAAACTCATGAAACGCTTGAAACTCATGCCAGGTTCATGTGTGTGCATGCCCAAAATCCCACGAAGAGAATGGAGGAGAAGGAATTCTGGCATGGCCACCCTCCTTCTGGGTGATTTCTCACTTTCTCGCTCTGCCTTTCCAGCAAGCACACACACACACCCAATAGCAAAAAAAAAAAAAAATCTCATCCCCCCAAATAAAACAAAACAAAACAAAAACAATAACGTTTTCCAGATGGCTGAAAAAGCACATATCAGTCTCGGTTTGATTTGAAAATCAAACCAGGACCCTGTATGTTCAGACCCCAAATCCCAAGAGAATGGAGGAGAAGGGATTGTGGTGTGGCCATCCACCCTGGCAGGTGACTTCTCACTTTCCCTCTGACTTTGTCTCTCAGGTGAACACACATGCTCTCTGGAAAAAGCCTTAAAGAGAGAAAGAGAGAGAGAGAGAGAAACTAACACCCTCAACATCTTTAAAGATGAGGCTAGAAAAGAGGACAGTGGGACCAGCAGATAGCGTAATGATTATGTCACTGGACTCCCATGTAGACAACTGCGGTTCAAGTTCCAGGCTCTGTGGCTTAAAACTTATGTTGGGCACATGTGTGTGCGTGCCCAAGATCCCAAGAGGAGAATGGGAGAGAAGGGATTGTGGCATTGCCATCCCCCCCAGAGGAGTGAGTTCTCACTTTCTGTCTCTCTGTCTCTGGCGAGCATACACTCCCTATAGCAAAAAATCTCTCAAAAGAGAAAAGAAAGAAAAAGAAAAGAAAAGAAAAAAGAAAAGAAGAAAAGAGAATGCCTTGGGCTTAATTGATTCAGAGAGAATGGGCAGTTCCTAAAGAAATAAAACATGATACAGAGATAGCTCATGTAAACCTCAGAAGACCCTCCCCCCAAGGGCAAGTGGGCCAGCTATCTTGGGCAGGTGGCGAGCCTCTAGTGCAGGGCACCCAAGCACAGGGCATGCTGGAAAATGACATGTTAGATGTGGGTGCTGAGGTTGGGGGTGGTTTCCTGCAGTCTGTGCAGAGGATCAGAGCCCTGAGATGTAGGCAGTGAAGGTAACACTGTTCTCTTCATGCCCACAGTCTGGGACATCCTAAGAACGACTTTTGTGATTCTTTCTTGTCCTATGTTCTACCAAGTAAACCTGATGCAATGTCCTCTGGTTGTCTTGTGAGTCTAAATGCCCAGTTAAGCAGACTTCCCAGTGTGTGAGAATTTATGATAGCCATTCTACCATAAGCTTTGGAAAGGCTGTGACAAGTCTGTGTTGTTAAACACTGTACCTCCACTGTCCATTACAGTATGTGCATATATACATGTTGAGAAAAAAAATAGTCTTGAACAACAAAAGGTAGGTAATAAATCTAGTTACCATTTTCAAAGGTTCTGCGAATGTGAATTAAATCCGGGTATTCTTTCATGTTGATATCACTGAACAATGTCTCCAAAAGTTGCAGATCAAAGTTCTTCTCTAGTTCATTCAGAACATTATATACCACATTTTGAACAGGGACCAGGTGTTTACATGATTCTTGAGAATACTATAAAAATATTGAATGGAGAAAAATATAAATACAGATTGCAGACGACAGAAGGGCCTAGAAAGAAACTTTATGGTTAGTATATTCCAATATCCATACAAAGTTATGTCCTCATGTAAAGTTTAATTTTTTTATATATTTGTATGGCTACTACATGAAACAAGTAAATCCTTCTTCCTTTGAGCGTGCATGCCCAAAAACCCAAGAGAAGAATGGAGGAGAAGGGATTGTGGCATGGCCAATCCCATTGGAGGGTGATTTCTCACTTTCTGTCAGTCTCTCTGGTGAGCACATGTGCCATGTAGCAAAAATCTCTTTTAAAATAAATAAGTAAATAAATACCCATTGATGAGTCTAATTTCCTCTCCCTCCCCCATTTATACTAGATGTAAGAAGGAGCAATTTTTTTTTTGGAGAGGTTTTCGCTATAGGGCGCGTGCGCTCGCCAGACAGACAGAGACATAGAGACAGAAAGCAAGAAATCACCCCCCAGGGGGGATGGTCACGCCGCAATCCCTCCTCCTCCATTCTCCTCTCGGGATCTTGGGCACACATGCACACGCGCCCGGTGTGAGTTTTAAGCCACCGGGTCCGAGACGTGAACCGCGGTCGACTATGTGGGAGTCCAGCGACATAGCCATTACGCTAACTGCTGGTTCCCAAGAAGGAGCAATTTCGAAGGCTACAAGGGGGTTCAAAATTAAATGATGTGGGGACTGCTGTGCGGCATCAGCTGATAATCATCCCTGCGTACCAGAACTGCTTTCCTGAAACTGCATTCCCTGGAGACTCACCTACAATTGTGGATCTGCAGGAGACCCTCCCTTGATCCAACCCTGAATAGAATCTATGTTCCCTATTGGTAAAAACTTTATGAGCTGATAATTGGAACTCGTGGCCCCTCTCCCTTTACTTGCATGTATCACTTTTTCAATAATTCTTCTGGAAGACAACTGTATATAGCAGAGATAGTGTAATGGGAGAGTGGGAAAGGGCAGAGGGACAAACATAGAAAA
>NW_006159525.1:6999871-7072545 GCF_000334495.1 Tupaia belangeri chinensis
CCACAGTTTTCTGGAGCAAATAGCAAGCAGCCTTGCTGACATGCTAATTCGACCTAAGTTTTATTCCTAGGTCGGGGGTGGGGGTGGGTGGGGGGCAGGGAGTACACAGCAGCGGCCTTGCCAACGTGCTGTCCCAACCTAAGAGGTAGAGGTCAAAAGCTTAAGACAGATCCTTGGGCCCTACCGGGTCGGACTCCTCCACAAAGCCATGTGGGTTTTATTGCTCTCAGATCTATACATTTTAAATTAATTTTAATTAAAATAAAATGCAGTGGCAGCTACTATTTTGGAGAATCAATTAATACAAATTGTTTCTAATATTTCTGTTATATTGGATGAGTACACCCAGCATATCTCCAGGTCCATTTACCCCTGCTTCAGCGGATTCCTTGGAACACCATTCCTCCAGTTAGAGGCGGGATCATCTCCAATAATTTCCTCTCCATTTCTACCTTAAAGAAGTACTTACAGAAATATTTTAAAAGGCACTCACACAGAAAAGACACATCAGTCAGTTAGTTATACCCTAAAGTTTGAGTCCAGAATATCAATAATTAAATTTGAAGATGTTTTAACAGGCTGTGACATAATAAACTTGACTTACGTTATATATTTGATTGGTGATGAAGTCACGGTCACGGAGGGCCTCTAAGAAAGGAAATGTCTTCTTTATTGCATGCGAAATTTCCACTTTATGCTTTTTGAAGTGATTGAATATAGTTTCATAGAAAAACCTTTCGTCCATATCCTGTTCTTCTCCAGAAACACTAAAAAAAGATACTATGTGAAAATAGTTGTCACAATTCCAAGATGTTTGTGAAGGTTATGAGGTGTTCTATGTGAAGGATTGCTGTGAAGAAGAAACATATATAAAAAAAGGTGGTCCTGGGTAGAGACCAGACTAAACAGAATAGAAGCAATAAAAAGAGATATAATAGAAGAAAATGTGAAGGGTATGAAAGATTCATATACATAACTGAAAAAATTCTAGTTTGTTCTAATCAAAGCCAGTGTACATATATCTTTACTAAGCATAGTAAAACACATCTTTAATGAAAAAAAAATTTTTACAAATCAAGATGGAGGAAGCAATTCATCCACAGAGAATACAAAACAATGCAATGAAAATAGAATCTAATAAAGAAAAGCACCTTAATTAATGACCAAGTGAAAATAAATCTCAAAAAGATGTCTGGTTTCTGAGTTAGAGCTATCAAGGAAGAAATATCCTACATCAAAAAATTAATTCATAATTGATGGGAACCAGCAGTTAGCGTAATGGCTATGTCGCTGGACTCCCACGTAGTCCACCGCGGTTCGTGTCCCGGGCCCGGTGGCTTAAAACTCACGCCAGGCGCGTGTGCGTGCGTGCCCAAGATCCCGAGAGGAGAATGGAGGAGAAGGGATTGCGGCGTGACCATCCCCCCTGGGGGGTGATTTCTTGCTTTCTGTCTCTATGTCTCTCTCTGTCTGTCTGGCGAGCGCACGCGCCCTACAGTGAAAATCTCTCAAAAAAAAAAAAATTAATTCATAATTGAGAGAATGTAGTTAAATAATAATAATAATATGATATGGTATAAATTTAGAGCATCACAAGAATATCAATCACATCTGTTTCATGGTCACTTTTTTTTTTTTTGAGAGATTTTCACTGTAGGGCACGTGTACTCGCCAGACAGAGAGAGACATAGAGACAGAAAGCGAGAAATCACCCCCCAGGGGGGATGGTCACGCCGCAATCCCTTCTCCTCCATTCTCCTCTCGGGATCTTGGGCACGCATGCACACGCGCCCGGTGTGAGTTTTAAGCCACCGGGTCCGGGACACGAACCGCGGTCGACTACGTGGGAGTCCAGCGACATAGTCATTATGCTAACTGCTGGTTCCTTCATGGTCACTTTTTTGATGAGGCTTAACTTTGACAACATATCTAAAATCACAACTACAGTCCTCCCACCATGCCCCTGTACTGCCAACACCTTAATCTAGCTCTTCTTTATTCTGTCCTTAGCACTTCTAATGCAATTACTTATTTATTTTATTGATTGCTCATGTCTTATTGTCTCTCTTTTTCAAAAAAAATATATGCTGTTGGGATTTTATCTATTTTTTATGTTTGTTTTGTTTCCTAAATAATTATTTATTGAATTTTATTTGTTATGGTTATTATTATTTTAATTTTCTATAGGGCACATGCACTCACCAGAGAGATAAAGAGAGAGAGAGGGAGAGAGAAATGGAGAAAACAAGCCAACAGGTCCAGTATTCAAACTGCCACTTGCCAGCCCTGGGACTTCATTTATTTTGTTCATTGATTTTCCTTGAATACTGATAAATATCAGGTAACCAATAAATATCTGCTGATTAGATGACCATAAATATAAAAATATTTATTGAAATGTTTTTAGTAGTAATCAACAACAATACTGGCCCCAAACTTAAAACAGCTCAGTTATACATTTGCCTGAATGATTGGGTACATCATGGCAAATATATCTTGTTGAAATGGTACAAAGCTATTTATTTCTAGAAGTGTATATTGAAAGTCATAGTTTTATTGCTGAATAAAAACAGGAAATTTGGATTACTATTATCATCTCATTTTTATATAAATAAAACTAATAAAATATTTTATTTGTATCTAAAATTTGAAAAAAAAAATGCTGGGAAGGGCAGGGAATGCAACAGCCCAGGTTACTAACACTGACTTAGTGAACAGTGTTAGGATTCCATCAGGTCAGCTCCCTTCAGATTTTTCTTTTATCACTTTTTTTGTAACATCAGGAAAAAAAAATAACAGAAGTAACAAAGTAAATAGATCAAGATTTTAGGATAAGTATATGGAGTGGTACTGTTTCACTTTAACATTTTAAGTTTTTTAAAGTTTATTGTCATGTTTGAAAATAAAAGTAGGCAAAATAACAAAGTATTTGGGGATACATTCAACAAACACAATGTAAGATTTGTATATTGAAAACTAAAAAACATTGATGACAGAAATTAAAGATCTAAATAAGCAGAGTTATCTATGTTCATGGATTGGAAGACTCAATATTTTTAAGATGACAATTTTCTCCAAAGTAATCTATAGTCAGTGCATCTTCTATCAAAATACCAGCAAGACTGTAGAAATAGAGAAGCTGATCCCAAAATTTATGTACAAATGCAAAGAACCCAGAATAGCCAAAATAATCTTGAAAAAGAAGAACAAAGTTCAGGGGTTAGACTTGCTGATTTCAGTACTTATAATAAAGCTAAGTGAATCAGGTCAGTTCTAGTATTGCATAAAGATAAAGATCAGTGAAACTGAATCAAGAATGCAGAAGTAAATCTTTATGGTTTTTTTGTCAACTGATTTTTTAATAAAAGTTGCTATGGCAATTTCATGAGGAAAAGAGTCTCTTCACCAAAAGGTGCTAAGAAACTGGGTATCCAGGATCAGTAGACGGCATAATGGTTACATTGTTGGACTCCTATATAGTAAACAGTGTTTTGAGTCCTGGACCTGTTGGCTTAAAACTCATGCCAGGCGCATATGCGTGCTTGCCCAAAATCCCAAGAGAACGGTGGAGAAGGGACTGTGGCTTGGCTAACCTTTCTGGGAGGTGATATCTCACTTTGTGTCTTTCTGTCTCTCTCTGTCTCTCCAGCAAGTGCATGTGCCCTATAGCAAAAATATTTCTAAAAATTTAATAAAACAAAATAAAATAAACTTGATATCTACCTGCACAGAGATGAATTTAGACCCTTACCTCACACTATAAACATAAATCAACTCAAAATTATAAAACTAAATGTAATACCAGGGTCATATTCACAGGCATGCATCCTGCACAGTCACACAAGGCTCCATGCTTGGTTTAATGTTCTCTTTTCACTGTCGTGAAATTCTTAATAATTGTGAGCAAGGGTTTTTTTTAATTTTACTTTTCACTGGGTCATTCAAATTAGATAGCTGATTCTGTATAAGAGCAAAAAATAGTAAAACTTTGTTGATGAGGATGTGTATAGTATTCTCAACTGGACTGAGATGTATATCGTGCTGGGTCAAATCTCTTTATAATCTAAATGATGTATAGTGATTGACTGTATAAATAATAATAATAAAATGATAAAAAATAAAGAGGACCAGTTGAATTGAGGAAAGATATAGTAAAACTTATGGGAGACAATCTTTGTGACATTGGATTAGATGAAGAGTTAACTACAACACCAAAAGCATGGCCCAAAAAACAAAAAAAAATGATAAATTGAATTTCAATAAATCTAAAACTTTTTTTGGGGGGGAGAGGTTTTTCGCTATAGGGCGTGTGCGCTCACCAGACAGACAGAGAGAGACATAGAGACAGAAAGCGATTAATCACCCCTCAGGAGGGTGGTCACACCACAATCCCTTTTCCTCCATTCTCCTCTCGGGATCTTGGGCACACACGCACACACACCGGCGTGCGTTTTAAGCTACCGGGTCCGGGATGTGAACCGTGGTCGACTACGTGGGAGTCCAACGACATAGCCATTACGCTAACTGTTGGTTCCCAATAAATCTAAAACTTTTGTGCTTCAAAGTTGCCAGTAAGTAAAATGAAAAGACTCATTATAAACTGGGAGAAAATATTAGCCAATTACATTTCTAATAAACAACTTGTATTTCTTGCAAAGAATTATTACAACTCAGGAAGACAAAGAACAGATTGTTTTTAAGTGACAAATTATTTAAGTAGGCATTTCTCCATGGTTATATAAGAAAAGTAATGCAAATGCAGAAAGATGCTTAATGTCATTAGTCATTAAGGAAGAAGCAAATTAAAACCACAAGCTATCAATACACCTTTTAGAATTATCACACTCAAGTAAAATAACAAGTATTAGCAAAGTTGTGTTGCTTATACATTGAGGGTAGGAATGTAAAATGGTGCTTTGAAAATGTTGCAAGATTGTTTCTTAAAATGTTAAACATAATGTTACTATGTGATTCAATAATTCCACTCTTGAGTGTTTACCTAGGAATGAGAACATATATTCACACAGAGATTTGCATAAAAATATTATTCATTGCAGCATTGTTAATGACAGACAGAAAAAAATAGAAACAAATAGTGAATGGATAAATAAAATTGATAGGTCCATACAGTGGAATACTATTCAGCAACGAAAAAGAATCAGATCATCATACATGCTACAATAAGGATGACTCTCAAAAAAATGCTAATGAAAAAAGCAAGATGTAGAAAAACCACATAATGTATGATTCTGTTTATATCAAATACCCAGAAAAAGGGAAATTAAATTATCAAAATTCAAAGATAAAGAGAATTTTGAAAGCAGCAAGAGAAAAATGATTTATCACATACAAGGGAGCTGCCATATGACTATTAACAGGTTTCTCACATAAATCTTAGAGGCCTGGAGAGATTGGAATGATGTATTCAAAACAGTAACACAAAAAACTGCCAGCCAAGAATACTACAGCCACCACAGTTGTTCTTAAGAAATGAAGGAGCAATTGCAGTGTAGAATGTTAACACACTTGTGTTAGAAATGAGCAAATCTACTAGGTTGTTGGGAAAGTTATGACATTTTTTCTATGCAAAAATGTGTCATGACTTTCTCAACAGTCCAATAGTAGGCCAAAATTAAACCAAGATATAAGATTTGAGTAAAATAATGAGCACTCTGGGTAAAACTGACATGCAAAGAGGGAGTTACAATTTGTTGCATACATTAGATGATCCCTAACACTTTTGAGAGTTCACTCTGTATCAGACCTTGAATTATTGATACATGGTTTAACTCACTTTCCCCCATTAGCCCTTATGTAAAATAGGTACCATTATTATTTTTTTTTATTTGAGAAAGAGAGAGAGAGGGAACCAGCAGTTAGCGTAATGGCTATGTCGCTGGATTCCCACATAGTCGACCGCGGTTCGCATCCCGGACCCGGTGGCTTAGAACTCACACTGGGCACACGTGCGTGCGAGCCCAAGATCCTGAGAGGAGAATGGAGGAGAAGGGATTGCGGCGTGACCATCCCCTCTGGGGGGTGATTTCTCGTTTTCTGTCTCTATGTCTCTCTCTGTCTGTCTGGTGAGCGCATGTGCCCTATAGCAAAAACCTCTCAAAAAAAAAAAAAAAAAAAAGAAAAAGAAAAAGAAAAAGAAAAAAAAGAGAGAGAGAGAGAGAGAGAGAGAGAGCACAAGCAAGCTGCCAGGTCTGGGACTCAAACCGTGTTTGGCCATGTGGGAGTGTCCAGTGCCTTAACCACCATGCCACCTGCTGGTCCCCCAAAATGGGTACCATTATTGATGCCATTATTTTACAGGTAGGAAACAAAACTTGCCCCAATTCCACATCTATTTAACAGCATAGCTGGAATTCAAAGCACCACCCCAACCATCCTGCCCCACCCTTCCTTCCTCCTGCTCTTTCCCCCTTGTATCTGACACTCTTCAACACACTCTTAATCACTACACTATATTGACTTTCCAATATAAAGAAACCTCAAGAAAGACTATTAATCAGGACACAAAAGAAATAATTGCCTCTTGAAAATGGAAGTCATAAGAAATACATTTTCTACTGTAATTCAAATGATGATATGGTCAGAGGAAACAACCCAAAGACAAAGATCTTTCCCAATCGGTTCACAGAGAAATTTTAAAAACTCCTTACAAATACTTCTTAAGTTAAAGAGCAAATCAAAATAGAAATTATAAATGGTTAAGAAATAAAATCCTATAAAAACACTACACTTAAAAATCTCAGACATTTCCCAAATGGCACAGAGGTGAAAATTCATGGCCCAACATGCATTTGTTAGAAACAAGAAACATTAACACTTAACACTTCTTTTGTCTAAAAGAATATAAAGTTCTCTATTGAAAAATAAGTAATTTTCCTTTATGAAATATAAATGATAAAAAAGAAAACTAAAAATATTTTTAAAAGAAAAAATGTGTATTAACGAGTAAGTAGAGCTTTAATCAAAGAGTCAGAAAAAGGCAATTAAGGTAATCTCAACAAAGTTGAAATAAAAAATTATAAAAAAAACACCACAGGTAAATATAATTTTAAAAAGCAGCATTTAATTAAATCTCAAACAAAAAATAAGAGTAGTATATTTTAAAAAATTGAAAGATGTTCCTTGAAAAGACCAACAAAATGGGGCCAGTCAGTGTTGTGGTGGTTATGGCAGCTGGATCCCACATGGTCAACTGTGTGGTTCAAGACCAAGACCCGGTAGTATGAAAAACACTCTAGGCGTGGGACCAGCAGATAGCATAATGGCTATGTCACTGGACTCTCATATAGTCGACCACAGTTTGAGTCCAAAACCCAGTGGCTTAAACTCACGCTGGGAGCGTGTGCGTGCATGTCCAAGAGCCCAAGAGGAGAATGGAGGAGAAGGGATTGCGTCATGGTTATTCCCCCTGGGGGGTGATTTCTCACTTTCTGTCTCTCTGTCTCTTTATGTCTTTCTGGCGAATGCACTCACCCTAGACCAAAACAAAAAACAAAAAACAAAAAAAAAACCTCTCCAAAAAACACTCCAGGCACATGTGAATTGTGCTCAAAATCTCAAGAGAATAAGGAAGGGATTACAATGTGGTCTTCTACCTCGGAGGGTGCCTTATCATTTCTCTGTGTGTGTGTGTGTGTGTCTGGTGAGCAGACATGCCTTATAGCAAAACTAAAATAAATAAATAAATACCCCAATAAAATGGAAAGTTTGACCAAAAGAACAAAAGAAAAAAAAAATTAACCAAAGTGAGGAATAAGGAAAAGGATATGTCTTCAGAGAAGGTAAATATTAAAATTGTATGGTACAGCTTTCTACCAGTAAATGACAATCCAGGAAGAGTGTTACTTTTTAGGAAGATACACATGATCAAAAGTGGCCCAAAGCCCAGACAGTAGCACAAGCAGTACGGTGCCATGCGTGGTGCGATTGGGGCTTCACGGGAGGCCTGGGTTCTGTCCCAGCACCAATCGAACCCAGGCCAAGCATGTTGGGACATGCCTATGGTCCTGTGGTTCTAGCTAGAGGGAAGGAGGCTGGGGCAATGAGACGGTGGCATGGCAAGATCCTGTTTAAAAACAAAAACAAACAAACAAACAAACAAATCGTTTTTCCCTCTTGTTTTCTCTCTCATAACAGCAACAACAAAAAGACTTGCTTGAATCAGCACAGGAACTAAATAGAACTAAAAATAGTAGAAGAAATGTGTAATTTGCTTTTAGTCCTACCCTATTTCTACCATTTCGAAACCTACAACCACCCACACAAGCATCAGTTTCAAACAGTTCTATGGATAACTTCCAGCAGCCCTCCCAGGAGTAGATAAACATGTGCATTAAATAAACCATCCCAATATACTTAAAAAAAAAAACCCTCAGATCATAGCAAATAATTTCATGAGGCTACTATAGTTCTAGACAAATACAACATGAAAAAAAAGTAGAGGCCTGGTTAAGGTGCTAGACTCCCATGTGGCTAACCATGGTGAAGTCCCAGACCTGGCAGCTTGACACTCATACTGGGCCTGAGTGTGTGCGTGCCCAAAATCCCAAGAGGAAAGTGGAGGAGGAGGGACTGCAGCATGGCCATCCTTCCTGGGGGATGATTTCTCACTTTCTGTGTGTGTGTGTGTGTGTGTGTGTGTGTGTGTCTGTGGTGAGATCACACACCCTATAGCAAAAATCACTCTCTAAAATTTTTAAAAATACAAATAAAATAAAAAGTGTATGTCACAGTTGCTCATAAACACATAGAGTAAAACATAGCAATGAAATATTAGTAAACCCAACTCAGAAATGGAAGGGAAGGTGGTGTGGTACGATCTCATGGTGTTACGTCAGGCGTTCTAGGCCAGGTCACATTAGAACATCTGTTATGCTTTTGATTAAACCTGGCAGATCAAGCACACCTGCACTCAGAGGGGACCTGTGCTCCCTCTGAATCTCACTAACTCACCAGGAGAGAGTTATGTGGCAGACAAACAATGACGGGGAAATGAGAGGAAAGGACAGTAGGTAAGAGATGTCATTTTGGAAGATGGAATGTGAGCACCTAAGTGGCACCTAATTTCACAGAGTAAAGGAATAAAATACCCAATTATTTGCAGAGGGGAAGGCTGAAAACTCACAAGCCAGTGTTTGCGTCTGGATTTTGGAAAGGTTAAGGAATTAGAGGCACCATTATTTCAGAAGATGTGTTGGGAGGTGAAAAGCAAGCATTCCTTACAGAGACTTCTTAATCACTTGTTGTTGTTGTTTGTTACTGTTGTTGTTTGAGATTTTTACCATAGAGTGTGTGTGCTCAACAGAGAGAGGGAAAGTGAGAAATCATCTTCCAGTGGGTATGGCCATGGCACAATCCTTTCTTCTCCATTCTCCCTCTCAGGTTTTGGGCATGCATGCACATAAAATGCTGACATGCTTTTCAAGCCACTGGGTCCAGGACTCAGCCCAGAGGGGCGGCCATGGGAGATCCAGCATCTTAACCACCATGCCACCTGCTAGCTCCCTTAAAAAGATTTTTAATTTCTCATTTGTAAATGTGAGTGGGCACCCAAGGGTGCTTGATGACACCTTTGACAACAAATAAATAAAGGAGCAGGAGCTGGAAAGAGACATGGAGCAAACCAATTCTTACAAGAACCATGAAGGGTCAGCAGATGGCTTAGCAGTTATGTCGCTGGACTGTCACGTGGCTGACCATGGTTCAAGTCCCAGAGCTGGTAGCTTGAAACATTGGGCCTGTGAGTGCCCCAGATCCCAGGAGGAGAATGGAGAAGGGAATTGTATGTGGTCATCCCCTGGGGGTCATTTCTCACTTTGCTTCTCACTGTCTCTGTCTCTTTCTCTTTTTTTTTCTTTTTTCTTTTTTTTTTTTTTTTTTTTGAGAGGTTTTTGTTATAAGGCATTTGAGCTCACCAGAAAGACAGAGACAGAAAACGAAAAATCATCCCCAAGGGGGATGGCCACGCCACAATCCCTTCTCCTCCATTCTCCTCTTGGGATCTTGAGCACGCAAGCACATGCACCCAGCGTGAGTTTAAGCCACCAGGTCTGGGACTCGAACTGCGGTCAACTACATGGGAGTCCAGCTACATAGCCATTACACTAACTGCTGGTCCCTCTGTCTCTCTTTATCTCTCTGGAGAGCACATGTACCCTAAGATAAAAATCTCTTAAAAAAAAAAAAAAAAGAACCTTGGAAGAAACAGATACTGGTAGAGAAAAAAACATCAGGGATAGGACCAGCAGATGGTGTAATGGCTACGTCGCTGGACTCCAATGTAGTCAACTGTGGTTCAAATCCCAGATCTGGTAGCTTAACTCACGCTGGGCATGTGTATATGGGTGCCCAAGATCCCAAGAAGAAAATGGAGGAGAGGGATTGCAATGTGGCCATCCCCTCTGGGGGGGAGGGGTGGTGATTTCTTGCTTTCTGTCTCTCTGTCTCTGTCTGTCTTTCTGGCAAGTGCACATGTCCTATAGCAAAAACCTTTCAAAAAAACAAAAACAAAAAAACAAAACATCAGGGTGCTACAGTATAAAGGAGAGAATTTTAAAATGAGCATTTGAAAATTAAAAACATGATGGCAATGGGGTCAGCAGGTGTCATGGTGACTAAGGTGCTGGACTCCCACATGGCTGACCATGGTTCGAGTCCAGGACTCAACAGCTTGAAAATCACTCAGGACATGTATGTGTGCATACCCAGAATCCTGAGAAGAGAATGGAGGAGAAAGGATTGCAGCGTGGCCATCCTCCATGGGGGGTGATTTCTCACTTTCCTTCTCTCTGTCTCTCTTTGGCAAGTGCATGCCCCCCATGCAAAAACTTTAAAAAAGGAGGGGAAAAAATGAGAGTAGAAATCTAAAAATTACTAGAACAACCCAAGAGAATTTTATAGATGGTAGATTTAAAAGAAAAAGAAATACAAGATTATCAAGAGGAAGTAGGAAGCCTTTAGAGGTTCAATCTAGGAAGCTTAATATCTAACAATAGAAATTCTAAAAGCTGAACGAGAGGTGGGACCAGCAGTTAGCGTAATGGCTATGTCACTGGACTCCCATGTAGTTGACCGTGGTTTGCGTCCTGGACCCGGTGGCTTAAAACTCACGCCAGGTGCGTGTGCGTGCGTGCCCAAGATCCCGAGAGGAGAATGGAGGAGAAGGGATTGTGGCGTGGCCATCCCCCCTGGGGGGTGATTTCTCACTTTCTGTCTGGCGAGCTCTATACAGAAACCCCTCCAAAAAAAAAAAAAAAAAAAGAAAAAAGAAAGAAAAAGCTGAAAGAGAGGAAGCAGGAGGGAGGAGATAATTAAAGAACTGCTACAAGCAATTTCTGGAGATTGAAATAAATTAGCTTCCATTTGAAAGGATTTAGATTACTCTGTACAAGGAATGAGCCCAACACACCTATACCAAGCCAGGCCACCAAGAAATGTCAGAATCAAGAATTGAGGAGAACCAGAAAGTTTCATAAAGGCAAGACACGCAAGTAACACACAAAGAGGGGATCCAGAATTAGAATGGCATCAGACTTCTCATTAGCAATGCTGGAAACCACAAGGCAATCGACTGAATTCATTTCCAAGCTAGGCTTTTATAACTTATGAAACTGTCATGCAACTGTGAGGATAAAGAATAAAAAGATTTTTTTTCAAAACGCGAATTATCTCAAAAATATATTTATGCCTTCTATGAACTCTTAGTTAGGGAGCTACTGGATAATGTGTTAAAGCAAAATGAGAACGTGAAACAAAAAAGAGGAAACGACTACATGTAGTTTAAAGCACTAGACCCAGTGTAAGAAAGGGGTCAAGCTTCAGGTCAGCTTTGTGATCTAATCGCAACTGATTAGATCAAGAGAATGGCTAGTTCTGGGAGTGCTTCTTCTAGAAAATGAAATGGAATTGATAAATTGATACCTAACACATCTCACTATCTTGAGAAGAATTTTACAGTTCTGTAGAGGGTTCTGAAAGAATTGCTAATGAGGGTGCACAAAACCCAAGCAAATATGAGTTCCCCCTTACACATGATGTGCAGTAGATGCCTGAAACTGCTGACAGGACAGAACCCTGTATACACCATGTTTTCCCCTATACATACGTACGCACCCATGATAAATTGAATTTATAAATTAGGCACGGTAAGAATTTAGCAGCGATAATGAAATAGAGCAATTACTACAATGCACTGCAATAGAAGTCACGTGAGTGGAATCTCTCTGTATTTCAAAATATTTTATTATACTATGCTCACCCTCCGGTAAGCTGCTGATCTGATAACTGCCAGGGCTACTACGCAACTAACAGCAGTGGCATATGCAGCCTGGATATGCTGGACATGGGCACAGTTCAAGGGACAGAATGGAAAGCATGGGGTGTCATTACACTACTCAGAATAATGTGATGTTAAATTATGAACTTTTCATTTCTGTGACTTTTCATTTATTTATTTATTTATTTTTAAAGAGTTTTTCATTTTTTTTTCTATACGGCACGTGTGCTTGCCAGACAGACAGAGACAGAGAGACAGAAAGTGAGAAATCACACACACACACCCCCACCCCAGGAGGGATGGTCACATCGCAATCCCTTCTCCTCCATTCTTCTCTCAGAATCTTGGGCACACACGCACATGCGCCCGGTGTGAATTTAAGCCACCGTGTCTGGGACTTGAACCATGGTTGACCACATGGGAGTCAAATGACATAGTCATTACGCTAACAGCTGGGCCCTCATTTCTGTGATTTTTGATTTAATATTTGTAGTCTAAGGTTGACCACGAGTCACTGAAACCATGGGAAGTAAAACCAAGGCTAAGAGTAGACCACTGTAGATACCAGCAGAGGGCCTGCACAGGCAAGGAATGTGGTCGTAATAGTACAATACACGGTTTAACTGTAAACGCTTAGTCATAATAATGATAACACTGACTGCTGGTTAACCCCAAACTGGGACATACATGACTAGAGAGGAAGGGAAATGAGTGTTACAGAAAAGTCTTTATCTTCAGCAATGTTATGTAAAGAGATTATTGTCTGAAGTTTATAGACTCATAAAACCACTATAACAGCATATCATTTAGAATCATGAAAAGAAGCACCTGATACTCTCTGAGTAGCACTATGGTGGCTAACAAGAATAAGCGCCTTACAAAAGGTGGCAAAAAGGGAGCCAAGAAGAAACTGGTTGATCCATTTTCTAAAAGAGACGGCTATGGCGTGAGCACCTGCAATGTTCAACGTGAGAAATACTGGGAAGACACTGGTCACCAGGACCCAAGGAACCAGCACTGCCTCTGATGGCCGTAAGGGCCGTGTGTTTGAAGTGAGCCCTGCAGATGTGCAGAGTGATGATGTCGCATTTAGGAAATTCAAGCTAAATACTGAGGACGCTCAGGGCAAAGACTGCCTGACGAACTTCCACGGCATGGGTCTCACCCGTGACAAAATGTGTCCCATAGTTAAAAAATGGCAGACCATGACTGAAGCTCATGTCGATGTCAAGACTACCGATGGTTATTTGCTTGTCTCTTCTGTGTTGTGTTTACTAAAAAATGCAACAATCAGACAGGAAGACCTCTTATGCCCAGCATCGACAGGTCGGCCAAATCCGAAGATGATGGAAATCGTGACCCGGGAGCTGCAGACGAATGACTTGGAAGAAGTGGTCAGTAAACTGATTCCAGACAGCATCGGAAAGACATAGAAAAGGCCTGCCAGTCCATCTACCCTCTCCATGATGTCTTCGTCAGAATAGTAAAAATGCTGAAGAAGCCCAGGTCTGAATTAGGAAAACTCGGGAGCTTCACGGTGAAGGTAGTGGCTCTGGAAAAGCTACTGGGGAATGAAACAGGCACTGAAATCAAACAAGCTAATAGATATGAACCACCAGTCCAAGAATCTGTTTAAAGTTCAGACTTTTAATAAGAAGTCCTATTTGTGGGGGAGAAAAAAAAAAACAAAACCCAAAAAAACCCTGAAGGAAGAGCCAGAAGAGTTAAAGAGACTCTATCTGGGCACTGGACACAGGAGAGGGAGGGTGGAGAAAGGGCCACAGTGTTTGTCAAGGCCGTGATGACGACCATCAGTTGGCGTAATGGCTATGTTGCTGGACTCCAGCTTAAATTCATGCCAGGCATGTGTGTGTGCAGGATCCCAAGAGGAGAATGGAGGAGAAGGGATTGCGGCGTGGTCATCCCCCCGGAGGGTGATTTCTCGCTTTCTGTCTCTATGTTTGTCTTGTGAGCGCACGCGCCCTATAGCAAAAACCTCTCAAAAAAAATAAATAAATAAATAAAAAAGGAAAGGCCGTGATGACTATCTGACATTTTCAAGGGTATATGTTTTGCTTTTACAATTTGATAGGTTGAAAATATTTAAATATAATTTTCTCTGGGTTAAACAGATGAAAAGAGAAGAATTACATGATTATCTCAAAGGTTCTTTAATAAACGTTTTTATATTTAACACAAGGTTTTAATTAAAATAAATACTTTTGTTAATAAACCAGAACTAGCTTTCCTTGATAAAAGGTTTCACCAAAAAAACCCTCAAATTAAATATTATAAAAATTCCCCTAAAATCAGGAACAAAACTAAAGTGTTCATTTTATTGCTATTATTCAATGTTGTCCTCGCAGTCCTGGCACTAAAACTAATAATAATGATAATGATAATCACAGAAGTAGAAAATAAGAAAGAAAAAGGAAAATGGAGATATAAAAATTTTAACAAAGAAGAGACAAAATTATGACTATTTTTAAAGATATAATTATTTCTCTAGAAAAAAATATAAGAATACTTGAAGAGAAAAAAACACCTGGTAAGATTGCTAAGCACAAGATCAACAAACTAAAATTCATAGATTTTTTTTTCATATGCCAACATTACAAAATGACAAAACGTGAAAGAAAAATGAGTTCCCATTCACAAATACAATTTTAAAAAGGACCAGATGGACCCTGTGAGAATATTACAGAGCCCATTAGAAAAACAACTTTATTATATGCTATGCTTTGAATGTATTCCCCCAAATTCATATGCCGAGGTTTGGTTGTGATGGTATTAAGAGGAAAAGAATTTAATGCAACTATAGTGTCAAGGGGACCTCGAGGAGATCAGGGTCAGGATGCGCCCCATGCCTGGATACTCAGAGCTTCACGAGCAGACGCAGACATACGTGCCCCTGCTGTCCCACTCCCTCACCATGCGATGGCCTCTGCCAGTTATCCACCAACAGCAAGACTCTCACCAGGGTCGCCCCTTGACTTTGGACCTCCAAAACTGTGAGCTAAATAAACTTCTCTTTTTTCTTTTCTTTTCTTTTTTCTTTTTCTTTTTCAAAAATTTGTTATATGTATGACATAAAGAAGGAAAGTAAGAAAGCACCGCCCTGGGTGGGGGAGCCATGCCACAATCCCTTCTCCAATCCCTCCTTGGGTATTTAGGCACACATGCACAGGCATCCAGCATGTTTTTCACGACCCTGAGTCCTGGACTCGAACCCTGCAGCTGGCCATGAGGAATCCAGCCGCCTTTACCACCATACCACTGGCTAGCCCTAAACTCCTATTCTTAATAACTCATCCAGGCTCAGGTATTTCTGTTGTGAAAAACATAATGAACTAGAATTTTTAAAGACTATTAGAATAAATGGGAAAATATGACTCCTTTCTAGCTGGGATCATTCATAATTTTTTCATGTAAATTCTTAAATTCATCTATTCACTCAGTATCTCTCAGTTAAATCCCAGCAAGAGAGGTTATTGAACATTACCACATGGTTCTAAAATTTATTTAGAAAACACTTAAGAATAGTCCAGAATGTTTTGAAAAGAATGATAAAGGGTCCCACCTGCAAGATCACAGTGGTTTACAGGGTCATCATAGTCAACATCTCAGCGTTGAGACAAGAATACATTTAGAACCATGCATCGGAATGAATTCGCCTATACAGATTCTTACATCAGAGAGGATCTAGTATGCCCATCATGCTGAAAAGGCAGACATTCATGAGGTCCTGAGAACTCAGGGGGAGTGGAAATCCTGAAGGGAGTGATCTAGCTGTGGAATCCGAGGTCGCTTTGTCCACCACAAGCACTTGTCAACTCTGAACACAGTTAGAGGCTGAGAATCGGGGTTTGCACATTCAGAGGGCTGCAGGTGGAAGACAGAATGTTCGATGGTCAGGTGAAGCTGGAGTGCAAAACTAAAGGCTTAGAGGAACGAAAATCCTGATTGCTTTTCCTGTTAAGAACTATTCTCAATTCTAAATCGATGCCAGAGGCTAAAAATAAAAGAATGAAATTTTCATAAAGCAGAGAAGACTTGACTGCAGTCTCTCACTTGAAAGCTCTAGAAATCCTCACTTGGATTGGAGCAAACCACAATATTTAAATCCTATCAAAAACTGCAAACCAAGGGACCAGCAGTTGGTGTAATGACCATGTCGCTGGACTCCCATGTAGTTGACCGCAGTTCGAGTCCTGGACCTTGTGGCTTAAAACTCACGTTGGGCCGTGTGCGTGCGTGCCCAAGATCCCAAGAGGAGAATGGAGGAGAAGGGATTGTGGCATGACCATCCTCCCGGGAGGTGATTTCTCGCTTTCTGTCTCTGTGTCTTTTTGACAAGAGCACACGCTCTATAGCAAAAACCTCTCCAAAAAAAGAAAAGAAAAACTGCAAACCAATATTGACTCATTTCATGACTTAATTTGCTTAAGGCAGTCAGCCCCATTACATTACCTGCCTTGCAGAGCAAAGAGTTTTGCAGTGCTAGGGAGTGAGAAGGACAGAAATAAAGTCCAGGAGCCACCTGGGATAGAGGGTCCAATGGCACTATAGCCCCATTATAGGTAGGAAGCACTTTATTCTCCAATAAAGTGGAGGGGATAGGCTTGGCCTAGAATTGCATTTGCAATAAATCACTTGGGTTTCCCCAGTTTAGTTCAGACTATGAACTTGCTGACTAGTGTACCCCGAGGCACCTGCATGTAGCAAGCACAAATCCTTTCCAAAAGGCAGGCCAGTATCTTACCCACGATGAAATTTCAAATATAAAGGTAGTTTACAGTCGAAGATAAACTAGCAACATAAGCAAAATAATCTTACGAAAAGGGAAAAGTAGTAACTCTATAGTAGAGAGGCCTGGCAAACATTGCCTCAATAAAACGATCCTGCTGACATGTCCAGTGCTGGGTCTCCCAGTTGTCCCTATTCTCTTTCTTTGTCCTGACCAGAAATAGCGCAGCTGTGACCAGGCCAGTTTGTTTGCACTTGCAGGCTTGAACCCAAGCCAGGGCCTTGAACTTTCTCAGGCACAAATAAACTCTGTTAGGTTGTTGGAAGACATGCTGAACTAGCCCCAGCCTTGAGCCAAATTCTTTAAATCTCCATATAAACTCTATACCCTCGGGGCCAGCAGGTCACATGGTGGTTAGGGTACTGGACTCCCACTTAGCCAACCACAGTTCAAGTCCTGGCAGCACTTTCTCTTTCTCTCTCTCCCTCTCTCTGGTCAAATTAAAATAATAATAGTGAATACAATTTAAAAATAATTATTTTAAAAAATCCTAATCCTTATCATTGACATATCTAGAATACTTCATCTCGTACTGTCCCTCAAAAGGACTGCTACAGCACTATGAATGTAAGTTCCCCTACTGAGCATCCGAGCATCAGTGCACCTTTCTTTGAAATCCCAACCAGCCCCCTTTCAGGATTGGGAGCAGCTTCCTGCAGGTATTCTCCTACTATCACTTCTGGGGCCAAGAGTTTGGCTGGAAGGGACAGCCAATAATAAGGTGTGTTCAGAAGGGCAGTTTGATTTCAGGATATTCTTTCATAAAACCTTTAATCTCAATGTAGTCATGAGAAAAACACAAAGACAGTCCAATGTGAAAGACATTCTACAAGTACCTGGTTACTACTCTTAAAATTGTTAAGGTTATGACTCAGAAACTGTCAGAGACCAGAAGAGAATAAGGCTGTTAACACAGTGACTTAATGCAATGTGGTATTCTGGACTGAATCCTGGAACAGAAAAGGGGCATCAGTAGAAAAACTTATGAAACCAAAATAAGCCTGTGGTTTTGTTAATGGTGTTGTACTAATGTCAATTGTTTTCATTTTGACAAATGTGTCACAGTTATGTCAGATGATAATATTAAAGAACTTGAGAGTAGTTGCAGAGGATATGGCAACTCTGCATCATCTTTGTAACTTTTCTGTAAACATAAAATAATTTCAAAATAAAATTTTTCTTAAAAACAAATCTTTCTGAGAACCAGAAGAAACTACAGAAAAGGCCACAAACACTTCACACATTGAAAATATCAAGTGCTAACTATAAAACTTCTTCCCTCTGAATTTTTAAAATAGAAACAAAACCAAAAACCAAACAGCAGGCATCATCCATAATTGCAGTGACAAAAAACTTTCCCTTCAGGATTGAGATGATTGCTATCACTATTTCTGTTCAACACAATATTAGAAGTCCTAGACAAAGCAGTAAGGCAAGAAAAATAAATAAGGAATAAAAAAGATATTAAATGTCTATGATGAAATCTATTGGATTATCAGAAAAGTCTTGATGTATTTTTTTCTAGATTTGTCTATGCAAAAATGTGTCATGACTTTTCTGACAACCCAATAGCAGAAATACATAATCCCTAGAGAGGAAAATATAAATTGTATTAAAATTTTTAAAAAATTAATAACATATATAACTATATTCAAGAGGAGGAAGACACAATATTGTGGTAATGCCAATCCTCTTTAAATTGACCCATAGGTTCAATGCAATCCAACAGGAAAATCCCAACAAGATTTTGACACGCTAGTTTGGAAATCCAAGTCCAAGATGTGCTGAGAGAAGAGAAGGTTTATTTTACCAGATATCAAGGGTTAGTGGAGAGCTGTCACTATCAGATCGATGTGATATTGGCCTAAGGAGAGGGTATGAGAGGCCAATGTCAGAGAAGAGAAAACACAGAAACATACTCTGCCTATGTAGCCACCTGGTTAATGAAAAGGGAAGCACTGAAGATCAGTGAGAAAAAGTTAGTTTACTCGATTAATGATGCCTTCAGAAAAATCGATAAGAATAAAAAAACAGCCTTCAAATTGTAGTTCAGAAGGGAAATACTTTCGTGTTAAAGCAGGAAATGTGGGGGGAAAATCACCCAGATAACATCTGAGCAAGTAGAAGTTTGGGGAGATCTGCTCAGGCCAAGCCTGAGGGAGCCACATGGGAAAAAAAAAAAAAAGAAAAAAAGACCATAAAATGCAAAATTCAGACATTTTTGGGAAGGATAACTAAAAAAAATTAGGAAAATGTCCCTAAAGTGTTTAATGCCACAAAAGCCCACCTCCCAAAAGCAAGAAAATGAAGATGAGATGATAAATTAACAAAATGTGGTTTAAGGTGTAGTTTGCAGAGCTTAGAAAGAAATAAAAATACTCCCTCAAAAATAAACCCAATGATCTGTAATAACCAAAATAGCATGCTACTGACATAAAACATAAACAGATATATAGATCAGGGAACAAAATAGAAAACAGAACAAACAATCTGTGATATATATATATGTGTGTGTATGTGTGTGTGTGTGTGTGTATGTGTATATATATATATATATACTAAGAACTTTGATTGGGGAAAGAATAGTTTCTTCAATAAATCATACAGGGAAACTTAGATATCCATACTCAGAGGAATGAAACTAGACTCCTCTATCTTTTATTGTATACAAAAATCTACTCAAAATTGATAAAAAACTTAAATGTTAGACCTAGTACTATGAAATTACTAAAAGAAAATTGGAGAAATATTTGGATATTCTTCAGTTTATTTGATCTCAGCAAAGATTTTTTTTGGAGGGTCAACTTCAGAAGCACAAGCAAGAGGGACTAGCAGTTAGTGTAATGGCTATGTTGCTGGACTCCCATGTAGTTGACTGTGGTTCAAGTTCATGCCGGGTGCAGTGCATGCGTGCCCAAGATCTCAAGAGGAGAATGGAGGAGAAGGGATTGTGGCGTGGCCATCCCCCCGGGGGGTGATTTCTCGCTTTCTGTCTCTCTGTCTCTCTCTGTCTGTCTGGCGAGCACACATGCCCTATAGCAAAAACCTCTCCAAAAAAAGAAAAAAAAAAAAAAAAGGACAAACAACAAAAACAAAAATAGCCAAATGAAATTATAGCAAACTAAAAATCTTCTGCAAAGCAAAAGGAATGATTGGCAGAGTAAAAAGACAACTTACAGAATGAGAAAAAATATTTGCAAACTATTCATCTGACAAACAATATTCAGAATATACAAAGAACTAAAATAACTCAGCAGCAAAAAAAGGATTAAAAAAATCAAATAATCTGATTTTAATAATGAACAAATGATCTGAACAAACAGTTCTCAAAAGAAGACATACAAATGGCCAAAAAAAAAAAAAAAAGAAAAGAAAAATGTTACTACTACTAATCATTAGGAAAGTGCAAATCAAAACCAGTGTAATAGCATCTCACTCAAGTTAAGATGGCTATTATAAAAACAAAAACAAAAACTAACAAATTCTGGTCAGCATGTGAAGAAAGGTGAGCTCTATTATTCTGTTAATGGACATATAATTTATAACAGCCATTATGGAAGACCAGTATGGAGGTACCGAAAAAAAGGAAAAATAGAACTACCTTATGATCCAGCAATCCCACTACTAGGTATATATATCCAGAGGAAAGGAAATTAGTACATTGAAGAGATATTTGCATTTTTGTGTTTATTGCAACACCATTTACTCACAATAGTCAGGACAGGGAATCAACTTAAGTGTCCATCAGCAGACGAATAGATATAGAAAATGTGGCACATATATACCCATATGTGGTATATATAAACAGCCATTTAAAAAACTGGAATCTTGGAGCTTGGTCTCACATGGCTAACTGCAGTGCAAATCCTGTCCCTGCTGGCTTGAATAACATATTGGCACATGTGCATGCATGCCCCAAATCCCAACAGGATGGAGAACTGAAGAAGGGATGGCAGCATGACCCTGCCCTATTTGGGGGTGCTTTCCCCTTCTCCCTTTCCCTATGTCTCTGACAAGCGCTCATGCCCTCTGGCAATAATCGTAATAAAACGATGAAATCTGGTCATTCAAGGCAATTTGAGCAAGCCTGGAAGACACCATGTTAGGTGAAATAAATCAAGCCCAGAAGAATACCATATGTTCTAACTTGTATGTGAAAGTTTAAAAAAGAGGTTTTCATAGAATTGAAGAGTAGAATGGTGGTTTCTAGAGGCAGAGAAGGGTAAAAGGGGGAGAGGGGATAGGGAGATGTTGGTCAATGTACACAATTACCATCTAGTGCTCACAATAGAGTGAGTGACTATTAGTTAATAACAATTTATCGTATATTTCAAAATAGCTAAAAGAGAGTATTTTTAATGTTTCTAACCAGAAGTAATACTAAAAACTTGAGATGATGAATATGCTAACTACTCTGATTTGATTATTACACATTGTATACATGAATTGAAAAAAATCACACTGTACCTCATAAATATATACAGTTGTTATGTGTCAATTAAAAAATAGACATAATTGTTAGAGCTATTTACTATGTTATCTTTATCTCAAATAACGTTATAATATAGCCCAAAAGGCAGATAAAATTATTTTCATTGTACTGAGGAAGACACTAAAAATCAGACCTATAACTTACAAAGTGTCATACAATAGCCAGGTGGGATAGCACAGTGGTAATGCAACTGGACCCACACCAGAAAGGTCCTGGGTTCACATCCTGGCACCTCCCAGAATATGTCAGTGGTGAGAGGGGCTGCATATCTGACCATGATTCAGGATAACTGAGATGGGAGGGGGTGGATTATAGTACAAAGATCCTGCTGGAAGGGATCATTTCTCTCTCTCTCTCATGGGAGAAATAAATAAACTTTTAAAAAATTGTCATACAATGTAAAAAAAATAGACATTATATATATATATATACTTTTAATTTAGGCTTTTGTCTCAAGATGCATGTGCTCACCAGAGAGAGACAATGGGAGCAAGTGAGAAATCGCTCCCCAGGGAGATGGCCACTCTGCTGTCCCTCCTCTTCCATTCGCCTGGGATTCTGGGCACACATGCACACACGCCAGGCATGCTTTTCAAGTGGCCAGGTCTGGAACTTGGACTGTGGACGGTCATGTGGCAGTCCAGCAACACCTGTTGGCCACGCAATCGGCTATTTTTTTTTAAAGAAATTACAAGAAATAAAAAAAACGACTAAGAATTAAATAATCATGGAGGAAATGAGAGCCAGAGGAACAGATAGAAGCTGTGAAAGCTAAAGTTGCTCCGATAGAAGGACAATTTTGTCTAAAATTGAAAAAGAAAACATTTTCAGAACTATTAAAGAAGAAACTTGCCTTGGAATAAAGGTAGAATCGAATCTGCTGCTGTAAAAAGCACAAAAACTCTGGTGAAAAACTGACGATGCTCATGGAAGTCACGAGGAACTTTCTGCATCACTTTACTTACGTATAACAAAGGTGCATCTACCTTACAAAACCAGCACCCCAACGGGCCTATACTTGAAATTTCAAGCTTTAGCAAAGCAAGTCACCACACACAGAGTTAAAAGAAAAAGTCTACTTACATGCTTCAGAATATCTAGTGAAACTTCTGCATTATTAAAGAAAGGACAAACACCGCAATTGCATAACATGGCAAAGAATAACTGAGCAAATCACACAAGAGGGACTTTAAAGTCAACAAACACCAAAAGCTTCCAAACACTCAGGAAAATACAAATTAAAATAAGACACGTAACTTTGATCTATCACTTTTGCAAAGTTTGGCTGGACGCAGGGAGATCGCTTGTTTCAGTTACTATTGGCAGGATACTGATCCAGTCATTTAGAAAGACAAATTTGACAGACTCTGTAAACAAGTTAAAATGAGTACTCTTTGCCTCAATAATGCCATTTTTTTTTTTACAAAATATTTGACACAAGACAAATAATTCTATACATTCAAGCAACCAAGAGGAAATAGGTAATCAGTGTAATTACAGCTTGTTGGAAAAAGTGAAGAATTGGAAACAACCTAAGTGTCCATCAAAAGGGGACCGGTTTAAAAAGTATGCTCTATCAATGCTATAAAATGGCATGTAACTGTTAAGGAGGAGGTGGTCTCTATGGATTATGGTGAAAAGCTCTATCAGATTTCTATTAAAATAAGTGAAGATGCAAAATGCCGCATAATATATACAACATATACGACATAATCCCACTTATCATGGGAACAAAACACAATCTATTTGCTAAGTAAGTTACATGTGTCACTGAAAAGAAAAAGACATAGAAGCCCGAATCCAAGACTTGGCAGGACTGTACTGGAAGCTGCAAGGTGGGGTGAGAGGTGAAGGTGACTTTTTCCTCTATACTTTTACACTGTTGAAAATTTTAGGAACTAGACTGTATAATACCTTTCTTTTGCTTTTTTTCCTTTTTACATCAAAACATTAAAAAGATTGAATAATGTTATTTCTAAAATAGAGAAGAGATTGGATTTTTCTTTTTTTCTTTTTTGTCAGAGGAATCGCACATCCTAGAACAGGAAATCAAAATGAAAATAAAAACCCTTGGCCTGCACCCAACGTCCAGTGTCGGGGCTTTTTCTTCCGAGTCCTTCCTCTGATCAAGATCAGCAGAGGAAAAGCTCAGACCTTTCAGCCCCCTAACCGAACAGCCCCAAAGTTGACGGAGACCTGTGTCAGGACAGGTACAGGTTCACAGTTGCCCTTTTAAAAACCCAGTTTCCTCCTACGGGCTGTCTCCTGGCATTGCACCGCCTGCCCATGTTCTTGTAAAGATGCCTAAACTGAAGCTCTGGACACCAGCTAGCTAGATCGAGGACTGCAGAGAAATAAGCAGAGATAAAGATATACGAGCGATAAGACTCACCTGGCAGTGAGGTCAGGGTTCTCAACGGCCATTGTGCTCCAGGCCCTGCCTGGGCCTCCAGTACCCTCTGATCTCCCGACTCCCCAGCTGGGACGAGCTGCCGCTGCCTGGTCTGACCGGAGAGCCCAGAGCAGCAATCCTGTTAGGACTGACTCACCCGGGAGGGCTCCTCCCAGGCCAGGAAAAGAGAAGTGAAAGTATTTGTTTGTCTCCCTCCTCCTTCCACCCCAAGGGGTTGTGTGCTTTTTGAACTGTGGCATGGAGAGAAGTCTTGAGAAACTTATAAACTCGAGAGAATGCTCTTAGCATTCTGGAAATCAGCTCAACATGAGAGGGGACTCATCACATGCCTGGGCCGGAGGCTGGAGCCAAGCTGGTGACAAGGCTAACGTTTTAGATGCAAGGGTTTAAGGCACTAGACCAGGGGCTGCCTCCCAACAGCGGGGGTTACGGAGACACCTGACTGTCAGAGGTGGTGCTGGCTCTCCAGAGGCCAACGGCTCTCATCGACTAGAATGGAGGTAGGAACCGGAACGAGGAGATCTAGGAATGAAAGGGCGGTGGGACCCCGGCAACTCTCAGCCCAGGCCTGCGCTCTACCTGCGTCTGGATTTGTCACTCACATTCTGACTCATCTTCCCACAGACCCTGAGCGGTGGCCCAGAAGACTGGCTTTCCGCTACGCAAAGCCGGAGTAAAGCATCACCAGCGAGAAGCACACTGCAGGCCACAACCAGGCACCAGAGGCTGCGGGCTGCTGGAGGCCAGGGGAATGCAGAATCCAGGCCCAAGAAGCAGAGGGGGAGCAGCGGAGGCTCCAGGGACAGAGCCCACGTGCTGGAGAGCCTGTATGCCAGATGAGGTTCCTCCAAGCTGACTTCTCCAGGCTGTTGGTCAGGGTGCTTACTCGATTCCTTTTGAACATAGGGGCAAATACCAATGAGGGCCTCTTTCCCCGTGGGTAGGGCCGCCACGCCTAGCAGATGCTGTGCGGATGTGTGGTCTCTATCTGTCTCTCCCCAGCTCCCCTGTTTTTTGTGGGCACAGCAGTCCAGACTGCAATAGCCTGCCCCCGTGTCCCCCTCTTTCCTCTCTGCCCCAGGCCACTGCCTGCTTTTCCCTGGGTCTGCTCAGATCTGCTCAGATCAGCCTCTGGAATCAGGGCCCAGAGAGCAGCAGGCTGGGTGAGGACACCGTGGGGTTGGCCCTCACGGAGCAGACACTGCGGCCTGGGGCTGCTCCTGACAGGAGGGAGGGGGACGAGCATGCTGGATGGGGCTTGAGGCAGCCGGGCACAGGCAGCTCTGGCACGAGCAGTGACAGGTTCTGAAGGATCTGCAAGCCTCTGTGGGGAAACCAAAGTTTTGTTTTGTTTTCCAGGAAAAAAAAAAAAAGACATCAGACCCACCCAGGTTGGCAAAGGCCCCACTTAAGTTCAGGATGAATTTCTGAAAATCTTGTTGGACTGATTTGAAGGAAATGACCAACGCCTAGGGCATTTTCCATGTTTGCAGGGATCACTGGCAACGGGGACATTCTGCTGCCCCGGAAGTTGCTCAAGCTACTGGCGCCTGGACACCCTGGAAGTGAGAGAGGCAGAGACAGAGGAAGGACCCCGTGGCAGGGCCAGGGGTGGGGGTGCGGTTGTCAAGAGCAGCTTCAATTCAGACTCCAGTGGGGGATGGGGAGCTTTGACCCCAGCCCGAGACACCGCTGTGCAAACCAGAGTTCTATCTCTGACAACAGTTAGTAGGGGACTGGAAAGTTCAAGGGCAGGGGAAGCCACAGGGGCATGGTCACTGGGACATAAGGACAGAAAACCTGGCCACCTCCTTGGGTGTAAGAAGGGACAGTGAAGAGCAGCACCCACTCCCACGGTGGTGACTCCTGGGACAGCAGTCAGCAGACCGCCTGGCCCTCCCCTGATCCTCCCCTCTGCTGGAGAGACTCCTCTGACTTGGAGCTCGGTGGAACCAGGTGAGTCTGCTCCCTGTGGGGTCCCCTGGAGTCCTCCTTCCTGCAAATTCCAGGCCTGGGTGGGATCCTCCAAGCTCCAGTGTACAGGGACCAGGGCCGGCATGGGGGCAGCCTGAGGCCATGTAGAGAAGCCCAGTTCTGGGGTTCAATGTTAGGGACCCGTTTCTTGCCACTCACCTCAGCCATGTCCCCTTCCAGCTATAATCAGGTACGAAACTGGTATTTTATCTCTATTTGTCTCTTGTTTTTAGAACTCAGCTGGGAAAAAAAGGGCTGCAGATTTGGAGGTCGCTCCCATCCTAAGAGGGTTCCAGTGCATGGGCCTGTCTCTCTCCTGTTTTCTTCTACCTGGTCCCCAGATGGGTAGAGAGGCCAGGGGTCATAGCCTCTTGAAATTTCACAGTGTGATGCAACGATCCCTGGGCTCCAAGGGCATTTGATGCAATATTTCAGCTTCCGGGGAGTGGAGTGAGGCTGAATTCAGCCCCCTTCCCAGCGTAACAGCGCCTCGGTGACTCCCTAAAAGGTCAGGGAGCTTCAGACAGCCGAGGCCTAATGCATGTACGATGCCAGCCCAGCTGGCTTGCCGGAAGTGGACTCTTCCACCGGGAAGAGAAGGGCGTGACTCCTTGGAAAATGGACGAATAGATAGAGAACTCTGGCGGGGGAGGAAGGAAGAGAAGGGGGAGCATTGGGGAACACAGAAATCCATGTGGCCACCTTCTGAAGGTAGAGACATCCTTGAGAAACATCCCAGGGAAGCTGCCCTCCCCTTTCCCCGACCCCATCCCGGAAAGCACGGGAGGAAGGGGCTCCCAGGGCAGCATCCCCGGGCCCACCGGGTCAGCATCATCACCCCAGCCCCTCACCCCAGCCCTTGTCCTGCCTGCAGCCTGTATCGCGCTTACTGGTGGACAGCGCGGGACCGCCTGCGGCCCTGAAATCCCCGTGACCCTCAGCCAGCCAGGCCAGACACTACGCTACACTCCAGGCGCAAACAAAGCAAGGCGGGGCGTCGCCTGCGTCCTCCGGTCAGCACCGCGCCCCCTTTCCGCACCGACTTGCCTCCAGCCAAGCCTACACTGCCCTCCAGTGGTCGTGCCGGGTATCACAGCCCCTTGGTCTGGTTCCAGGGAACTGAAACCGAAAATACTTGTGAGGATTCTAGTTCTCCGTGCTCAGTCCGAAAAGTGTTTGCATATCAATGTTTATGTTAAGATATGGAACCGGGGGCGGCAGGTGGCGTAGTGGTTAAGGACACTGGACTCCCACATGGCTAAAAATGGTTCAAATCCCAGACCTAGCAGCTTGCTTTCTCACTTTCCCTCTCTCTGTCTTTCTCTGATCCAATTTAAATAATAATGATAATGATAATAAATAAAAGTTAAATAAAATAATTATTTAAAAAAAGACACGGGGGACCAGCCGTTAGCGTGATGGCTATGTCGCTGGACTTCCATGTAGTCGACCGTGGGTCAAGTCCTGGACCAGGCCTGGACCAGGTGGCTTACAACTCACGTCGGGCACGTGTGTGTGTGTGTGTGTGTGTGTGTGTGTGTGCCCAAGATCCTAAGAGGAGAATGGAGGAGAGGGGATTGCGGCGTGGCCATCCCCCCGGGGGGTGATTTCTCACTTTCTGTCTCTCTGTCTCTGTCTGTCTGGCGAGCGCACACACCCTATAGCAAAAACCTCTCAAAAAAAATTTTTTTTTAATTATAAAAAAGAAAAAGAAAAGACCTGGAACCAACCTAAATGTCCACAAACATATGACTGGATGGAAAAAGTATTCTATGGAATACTACTCAGCCATAAAGAACAAGACTGGCATTTGACAGAAAGTGGTTAAATGTGGAAGATTTATTGCTGAGTGAAGCAAGCCAGGCTATGAAAGAGAGACATTGTATGTGTCCACTCAAAATATACCAACCGTCCGCACCTTAGGGTAGTGATGGAAATATTGGAGGGCATAAAAGCAGTGAAAATAGTTAGCGATGATGAAGACAGTGTGGAAGGGGGAGAGAAGGGAGAGGATAGTGAAAGTTAACAAGAGCACAAATAAAGAGGCATGGCATTCGTGGGACACAGAAATGGCTTATTACCTGTTCATGATAACATGCACAGTATTCTCAACTGGACTGGTCTGAGAAGTATTTCGTGCTGGATAAATTATTTATGCAAGCCAAATGATATATAGTGATTGAATGTTTAAAAAAGAATGAGAATAAATAATAATTACCTGAAAAAAATGATGAAAAGCTATTTGATGATGACGATGGGGATGAAATGTCTTTGTCTTGGCTGATACACATGGTAATCATGCTGGAAAAAGAAATCTACACTGTAAAGATATATGTGATTCAATGTAATACAAACAAGATTATGATGATAATAAAAATTAAGTACTTTAAAAATACTTTAATTCTCCAGACACCTAGAAATCAGTGGTAGGTGCACTGTGGTTCCTTCTAAATAAAGGTGACTCAGGGTTTGGTTCTGAGATTATTTTGATTCAGCAGTTTATGAGATGACCTAGACAGGGAAGTCTTGGTTTGAATTGTGAAGGGTGGGGGTGAGGAGGTGAGGGATGAGAGTGGGTGTTGATAGGGGTGGAGGGGTGGAGGGGGTGTGCTCCTCCTCCAGTGGGTGCACCCAGAGACACCCAGGATGGCCTTGCGTCCTCACCTCCCAGAGGCTAAAGCGCAAACCAGCTTCTGCCCCAGTCAGCCTGAGGATCTGCGGGATAATCGAGGCTGCGCCCAGGCACGTGGGTTAACGCAGAGCACTGCCCAGCACCGCAGGCTGGACAAGAAAAGGGCGCGCCTACGTCATAGCACGCTCTCAGCCGTAGAGAACAAGGAATTCCTGGCATTTTAGACAAAACAGATGAATTCAGAAGACATAAGTCTTACTGAAATAAGCCAGGGTTTGAAAGGGAAATAATTCCTCTTCACTGGGGGGCTACATGATACAAAAGCCTAGGAGTAGAGAGTAGTGGTAGATTAGCCACTCGGCAGGGACTGGTGTGGGGAATGGGAGAACTTGGTTAGAAGGCACAAGGATGCAGGTAAACAGGGAGGCGGGTTTTGGAACTCTGTACCTCAGCGAAGTAATGAACGCTGGTGTTGGCGAGGAGTCATATATACTTCCAAAACACTGACAGAAGGATCTTCGATCTTTGGGTGTGCACAACAGGGGGGTGTTGAGTGTTGGGGATGGTAAATGTACTTACATCCTTGACTATGAAATTCTGTAAGCATGCTTCAAAAAGCTGTCATGTGGGGGTAGCAGGTGGCATGGTGGTTAAGGGCTCTGGATACACATGGTTCATTGCAGTTCTGATACCAGACCTGACAGCTTGTTTTTCACTTTCCCTCTCCCTCTTTCTCTTTCACTAACTCTTCCCTCTATAGTCAAATTTTAAAAATAATAAATAAATAAATAAATAAATAAATAAATAAAAATTTCTTGAAAAGCTGTCATATACCTTGGGACCAGCAGGTGGAGTGGGTGGTTAAGGCTCTGGACTTCCACATGGTTGATCATGGTTCAGGCCCAGACCTGGCAGTTGAAAACCATGCTGGGCACGAGTACCTGTGTGTCTAGAATCCCGAGAGGAGAACGAAGGAGAAGGGATTGTGGCATGGCCATGGGGGTTGGGGAGGGTTGACTTCTCTCTTTCTCTCTGTCTCTCTGGTGAGCACACATGCACTTTGGCGAAAACCTAAGGGGGAAAAAAAAGCTGTCATGTACCTCACAAAGATGTAAAATAATTATATGTAAATCAGAAATTACCATAAAAATAGAAGAAGCTGCAAAAAAAAAAAAAGAGGATGGTGAAGAAAAAAAATTTTTAAAGAATTACTTTATTTAATTTTATTGATTTATTTTAATTTGACCAGAGAGGGACAGAAGGGGAAAGAGAGAGAGAGTGAAAAATCAAGCCACCAGGACTGGGCCTGGTACCGCAGTCAGCCATGTTGGGAGTCCAGTGCCCTTAACCACCAAGCCACCTGCCGGCCCCATGCAGAGTGAATTTTTAAGAGAAGACATGTGACTTCAGAGAAGTGTCCATAGCTTCAGACAATGCTCCCCAACTCCCCATCCCCACCCCTTGGTCGCCAGTGGACCGTTGGTGTCCTCTACCCAGAAGGACTTGGAACTGAGGTATCCTATGTTAAAAGAAAAATAAACCAATTTAATAGAGTAGAGTTTTATTGAGCAAATGTTAACGCAACTTAAATTGGGCAGTTGTCCCTGAACGTCCGGACAGCTCCAGCAAGCCTCATGGCCAACTTGGTGTTTAAGTCGAGGAGCAGGAACGTGTGCAATAAAAGGGAAAGTGTACAGAAAGCGTGAGTGAGGAGCGAGGTACAGAAGTCATTGGTTGCATCCTGAAGCCTGTCTGCAATAACACGATTTAAAAGGCGGGATGCCTATGATTGACTGAAGCCCAGATGCTGTGATTGGCTGTAACCTAGCTACCAGCTCAGAAGAACAGCCTAACATGTACAATTTCAGTTTATCCATAGGAATCAAAGAGTGGGAGTATAGTAGCTATTTTAGGCCAAAGTAGTTTAATTTAACAATTTCCCTCCTCCCTTTTTTTTTTTTTTTTTTTTTAATTTTTTTTTTCTTTTTTTTTTTTTTTTTGGAGAGATTTTCACTGTAGGGCGCGTGCGCTCGCCAGACAGACAGAGAGAGACATAGCGACAGAAAGCGAGAAATCACCCCCCAGGGGGGATGGTCACGCCGCAATCCCTTCTCTTCCATTCTCCTCTCGGGATCTTGGGCACGCATGCACACGCGCTCGGCGTGAGTTTTAAGCCACCGGGTCCGGGACACGAACCGCGGTCGACTACGTGGGAGTCCAGCGACATAGCCATTACGCTAACTGCTGGTTCCCCCTCCCCCCTTTTCATCAGCCTCTCAAATGTTTGAAAGATTGGCCCGTGCCATTCTCTGTCACCACCATAAATGCTGCTTTCTTGCTCTCGGAGAGGAAATGAGACGTTTGTTCTGGTCTCTGGCATGGAGTCCAGGGGTCACGATAGCACAGAGGTTGAACATGACGCCATACCGGTCAAACAGGTCTTCTTTTCTGCTTTTACTGACCTGGCTGAAACAAGACCATTCAGCGTTCCATCGATGGCTGTGCACAAAGCATTTAAGACTTGAGAGGACCGAGCGCACCCGGAGGACTAAGGTGAAGACTGAGGCGCACTCCTTAACAGAAAGGCCTGAGAAACAAACCGAGCTGAATTAAACAGGTTAAGGGCCAGACAGCACAGGCAAGAGAGCAGGAATTGAGCCCAGCTGTTCATTATTACTGTCTGCAGTGTGAGGATGTCTGGGGACCATAGACCTTTGTAAAGAGCCTGGTTTAAAAAGCTATTTATGTTGTTAGTCTAGTAAAACAAGTCCTAGCAACCTAGAGGCCTATTAGAAGAAATATGAAAAGTTTTAAAACCTAAGCCTTCCAGATTCATCATATAAGATCACTGTAAACGATCGCTCAGTTATTTTAGTAAACACATGACTTGCTTCTTTAATTTGACTGAGTTAGTTATCAAACATAAGCCCTTAACTTAAACAAAAAGGGCATTTAAAGCTGGATGATATTTCATAAGCTTTTTTTCGTTAAACTTGCACGTTAATTATGCACCTTTTGGAGGGTCAATTTTACCCACCTGAAACCCAAGAAGTTTCATTGGCTATAAATTTTGAAAATTCTCTCCAGTTTCTGGATAAGCTTTAAATACAACCACTATCCCATTACTGCCCAAAGTGAATCTCCCGGAACCTGACTGAAATCTTTTCTGCTTTAGTCCATGAACCTAGCCATTGTTCCGGCTTTGTGCTGGGACATAAGTTCAAGTCCAAGTTAGCCTCTGATTACGGATTTTCCTGTGGGGAAGAGGGAAGAATTGCGACAATAGGAATGGAGATAAAAAGAAGCAACATCAAGTTTTCATGACAGCAGAGAAGTCTTGATCCGTGAGACTCGGGCACAGCGTCCGGCTGTCCAAGATGTCTGTTTTGAAGACATCGTCAAAATCTTCTAGTCAGTTTTACCTTGAAGTTCCCACCGGGTGCGCAGTTTTAAAAATCTAAAGTAGCTCTTCTGAGTTGTGAACCCGGAGTTCAATTCTTGAAGCTCTTGGGCAGTGTGAGTGGCAGTGCGAGTGGTGAGAAGAATCCGGTACCATGTCTTCCAGCAGGGCTCACAGGCGGTCTTAATCTGCTGTCATTTCCAGAAGACCCCTACTCTAGACCACGTCGGGTTGGATCGTCTTCAGTCAGTGAATCACAGACAGCATTCTTTGCCTGGTGAAAATACACTTCGGCAGAATGCATTAAAGACTGGCAGTTTAGTCACCTCAGATTTTTCCAGAAATGTCTCTTGAGAGAAAACATACTTTCTAATAACTTTTTGACTACTGTTACAGCATAACCTTCCTTCATAGGAAAGTCCCTGCACAACCAAAAATATGTAATGAAAATGACAATGAGTGAAATATTTTTATAACACTGGATTTACATCCTTTTATACAAATTTTACCTCTTTAATTTAGATGTACAGTATTACTTATTCAATAGATTGTCACAGATCATTTGACTTAGAATAATTTTACGGAATTCTTTTAAACGATATACCCTAACAATTTACATTTGGTCTTAGACAGCGGGCCAGGAAGCGATGCATGGGCTCAACAAGTTTGATATTGGCTGACTTAGCATATAATTCTGTCAAGACATTGTTTTACTTTTGGTTAATTCTGGTTCCACTTAATGGTTGACTTAGTAGTTTAGAAAACCAGTTAGTTTCTGGGATCAGCAGTTAGCGTAATGGCTGTCGCTGGACTCCCACGTAGTCAACTGCGGTTCACATCCCGAACCCGGTGGCTTAAAACTCACGCTGGGCACGTGTGCATGCGTGCCCAAGATCCCGAGAGGAGAATGGAGGTGAAGGGATTGCGGCGTGGCCATCTCCCCCGGGGGGTGATTTCTCACTTCCTGTCTCTCTGTCTCTGTCTGTCTGGTGAGCACACGCTCCCTATAGCAAAAACCTCTCAAAAAAAAAAGAAAGAAAAAAAGGAAAGAAAACCAATTAGTTTCTCCATAGAAGCTGGAAACATTTTGCCCAGTGTAATGATTAGATCATCAGAAACCTACACATAAAAGAGTACTTTCCATCCTTTTTTGTGAATTTCTTTAAAGATACACCTTAAGATCATTTGAAAAAAAGCTTTTTAGAAAAGCATAAAATAAAGCAACTAACCGTGGACAATGAGACTTGAACCAACCATAGTTAAAGATCTAACGAGAGTTTACAACTGCTGTGGCTGTCTCTGTGACGTACACCAATTTAACATAGTAACCCACAACATGACTGATAATATCACACTACAGATTTCTGGGAATCTCAGTTCTTTTTGGAATTCAGTGCATGCATACACACATACATATACACATAAAATATCCATACATATGATTTAAATATAATGTAAAGAAAAATAAAATTACTTAATTTGACAATTTTCCCATATCATTTAACATATTAAAATAGCTAACTTCGAGCCCCACTCCTTGACTGAAAAGGAATGATGTTCTATCAAGTTCACCATCTTTCATATTCTGGGAGCCCCTGATGGTGCCCACCTGTGTTCACAGGTCTTCACTAGCACTTGCTGCCATCCCTCGGGGGTCACGTATCAGGCTGGCCCACACTGGACATGCTCTACAAGGTTGGAACTAAGGTGGTAGGGCTGATACCTGCCCTCAGAAATGGGAGGGTTGTTTCTCTTGGGTCATGATCAGCCTGAGGTTTCCCATGAGCCTCAGAGTCTCAGCTGGACTGGATTGGGCACCAAAGGAGTGGAGGAAGCCATGTGGCTGGGGATGGGCCAGAGAAGAGGTGCAATGGCTTGTATGAACAAGCTTACAGAGCCCTACTCCTGGCATTTCTGTGAATTCCTCCTTGAGTCAATTTCTTTTTTTTTTTTTTTTTATACATTTTTTTCTTTATTTACATTCATTCACTGTACATCATTATAGCATACAAAATGAGATTTTTCCATTGAGAATACACTGTATATTGGCTCAATCAAGCACATCAACATATGTGTTATTGTCAACAAATCATTTTCCATTTCTTGTTTTTTGTATATTTTGCCTTTTTTCCCATCCTTGATTCCCTATCTCACCCTCTGCCATCTCCCACCCTCCTCCCACACTGTGTCTGGTATCTATTGTTGCTTTCTATGCCTCCCCCATTTTATTGTTTCACTAAATATCTTAATAAATCTAAATATTTTCAATAGCAAGCACAGCTGATATGTACATATCCATGAACACAAGACTGACTTTAGGCATAAACCTCAGTGAATAGAATGAACATACTGTAAAGTAGCACCTAACTAGGGCTATATAGCTTAACTGCAGTCATCAAATAGGTATTTCTAATGCCTATTTTTTTTCTTCTGAAAATTTTTTTTATTAATTTACATTATATAGCTTAACTGCAGTCATCAAATAGGTATTTCTAATGCCTTTTTTTTTTTTCTTCTGAAAATTTTTTTTTTTTATTAATTTACATTCATTCCCTGAGCATCATCACAACATTCTAAATGTGGTTTCCCATCTAGAATATACTATATAGTGGCTTAATAATGCATGTTATCATCCATAATATTCCATTTCTACTTTCATATATATGTTTTTTACCCCATGTCTAGCCCTCTGCCCTATTCCACTCTCTTATTACACTATCTCTGCTGTCTACAGTTGTTTTCAATCCCTTTTCCCCCAACATTTCGTTGGTCACACAATATCATAAGTAATCTAACTACTTTCAATAGCAAGATCAGCCGATGGTTTCAAGAAAAGCAGTTTTGAACTGGTAAGGATATTTCTTTGAAACTTAAAGCCTAGAAACAGGTTAGTATTCTGTTCAAATAGTCGGAACATGAATCTATTGATAGCTGAAGACAGGACAAAAGTCCTTAAAACCAGACAACAAAGCTTAGAAGAAAAGCAGCAATATTTTAGTCAAGTCGTAGAATACTGTTTCATCAGTTCAGTCTCATGTACTTAATCTTTCTTCTGTATCTGTTGAGGTTCGATGTTCCAGATTGAAATCTGGGATGTAATACTCAACTCCAGCTTTTGGCCCTACAATTAAGTTGCCCATTTTCTTAGTTTCTGAACTCTTATTTCTGTGTGTCTGCATTTAATTTTACTGACATAGCACTCCCTTAAGAACTTCTTGGAGATCCGGTCTGGTGCTGGTAAATTCTTTCAGGTTTTGTTTATCTGGGAAAGTTCGTGTCTTTTCTTCCCAAATGAACGATAACCTTGCTGGGTACAGAATTCTCGGTTGAAATTGCTTTTCCCTTAATACTTTGAATACATTTTCCCATTCTCTCCTCGCTCTCATTGTTTCCGATGAGAGGTCTGCCGTTAGTCTGATGGGATACCCTTTGTAGGTAACTTGCCTTTTTTCTCTTGCCAGTCTTAGTATCTTGTCTTTGTCTGTGGTTTTGGTCAATCTGGCTATAACGTGTCTTGGAGAAGATCTTCTTGGGTTGATTCTATTTGGGGTCCTCTGTATTTCTTGGGTCTGAATCTTTGAGTGCCTCTCCAGGTTTGGAAAATTTTCTTGTAAGATTTCATGGAATAGATTATCAATGCCCTTATGAGTCTCTTCACCTTCTGGGATGCCTATTATCCGGATGTTTGGACGTTTGATGGTATCTAGTACTTCTCGCATATTATTCTCAAATTTTTGGGCCATTTTCTCAGTCTTCGCGGTGGATTTTTCTAGGCCAACCATTTTCTCTTCTACATTAGAGATTCTATTTTCTGTATGATCTAGTCTGCTTTTAATACTTTCAAGGGAGATTTTGACTTCTTGTATTATAGCCTTCATCTCTAACAGTTCCATCTGATTCTTTTGTAAAGTGTGAAATTCCTCTTTTAGATCTTGCATGAATTTCCTTACCTCCTGGAACTCTTCAATTCCTTTCTCCTTTCTCTTCAGCAGTTCCTTGTCTCTCTTCTCTTCCATCTCTGTTAGCTTTGCCATTATGAATGTTCTGAATTCTTTATCAGACATTTCCATGATTTCCATTGAACTGTGTGTGGATAAAGAGGAGCTATCCTTTTCCCGTGTGGGAGAGGTATTTTCCTGCTTCCCCATATTTCTTGTGGTCCTGCAGCGATTTCTAGTCATCTGGTGGATGGTCGAAGAATTCCCAAACACGCGAGTTTTGGATGCTGGAGGCCCAGTTATCAGTGGGACATCTTCCTTTCTCCCCAAATGGCTAGATCACAGGAGCCATGGAGCTGTCTGCCTCTTGAAGAAGGGCTGTTCTCCTTGAGTCAATTTCTAAACGTGGTGACCTGAAACAGCCCCTGGACTGTCCTAGATCTTTGGACAGCCAGGTGATGGGTAGGAGCTGAGAGAAGGCAAACACCTGGTGGCCTGTCCACATGGCCTCCACCTGGAGTGTGGAAGGAGCTCTCTGGGCAGCGGCCATCTGCTTCTTCTGGCTTGTAAACAGGTGCTTCTGTCAAGAGGTGTCCATGGCAGGGACCTCAGTGTTGCTGAACAGAGCAAAGAAATGGTGGGGATGGGAAACGTCACTTCATGAAAACACAGTGGACATGAGACTGGAAATGGGTTGTCATGGCTGAGGAGACTCAGCCGCGAAAGAGGATTAGTTCAACGGTCCCTTCACATAGGAGTTGGAACTCCAGGTAGGAAATACCGGCAAAAGCCAATACAGGCCTGCTGACCATTGTCTTGGCAGGGGTGGGAGGTGTCCAGGGAGGGGCACAATCATGCTTTGCCTTTGGGAGTTCTGGCTGGAAAATGTAGTAAGTGGAGACAGCTGAGCTGGAACACCTTGAGCTCTTAGGGCGCTCATGCCCAGGGCTGGGAAAGTCCCACAGAGGATGAAGTGGGCCTTCTTAGTCAGTCAACCATCATGGCTCTGGTCTAGGGGAAATCCGGAGGTCTAATGGGCTCTCCCCAGAGCCAAGCAGGCTTCTGAGGCTGGCATGGCAGCCCTGAGCAGTTCCCCTGCCTGGCCACCTCTATGCAGATTGACGTCTAAAGGGCCCCAGCACACTGGCATAGGAGGACCACCTGGTCTGGAAGGTGGCCCTGGAGATATGTCCCTGGTGGCTTTAGGGCTCCCTCAGGCTTTGTTGGGCCTGTGTCTTGCTTTGGGTTGAAGCTGGTCAGGTGCAGGAAGGCTGCGAAATGCAAGCAGTCTCTCAGGAGCCAGCGGCCTCCAAGGTTTCCAGTTCTGTGGCTGGCATGGTTGTGCTGATTCTCAAAGCGACGATGCTGGAATTGAAAACTTAACGGTCCCGTTCCATACTGATCCATTTTCTTGGAGCCTAAGGGAATAAACGGCAAGTTCCCTAAGATCAGATGCCATTTCTCAGCTACTGACCAGTTGAGAATAGCCTGTGGACTCACCCTCGCAGGTCCACCCTCCCCTCCAGAGAGATGGAAACACCTCTGCGCTGCTCATATGCACTGTCTGGCCGGCAGCATCCTCTCCCGTGAATAAGTCTCCAGCATGCGGCCATCAGACATGCAGCCATGGTGAGCAAGGACCTTGTGTGCATCCAGGAGCCCGGATTCCAGGCGGAGCCACAATCACAGCTTTCTTGAGCTGTGCCCACAAGAACAAAGTATTGGAAATTGGGCCCTTAACAGTGGGGGTGCGCGGCCAGGTGGGGCCTGGATCTGCCCTTCACACGGTGGTACGATGCAGACACTGGGGCTGGGGGGTAGGGAGAGGCTGCTGTTGTATTTCTTGAATAAACTCAAAACAAAAACAGCTAGCTGGCTCCATAGAGCACAGTGGGCCGCAGGCAGTGACACAATAGTTGGCCGACACTCCCAGGAGCAGACATAGCCATGCGCGTGCAGGCTGCACCTGCCACGGGCTCAGTCCCATCGCAGAGGCCCAGAGCAGTGGACACAGAAGCTGCGGCCACGTCATTCTAGGGCTAAGACCCATGCCCCTGGGTCTCAAAGCCAGTCTCTTCCTCCTCCCCATCCAGACAACTGGAGGTAGAGTGGGCAGGGGGTGGAACTGAGCCTTACCTCCTTCCCGCCAGTTCTCCAGCACGGTGCAAGGATGTAAGACAAGTGCCTCCCTGGAGGAGTTCCCCGCTTCCCTGAACAAGGGCACATCCTACATTCTAGCTAAAATGCTGCTGGGGTCACCACTGCAGAAATCTGGAATGTGCCTTCCTTGTTTGAGCCAGTGTAGATGCTGTCAGTCCCTCCCAGTGGGGGATGAGGGGAAATTTGAATGAAGATTTGAGGAGAGAAAAAGTCCCATTTTGATGCAATGCAGAAAGGCGTAGCTTTGGACCACGTGAAAGATTTCAGATCAAAAAGGATCTAACCAGAAGTGTTAGTGGAAGGTCTGAGGGCACCTGATTAATGACACCATCCACAGCTCCCTGCTGTCGTCTGTGTCTGGACTAAATTGCCAGCTAACTGCCAACGCTCGCCTGCATCGGGGCAGGAAAAGTGTTTCCTTTGGTGAGCCACATGGTCAGGGTTGAAGGGCAAACTCAGACAGATTCTGGTCTGTCCCAGGCATAAGTTGGAGGTGTGGGAAGACTTCCCACAGAACTAAAGTGCTTTTCTATGGCTGTTTTTTTTCTAGTATTCCTCCCTCCCTCCCCAGAAAACCTGGTTGCTCTGGCATGTTCCCCTGGCTTTACCGACCAGAAAGAAAGCAGGCTTTCTGTCAAAGTCTCAGGTCACCCTACGTGAGATGGAGGCTGCTTCTAGGGCCACGCAGTAATAAAAAGGAAGTTGGGGGACCAGCAGGTGGTGTAATGGTTATATTGCTGGACTCCCGTGTAGTCAGAGTTCAAGTCCTGGACCAGGTGGCTTAAAACTCACATATGCCGGGCATATGTGCATGTATGCCCAAGGCCCCAGGAGGAGAATGGAAGAGGAGGGATTGCTGTGTGGTCTTCACCCTCGGGGTTGATTTCTCACTTTCTGTCTTTCTGACAAGTACACATGCCTTATAGCAAAAATCTCTCTTTAAAAAACAAAAGGGAAGTCGGCTGGGCACTGGCTGCTTCTCTGAGTTTCAGCTTCTCCCCAAAGCCCGCCTACTTTTGATCACTTCCTGAGGTCTCAGGCAGTTGTTTTTGAATGTTATCCAGAACTTCTGGCTGTTATTTGGTTAGGAACTCCCTCCTGAATATCAGGAAAACTTCCTGGTTCTCAGTCCTCAGCAGCAAACCAGCCCTGCTCACTCCCACACCCAGCCCTGGCCCTGGACACGCCAGTCTCTCCCGGAGGCTCCTGAGCCGCATCCAGCCAGGAAGAGATGCCGCTGGCTGGCTCACCCGAGAGAAAGCACACCTGTGTTAGGAGACACACAGCCCAGCCACATGCCTCCGTACTCCTGTGCTCACGGCAGTGGGCTTGTTCCAGTAAACAACATAAAAAGCAAATGATACTTCTGGAGAAAAGATGTGGATTATTCTAGAATTTTGGTTGGAGTTTGTCCTTCCGAACCATTCATACTGATGAGACATACAAATTGTTGCTGAGAAACCTGAGAATAGTTTTATTGCTAAAGAAGGGGATTGATGGTATCAGGTCTGGATTTTGTTCAATGGAATTATTTAAGCAGCCATTGCTTGGGGAGGGATCTGGGCCTTGCTTCCCATGCCTTCCTCCTGCTCTGACTTCTCTGAGCCTCTAAGAGATACATGGCCCTGGCGGGGTGCCCATGAGAGTCTGGCCCAATGGCAGGCACGGGCACCTATTTTTCAGAGAGCCGTTCTTAAGCAACTTATATTATCTGAGGCATTTTTTAGTTACCTAATAAGACGACCTCTGTTTGGCATACCCCTCCCTCCCATAACTGTGCCACTCAGACCCCAGACTCTCCAAGCCCCTATCCCTCTCTCTAACTCAGCGTACTGGATAAGCTTCTGTAGTCTGACCTTGCTCTGAGTCTCATACTGTGAGGGATTTCCATGTGTCTACACATAGGTAATTCAAGATGGATTTTCTCCTGTTAATCTGTTTTATGCCAGTTTAATTTGTAGTGCGACCAAGGAACCCAGAGGGGTAGCTGTTTCGCTCTCTTAAAACTACCAACGGCATTCAGTACACCAGTCCTCGATTACTTCCTGAATGGTAAACACTTCCTCGAAATTCTCAAGTTCAGCCTCTGGTCTGAGGCCAGTTTGGCCATATTCACTGCACTGGGAAAAATAACAGAAACAAAAATAATCAATATCAATATCAGTGTGATTAGACACTTTGCTGCTGAGAATTATCAGGATCCTAAATATAAGAAATAATACTTACGAGGTTCAACTTGTAAACTCATGCAGTTTCTCACAAGCATGATTATTTCTTATCCACTAGACTGAAATATGATCTTTATTACACTTGGAGACTGTTAACTTATTTGGTTGTTTTATTTCATTGAGAGAATAATCTATGTCCTTTGTAACAACTCAAATGTAGAAGTGTATGAAGTAGGCCCAACAGGAGATGCGGTGGTTAAGGCACTGGCTCTCACACGGCTGACTTCACAGTGTAATCTCGGACCCTCAACTTGAAAATCATGCCAGGTGAGTGTGTGTGTGTGCCCAAAATCCAGGCAGAGAATGGAGAAGAAAGGATGGTGGTGTGGCCTGGTACGGGAGTGTGATTTCACACTCTCACACTCCTGTCTCTCTCTGGCAAGCACACACACCCTATGGCAAAAATATTTTTCAAAAAAGAAAGAAAGAAAAAAAAAGCAGAAGTGTCTAAAATAAGATCCATGATCTCTTCCCTTTTCGTTATCAGTTCTGTTCCTCTCTGGTGAACCTTGTTAACTATATGGTCTATTCAACATGTGAAAGGATTGGGAATCTGGAATTTTCTGAAAAGCTTGATTAGGGGGAGACCAAACTCTGTGTGTGAGCGGCCAGAGGGGAACTCAGCTGCTCTCCATGGGCTTCTGTTGTCTTCATGGAGGCAAGGGAATGACATCTCAGGGGCCGGGGGTTCTGGTTGCAGGGGTACCTTTGACTCGCTTTTTTTTTTTAAAGTTTATCCGTTTTATTCTTTTTTAAAAAATTTTATTTTATACATTTAATCACTGAGTATCATTACAGTATATATACCAAATGAATTTTCCCATTATGAATACACTTTCTATCGGTCCAGTCAAAGACCTTACCATAAACATTATAATCAACCGATTTTTTTTCCATTTTAGGACCCTTAAATGTTTTGCTTCTTTTTTCTTCCCCTTCATTCCCTCCCCGTGGACAAATATGGAAGACTGACTGGTAAGTGAAGTAAACCAGACAATGAAAGAGAGACATTGTATTTCTCTACTCAGTATATACCAAATGTTGGCACTCCTTGGCAGAAACTGATGATCGACTCAGTGTTACCTTGCCATGGTGAGCTTAAGTCCTGAAGTGAGAAAATCACTCATTTCCAGAGCCTTGGTTTGTGCAGGCTTGTTACCAAATGAGGGAAACTAAAATTTTGCAGGTACTAAGAAATGAGGGGCGAAGCAAGTCAGTGAGGGAAAAGGAAGTGGCAGTGGGGTTGTGAAGACAGATGTGTGTGTCCTGAACAACACCCCTCTTGCACACCCTGGCTTGGGGGCAACCCTGTTTATTCAGCATTTTCTTGATTTTACCCAGTCACATGATTTCTCTGAGGTATTGAGAAGCCACTCTAATCTGGTGACAAAAATGCTAATGGAAGAGCTCTAGCATAGTTCAGTGTCTACCTTCTACGGATCCCTAAAAACCAGCAGAAAAACAAGTCTGTGCTTTCACTGCTGTGGAATTAAGATCATAAATCTCGGATCAAGAGGTGGTGTAGTGGTTATGGGGCACTGGACTCCCACATGGCTGACTGCAGTTTGAGTCCCCAACACTGCAACTTGAAATTCATGCTGGTTGCATGTGTGTGCATGCCCAAAATCCCAGGAGAAGAATGGAGGAGAGGGGATTGCAGCATGGCCATCCTCCCTGGTGGATTTCTCATTTTCTCTCTCACTCTCTCTTTCAGTCTCTGTCTAGCTAGCATACATGCCAAAAAAAAAAAAGTCTTAAGTCTCATTTTGGGGGTCATATGTTGTCATGATGGTCTATAGTCATGGTTTTCTGTTGTGAGTTACATAATAATAACACGGAATCTTGGCAAAAAAAAAAAAAAAAAAAAAGGAGCTGTCAGGTTAGCAGGAGACCTTCCACAGTAGGAATTCATGTATCTGCAAAAGAAGAAGGCAGTAAATGAAAAGCATCCTGGGGGAAATGAGCCATATGCATGCCCAGACAGAAGACATGACTCACACCTATCTTCTGGAAATTTCCCCAAACATGTGTGACTCTTGGAAACAGACAAGCAATGACTGAGTTATTTTTTCTGTAAACAAGTTTTGGTGGTTTATATCAGTATAGTATCAGTGAAGCTTGGCTTGGAAAAGCGGCCCTTCGGGTGTCCTTCCCTGATCCTGTTTGTGCATCTCATGTGAGAAGGGAAAGGAGCAGGCTCAGAGTTTGCAACCAACTCACCAACTGCTCCTTAGGCCACATCTGCCTCTCCAGCATCTCAGGTTCCTGGTGACGCTGCTGGCTTTCTGGGAATTCATTAATTCCTCAGCAGATGCAAGTCCACAGGGACCTGAGAGGTTGGAAACATGATGAGCAGAAGCCATGGGCTCTGGAGACAACCAGCTCCTCTGACTGCCACTGCCCTCATTCCAGGAGCAACCATGAGCTCAGCTCACCCCTTCAGAGTGTTCCAAACCTCCCCTGAAATGAGGTCTTGTACCAAGGGTCAACCTCTCATCAATGGGAGCAGGGTCAGTCCAAGGAAGGTGAGGGGCTCTCCTTTCATCATCTGCTGCAATCGTAAGGAACCTTGCCTGCCAACCTGAGCTTCAGAAACTAGGCTTTGACTCCTGGAGCCTAGGGACACCATCAGGACATTGAGAACATGGCAACATGAGGGACCAGGCACACTTCCTGTCTTTCCAAATGCCTGGTGCTGCCCATCCCTAAGCTCCCTTGGACTATAGTCCCTGGTGCAAAGCTTCAAGGAAAGGACAGAAATAGGATGTAGATGAAGGGGCCCAGGCACCTGCATCAGCGTCCCAGACGAGGTACCTTCACCAGTCCAAAGAGCACGGACTCCTTGCTGCTAGATCTTCAAACCGCCCTCTCCATCACACCGCTAAATCCCAGGGTCTGAGGGCCCAGCTCCTTTCCCACCTAGACGCAAGCAGGAATTCCACAGGGGGAATGTACACAGCAGGGGAAAGGGACCCTAGGAGAGATGAGAGACAGGACTGCATCTCACTAACCTCTCAACTTCCGCAGGCAGGATGTGACAGTCCTCAGGGGACGCTCCAGCGAGGCCTGCAGTAGCACTGCAGCCCTCCAGCCTGGCACACCTCACATTTGTCTGAGTGTCCCACTGGAAGGTAAAACAATGTCCACATCACTGGGGCTGGCGAGAGCCTGCAAAGCCGCCGTGGTGGAAATCTAGAACACATTGCCCTTATGTGAACCTATGTGGACACGTATGCGCTTCTCTGGGGACACAGCATGGAGGGAAGATTTCAGAGAAGACATCCTAGTCTGCAGTGATGTTCAGGAGGAACTGTGTGTCAGACCAGAAAGGTTTCCTTTATTAAGCCAGACATTTGGGCACAAAACAACTAGCAATGAATCAAGACGAAGAGTTTATAAGAATTTGAATAATTTTATTACCTGTGGCTCAGACCAGGTCTTGAAGTAATAGTCCATTTGCCGACAGCAACTCAAATAGACAAATTGAGCATGAAATGCAATGAGTGAGCTTCTGAGCTATCACCCCATCCCATGTTCTCAGTCAAAACTTCCTCACGAGTTAAAGAAAGGGCCTAGGGAGGAAGTCCTGGCCTGGGATCTGTGCCCCAGGCAGTGACGGTTTCCTGAGGGTGGAAGGACGGTGGGGACAGATGACCAGGTGCCACAGAGGTCAGAGCTCTCACTCTGGAAGCCTCGGGGAAGCTCCCCATGTCTCACCTGCCTTGGCATTCGCGACGTGGAGGCACCGTCTCTAGTGGCCAAATGGGTGACAACAGCTCACCCAGGATTGAAGGCAGAGGTCCTGTCCTTAGTTTCTGGGCTTATAAAGGAGTTGGAGTTTTGTTATATAAAAAGGAGGAGCCACTCCCTGCCCTGGACTCAAATCAACAGATACTGGGTTTCTCCCAGGTCTCTATGTGGGGAGCTTTTAGCCACAATTCACTTTATTTGGAGAAATTTATATTGGACACTTTGTATGCAAGTACCGAGTAACCCCTGTCCTTAGAAGCCAGCAGAACCTCTAATGCAAACTTAAAGAGACCCGGATGCCTACACCGTATTGCATACACGCACGAGTGCATTCGTGACGAGGATCTGGTCTGTGCCTTTTGTTGCACGAGAGAAAAGTGGTGTCAGGACTAGAGTTAGAACCCACTGCTAGGTGTTCCTGGACACCCAGGGTAATTGGGAGGGCCTGGAATCACAGATTCCCCCAAGAATGGCATCCCTTCTTTTCACAGTACAAAACACCAACTCTTTTTTTTTTTTTTTTTTTTTTTGGAGAGGTTTTGCTATAGAGCGTGTGTGCTCACCAGGAGGACAGAGACAGAGAGACAGAAAGTGAGAAATCACCCCCCCAGAGGGATGACCATGCCGCAATCCCTTCTCCTCCATTCTCCTCGCAGGATCTTGGGCATGCATGCACACGTGAGTTTAAGCCACCAGGTTCGGGACTAGAACTGTAGTTGACTACATGGGAGTCCAGCGACATAGCCATTACATCAACTGCTGGTCCCAAAACACCAACTCTTTTATAAGCCCAGAAAATAAGGACAGGAACTCCGTCTTCAGTCCTGGGTGATCACTGTTACTTCCTCCTTGGTCACTAGAGATGGCACCTCTCACATGCCAGGTCAGGTGCATCATGGGAGAGCTGCCCTAGGCCCTGCCTAGCTCTGCCCCAGCAGATGAGGTCCCCTAGTGTAACAGTCTTCTTATCGAGGGGACCACATGCCACTCGGGCTTGTTCTTGAATAGCAGGTTTTAGTTCCCCTCCAGCCATGGATTTATTCAACCGAGCCAATGACGACCGTCCTCGGGGACCAGGGGGCACCCAACCCACAGCATTTGGACTTTCACCCTGTTCCTGAGCACACTCTCCCCGCCCCCTTGCCCACACATGGCCCTGCGTGGTGTGCAATGCCCCCCTTCCTCCCAGGCTGTGTGTGTGAGTAATAAGCCGCTGTCAGTCTCAACTGTCCGGTGTTCAGCCATGTCCAAAACCCTAGGGAGGGACTCCGTCCTTCAGCAGCAGGGTGAGGTGGGGTGATTAGAACAGGCATCACGTTGTTTGGCTGATTTTTATTTCCCCCGATAGCCAGCGTTATCACGTGAACCAGGAAGCATCTGCGTGGCGTGTGCAGACACTGTCTTCCTCGCTGCTTCTCTGAGACAAAGGAGACAGTCTGAGGACTAGCAGCTCTCCTTTCATAGAGAACCACCCGTCTAGTTCACTGGTTGGAGAAACTCCTGCTTGTGACAATCTGGTGACAAAAGTGAGATTGGCGTGGGGTCCTCGCTGATGGATGAACGGGGGCTGAAGGATGTGAGCAACAAGAAAGCAGATGGTGACAGGGACGACGGGGTCCACCCCCTGTGCCGGGCGCCCTGTCTGCCCTCTCCAGTGATATCTGGTCTGCACGCCCTCCTTTTGGGTTTACTCTGTCAGCCTCACTGCTATTAATGCATCCTTTCCTTTCTGAGTCCCCCTCCTCCTCCAAACTCTAAAGGATAGACGTTCTCAGGTTTCTGTCCTTGGCCATCCGTCTGCCCCAGAGGATTAAAATCACTCCCAAAGCTACAGTCACATCTTCGCGTCCATAGCTCCAGGTTGCGCGACCTCCCTCCTGCACTCATGCCCTGTGCTCATCCACCATCTCCTGGGCTCTTAAAGCACACCGCAAGCCCCTCAAACCCCTCCTGACAAAATCTAACTCATCTTCCTGCCCCGAGTCTCTGTCCCCAACTTATTCTCCCTGCTCCCCACTCCATAAACCTGAGAACCCATCCTGGTTCTACCTTCTCTGATCTCCCAAATCCAATGCAGCCCCAATCTTGCTGACACTAATCTTTTAGCTCCTTTTACAGTTTTCATTGTCCTGGTAAGGTTCACTGAATAAAGGGTGCTAAGGCCCTAAGGAAGATCCTAAGACTCCACTTTAATAGATAAAAGTGTGGGCTGCTTCTGAGGGATGGTGCTACACGTAGGTGAGCCATGTGCAAAGCTCAGAAGTGTCCTTCCTGCAACCAATGGACTGAAGTCATTTGGAATCTACCCACGTTATTTCTCCTGGTGTAGAAAGCAATCAAAGATGAGCCAGCCAGTGGCATTGCTGGTCAAGGCAGCTGGATCCCACTTAGCTGACCATGCGTTGCGAGTCCCAGACCCAGCGTCCTGAAATCCACGCTGAGCTTGTATGAATTCATGCCCAAAATCCCAAGAGGAAAATTGAGGAGAAAGGATCGCTGCGTGGCCATCCCACCCCTGGACAAGCTTTCCTACTTTCCCTCTCTGTCTCTGTCTCTGTCTCTCCTATGAGTGCATGCCCTCTATAGAAAATTACCCCCCCAAAAAAGAGAAAGTAATCAAAGATGGAAAGATTCTAATTGGCACCCACTTGAGATTTGTTGTGGATTTTCAGGTGAAAATACTTCTGTTGGGTGAATTGGAATTCTGGTTATTTATTTTATTTTTAAAAAGGATCATACATGAGGAACTTCTTGCCAAAAATTTCCATTTGGGATCCTCAAACACATCCCCATTTAGGATCTCAGACTGCTGTAGCCAGAAGCCAGAAGTCATTATTTTTCCTCCTCAGTGCAGAAATTCATGGCTTTTCATTATTATTCTCAAGATAGTGATGATCCTTCACCCTAGAAAAACAAGGAAATAACAAATGTAACAACTGTTTAAGAATCTTACACCCTGGGAACCAGCAGTTAGCGTAATGGCTATGTCGCTGGACTCCCACGTAGTCGACCGCGGTTCGTGTCCCGGACCCGGTGGCTTAAAACTCACGCCGGGCGTGTGTGCGTGCGTGCCCAAGATCCTGAGAGGAGAATGGAGGAGAAGGGATTGTGGCATGGCCACTCTCCCTGGGGGATGATTTCTCGCTTTCTGTCTCTATGTCTCTCTCTGTCTGTCTGGCGAGCGCACGCGCCCTATAGAGAAAAACCTCTGCAAAAAAAAAAAAAAAAAAAAAAATCTTACACCCCTACTCCTTTTAACAAAAGATTTGGTTCTCTGGCTCTTTGGTTCTCAGCCCAGTTGTACATTAGAATCTTCTGGGGAGAAAATACATAAAATACTAATGCCCTCGTTGCAACACCAGGGATTCTGAATCAGCTGACCCAGGTCAGGGCACAAGAACTGGCATTCTTCTTTAAGTCATGAAGAAGAATGGATAATTTTGTGTATCAGAATCATTTGGGAACTTTGTGAAAATCCTGTTGTCTAAGGCCAGCAGGTGGCATGGAGGTTAAGGCACAGGATCCTATATGGCTGGCTGCCTGGTTTGAGTCCCAGACCTGGCAGCTTGAAAATCATGCCAGACACATGAGTGTGCATGCCCACAATCCCAAAAGGAGAATGGAGGAGAAGGGATTGTAGCATGGCTATCCCCCCTGGGGGGTGATTTTTCACTTTCCCTCTCTCTTTCTCTCTGTCTCTATTTGGTGAGTGCATGTACCTTATAGAAAAAAAGAAAAGCTATTGTCCAAGCTGTAGTCCAGATAATTAATTAAATTAAAACTTCCTCTAGGCATAAGATCCAGGCAACAATATAGGTATTTTTTTTTTCAATTGTCAGAGGACATGTGCAGTTGCCAGAAAGAGAGAGAGAGAAAGACAGAGGTGAGGGAGAAGAAGAGAGGACCTCCCCAGCGGGTTGTAGTCATGCTGCAATCCTTTCTCTATCCTGTAGGGATCTTGGCACAGATGCACACTTGCTTGGGATGGTTTTTAAGTCACCAGGGCAGGATATGAACCACAGTTGGCCATGTGGGGTCCAGTCCCTTAACCAGTAGGCCCATAGGGCTGGTTCCTCCAAAGTTCTTCAGGTGACTCCATTGTGCAGGCTAAGTTGAGATTTAGTCTGAGCAAAGTCTTATTTTTAGGGCACGGGGATACTGTAAGCCATTGTTGCTGTTGGTTTTAATATCTGTCCCAGAGAAGATTATTAAGAGGAGTCAGGAAGCCCCTACTAGATCAGTTTCCCTCCTCTCCTATAGACGCTCAACTGTGGTCTGTAGACCTAAGCCTCAGTGACTGTGTCCATGCCAAATGAGCTGCAAGAACACTGAACTCTAGGGCTTTGGTGACTCACTGAGACCCCCTCAGCTGGGTGAGGGTCAGACCAGTGTAGAGCTCTAACTCTTGCTGGAGATGGCTTTGGAGGTAAAGTGTATGACAGCTATTCAACTGCCCCTTCTCTGTCAGTGTCACATATCAGCATTACTCATGATGTTCTACGTGGGCACTGCCCCCTGCACTTGTGCAAAAGACTGCCCTTGTTTGAAACATCTCATTGTAGTGGAAAAAATCCTACTATGTTTAGAGAGGGGTGCCATTCGTGATTTTTGCAGACCCCACGGCAGGCAGTCCTATGGCAAGCAGAGAATTACTGGGGCCTAGATCAGAATAGTTTGCACATTATCAAGCACTGGCTGGTTTGAGTAAAAATGCCGCATGACTTGCTAAGTGGTTATGACCTCCGTACTAACCAGCTCAGCACCCTGGTGACTCCCTCAAGAATGGCTGCAGAGACTCTGTGTAGGGCCCACTTGCCCTGTGTGTATTTCTCCACAGGATGAATGACAGGTACGCACCTCGAACTTGCCAGTCTGACCCTGCCTATTCTGCTGATGCTCAAGTTCTGCCTACACCATGGAGGGGAAGTTTGGGATGATTTGGGATACTAATCCCAATAGCCATAACCCTGAATGTCATGATCCCTAATATTGATATCCCCAAAAATCAAAATCCCTAAGACTTAGAATCCTGGGATACCATAAATACTGTTCTGGAAAAAATAATTTTTAAAAATCTTTAAAAGACGTGCATTTACATTTTTAAAAGGGGATTTATTTGAGAGACATATAAAAACATGACACCATTTCCTAAGCCACTTTGTGCAATAAAATAGGCAATAATAACATATATTCTTGCAAGCGTAAATACTCAGGTATACTAATGATGGTTGTATTATAACCATATTCATAAAGAAATAGATCAGAAAGCACAATGTGTGTATGGGTTTGAGTATGGCCGGTGATTCCACGTGTCCAGTATTGTTAGTGTTGTCATGTGAAATATCATGCTAGACAAACTAAGTCTTCAGATGGGAACAATTACAAACTGCAGTGGGTCATCACTGCATATGAGGACCAAAGAGCAGAGATCTTGAGAAAAAAATTATTGCCAGAGTGTATATGCAGGTGCATGAGAGTGAGAGAGAGGAAGAGAGAGAACAAGAGTGAGAGAACAATACAGAGACAAGGTAACTGCCTCACCAATACTTGCACCAAGAATACTTGCTGTACTGCACTACCCCTTTTTGGTCATTGAAACCATGGACAGGGCCAATTCCATAGCACGGCAATAACGTGTTACAGAGAAGACAGATCCTACATGGTGACTGCAGTTCGAATCCCCAGCCCAATGAACCTGAAACCTGGTGGGCATGCCAGTGATGGAGGAAGGGGGCTGCAGCATGGCCAGACCCTGTGGAGGATGCTCATCTCTGTGTCTTGGGTGCATGTACTTATGAGCTCTCATCGAGAAAAATGAAAAAAAAAACAAAACAAAACACAGAAAATGAAACCATGGAACCTTGATACTCTCATCGAGGTGAAGAAGCAGCAACCTGATAAGCAGGAAAGCAATTCCTAGGGAATGCATCTGCCCAGGATTGATTCTGGGACCTCTAACACACGCCGAGGTCCGCAGTTGGTCCAGTGCCAGGTACACAATGGCACAGTCCTTGAACAACCTCCCGTGCACTTCAGATCGTCTCCAGATTATCGCGTTTAGATTTTAGTACGGGAGACAGTCTGGTTGAATCCATGGGTGTGGAGCCAGAGGATGTGGCAAGCTGACTGGACCAGCCTATACTAACATGGAACACCTGAAGAGACCCTTTAGCCTCCATGAAAAAGGATACATTTGGGTTATCTCTTTCATTTTTGACTACGGTGCCTAAAATTAATTATTGGAGTAGTTTTTCCATCTTCTGTGAGAAACACATTATTAGTCCTTGGAAGGAAAGACAAAAAGGAAAATAAAAGCATTTATTGACTTACTTAAAAAAAGAAAAGAAAAGAGAGCGAGAGAACGAGAGAGAGGAAAAAGTATCCCCAATTGGGAATGGCCATGTCACAGTCCACTCTCCTTCAATTTTACAACTCATCAAAGTACTGCACACATGTGTGCACACACAGCATGTTTTTTCAAGCCATTGGAGCTAGGACACAAATCCTGGTTGTTGTATGGGATCCAGCTTTCTCTGCGAAGGGCCTAACCACTGTGCTGTAGGGCTGGCCCTCAGGAAAGTTTATCTTTCACAAAGGCAGATGTATGAAAAGGATATCTCTTCATTTATTAAGGAGGTTCCATTGTTTTTTACGTTTGTGAACAAAATGTACATGCAAATCAACATTGTGACAATATAATTTCATGGAGTTGCATTTGCGAAAATAAAAAGAAAGAATGTCTTATGAAAATCAGTCATGTAGTCAACAGAGAATATCCATAACCAGTAGACAAGCTGGTCCACCATCCCCTCTTCCTCTTAGTTCTTCAGCCTTTATTATAATTTTTGAATTTTGTATAGCAATCTGCTTTTTAGATAAACTCTATCTTCACACTTTATATACAACTGTTCAAAGTAGCAACTCTGAAGGCACATACCCCCTTCCTGTAAGCTAGATGGGGACTATGGGAGGTGAAAACGTCGTAATTACCCAGCTGCGATGCTACAAAATTAGATATTGCACATGTAAAACCCATTATGTGATGAGAACTTGTAGAAAGTTATGTAATAATAATCACCTTACTTTTCTGTGATATTTTCTTGGTGGGTGAGGTAGAAATCCTTCCTAAAAGATAAAAATGATAAAAAATGTTCAAATGTATGTGTTTTCTTTTTGTGAATCTGGCATTTCCAACCTTTCCCCAAATGTTTCTACCTGGATATTCCCCTGCCATTTGAAACCCAAGGTATATAAACCAAAAATCATCTTTTCACCTGTACTTCTAGACTACAACCAAGAGAAGCTGAAAAACCATTTTCAAAGCCTTTCCCTGTCTTTCTATTGTACTTCTTTCCCAAGTCCTAAAAGGTTTTGTTGCACAATCTCTTTATTATCTATGATCTCTTTTCCATTTCCACCAGTGCTTCTCAAGCTGAAGCCCCTAGCCAATCAACACCTACTAATCACACACCTAGTGGGTGTCAGCCACTCTGATCGATCTTGGGTACACAGATGGACCTGCCCTAGAGGAGGCTGGTGAGAGAAGAAGAGCTCATGGAAGGGTAAATATGAAACAGAGTAAAGAAGGTCCTCAGTAGCCACCTCAGAATCCAGAGAAGTGATGACCAGGGTTCTGGTCAGTCAGTGAATATTCGAAGAAGAGTGACATTTGAGCTAAGCATTCTAGATCAAACACAAGTTTGCTGGGCAGAAAGACAGTGAAGTCATTGCAAAGTCCCATAGCTCTCCAAAACTAGTGTTTAAAATGTTATATCCCATCTCAAAATATTCCACTTACTCTCGATTATTTAAATTATGAATTTGAACTCTAACTTGGCATTAAAATCCATCACATTCAATTTCAATAGATGGATTATGCCTTATCACACAAAACCCATCTAAATCCACTGGGCTTCTTTAGTCATGGCTCTGGTTTTCGTGCTGTTTATTCTCTGGAGTATCTTCTTTTGTTTGTTTGATTAAAGGATCTTCTTTATTTCAGTGAATAAAGGTGTCTGCATGCACCCTAGCCAGAATGGCCATTCTCTCTTCCAAGCTCCCACATCTATCTTGAGAAAGCCCATTTTACAAGATTGATACAGCTCATATGATGGTTATAAACATGGAGCCCCTTTCTTTTAAGTGGGAGGACAAACTTGCCTGCACCATGACTTTGGCTATAACTCAGCAAATATTTGGTGAATAAATAGTGACCTTGATATAAGAGTGCAATAAGGAGTGGCTCCTCTTCTGCCTCTTGCCATTGGGTTACCTGAAATAGCCAAAATAGTTGGTGTCCGCCGCAGCGCACGCTCAGCTTCCAGTTCTTTGATCTTTCATAGCCTCCTATGATTTCAAATTCCCTGAGAGTGAACCAGTCTCCATCCTCAGTCTTTATACACTGCATGTGGATTCCTGTGAGATCAGAGTAAGTTGACCTTGAGACTTTCGTCCCCAGAGTTCAGACTGTGGCCTCCTATAGTATTGGCCCTGAGGCCACCCAAACTTGGCTCAGGATCAATACCAGGAGAATCTGAGCTTCTCTCTCAGACATCAGGGGACCCAAACTCAACCCCAAAGTCCCCTCAAAGGAGATCTGTGTGTGCACTTTTCACTGTCCACATCTTTCTGATGTGGGTACACTTTTCTTTGACCTTAAGTGCATGAAAAAGGGGATAATTATCATCAAAAGCAACCTTTTAAAAGTATTTGAAGATCAGGACCAACAGATGGCATAATGGCTACGTCGCTGGACTCCCATGTAGTCGACCACGGTTCAAATCCCGGACCTAGTGGCTTAGACTCACGCCGGGTGCGTGTGTGTGAGTGCCCAAGATCCCAAGAGGAGAATGGAGGAGAAGGGATTGTGGCATGGCCAACCCCCCAGGGGGTGATTTCTTGCTTTCTGTCTCTCTGTCTCTCTCTGTCTTTCAGGGAGCGCACACGCCCTATAGCAAAAACCTCTCTTTTCAGGGCGCGACCACGCCCTATAGAAAAAACCTCTCAAAAAAAAAAAAAAGTATCCCAAGATCATCTAAAAAAGGAAAAGCAGGCCATTTTCAAGGATGAGAGGATTTCAATTTGCTATTGAAGTTTTTCTTTTTGAGAGTTTTTTGCTATAGGGTGTGTGTACTCACCAGAAAGACAAAGAGACAGAGAGATAGAAAGCAAGAAATCACCCCCAGGGGGGATGGCACACCTCAATGCCTTCTCCTCCATTCTCCTCCCAGGATCTTGGCCACACACTCACACATGCCCGGGTGAGTTTAAGCTGCCAGGTTGGAGACTCAGGCTGCAGTCAACTTGGTGAGAGTCCAGCAATGTAATCATTATGCTATCTGCTGGTCCCACAATTTGCTATTGAATTCTGAGGATAGAGAATAGGTCAGATTCTCTAGGTGGCCCTGGAGATAACATGAAGGCAGAATCTTCATGCTCAGATTGAGGTTGTTGATTGTATTTTAAGGCTTAAGAGGTTTCCATGGCAACATCTGTACCCTCTATTGAAATATTTTCCATCCAGTTCAATGGCACAATCAAGCAGAAATTTTTCCTAAAATCATGGGAAGCCAATATTAAAAAGTAACTGAAATGTTACCCAGTGAATAATGTTTTATATGAAAATGATAGTCCTATGCTCAACATCAGTAGTCATGGAGAAATGTAAATTAAGCTACAACGAAAAGCCACTTCACACCCATAAATGTAGCCATAATAAAAAGACAGACAATAACCAGTGTTGGCAAGCACGTAGAGAAACTGGAGCACACATTCACTACTAGTGGAAATATAAAAGTGTGCCTGCCGTGGAGAACAGTCTGGTGGTTTCTCAAGTTAAACATGGAATTCAAAAAAAAAAAAAAACATGGAATTCCATTCTTCGTTATGTACTCCTCAAAACTGAAAACAGGCCAACACAAAACTTGAACATGAATGTTCAAGACAGTGTTATTAGTAATAGCCAAAGAGGGGTCAGTAGTTGGCATGGTGGTTAAAGCGCTGGACACTCCCACATGGCCAACCATGGTACCATGGTTCAAGTCCCGGACCTGGTGGCTTGCTTTCTCACTTTTCCTCTCTCTCTTTCTGCATCTATCATCAAATTAAAATAAATAAAATTAAATAAATAATTCTTAAAAATAATAATAGCCAAAGAATTTTATAAAAAACAAATTAACAAATGGATAAACAAAATGGGGTACTTTGAATCCATACAATGGAATAGTATATTATTTGACAATAAAACAGAATGAACTATGAATTGATGCTGTTACATGAATGATCCTTGAGAACATAATGCTAAGTGAAAGGAAGCCAGCCGCAGAAAGGTATACTTTACAGGGTTCCATTTCTTTGAAATGCCTAACACAGGTGAGTTTATAGGGCAGGAAATAGATTAGCAGTTGCCTAATGCTGGGAGGTGGGGTGAGGTGAGAATGAGCATTGTCTCCCAATGAACATGGGTTTTCTTTCATGGGGACAAAAGGTTTTCTCATTAGGTTGTGGTGATGGCCATACAGGTCTGTGAATCTACATTGATTGTACCCTTTGTACATTGGTTTGTGCCCTAGAAATGGTGCATTGTATGATGGTGAGCTAGTTCTCAGTACAGCTGTTTAAAAAATAATTACAAGGCAAATGGTTCTGTCACTTGGCACACAGAGAGCCACAGGAGGAGCAGTCTGGATGGAGTCCACCACAGTTGACATTATTTCCCCAAAGCTTTAGAACTGATAATCACAACAGGCTACCTTATTTATGTAAATGAATCCCCACAGCCATGTCATGAGACAAATGTCATTATTGTGAGAAATTTCAAGCTCAGAAAGGTCTCTTCTACTCAAGATGAAGCAGTCACCCTGGATATAGCTGAGGCTGGAACTCTCGTTGAGTTAAGTGCCCTGCTCTGGCAATGATGATATAGAAGGGACAGACGCTATGACAGCAGGGGCTGAGGAACTTGTATGTCTTATTCAAAGAACAACATGCAGTAGTTTCCACCCACAGATTGAAATTCTTACACATCTCTTTGGTTCTTTGGGCACCCCAAGAACACCTCCATGTGGGAGTGAGCACCTAGTGTGCAAATAACATCTCAGGGACCCCCATCTTCCTCCTCTCAAGCCAAATGGGGACTTCAACTCCTTATACAATGTCTAAATTGTGACAATTCTTAGGATTCCTTCAGAAGGCAGTTGCAAATTGAAGAAAACCATGAAACCCACCTCGTTTTAATTTGCTTTTATATAAAATTCCCTTCACCTCACCACAGGTCACAGGAAGTAAAGGAGCTTTAAAATCCATGGTTTCATCTCTGAGCTTTCTTGAAAGAGAAGATTTCTTCCTCTGTCTCAGTTCGTCTTTGCTTGTGCCTCCTTTTCTTGCTGGGGTGACCCCTGTGAAAGCATAGGGATACGTAGGAAACTCTGTAGACACTCAGAGAAAAAAACGTTGGACCTTACGCAGATAAAATCTGTGATATAAATATAATTTAATACTTAATTCCAAGCGATTCTGTTTTTAGACTGCAGTGCTCTCAAATTGACTAGTAACTAAATTAAGGATTTGAAAATAGCCCTTCTTAAAATGGATATAACCATGTATTTTTCTTCCCAAACTTAAATGTGCACCAACAGAATAGCCATGTAAATCAGCAAGAGCATAAGATGTATAGATTGGTGAAAATTAATAATTTTAATAGGACTCTAAAGTATTATATTGAGTTACTGATTCAAGTTTCCAAATGATTATTCGGGAAAGAAGGTTTAGCCTTCATTGTCTGAGAGAAAAGAATTCTTTAGATTGTTACTAAAATGAACAAGATTTCACAGGTCTGAGTATAACTAAAATTAATGTGATTTCATAAGTCTGATTATAATTTATATATAATATGTCACACACACATATACACATATGAGGGAGAAATGGAGGAGAAGGATCGCAGTGTGACCTTCCTCCATGGGAATGGTTTCTCACTTTCTCTTTCTATCTCTCTAGTGAGAGTACGCGCTTTCTGGTAAAATCTTTAAAAAAAAAAAGAAAGGAAAAAAAAAGAAATTTCTCAGTCTAGGAAAGAAAGATACATACCAAGGATGACAATGTTTTTCTGTTAAGTCTGGATAATTTAACTCTGGGGTATTACATGCATGAGAAATAAACCATTTCATTTAAACTGTTGGATTTCCAGGCCTTTTTGTTACAGCATCTTAGCCAATTTTCTAACTGATACAGTGCCTACAAAACTATCTTGGCCCTCAGGATAGTGCAGGACCCAAGAATACAATGAGCAGTGCCTTATTAAACTCAAAAGGTGTAACTACCTCACTTTGCCTGCTTCCCTTTTAATATATGTTTCTCTTACCTTTCGTTTTTTTTCTTGTCCATAAATGCCCTCTCTTTTTTCCTTCAAATGAAAGAGAATAAAGTCAATCATTGTAAACTACAGATATGGTTCTCCAACCTTATACGTAGGTACCATTCAGGTACTTTTTTTTTGTTTTAAATGTTGGACATTTATACCCCTGGGCTGCTGTGGCTGTTTATTCTCAGAGCCAGCCACTGAAAGTGGACGTGGTCTCTCATTTCAGTGGACAGATGTTTGGGCTTTTGCCCAGATGACCTAGATGTCTGATCTGCTGTGTAGAAAACTACAGGCTGGTAGATTAAGGATGACACCCTTCTCTGGAGGCCACAAACTGTGGAAATAAACTGTGGCTGCTGATCAACCCAGCAGGACACTCACCGAAATGCCGAGTAGAGCCTGACCTCTGTGAATGGGGCCGACACTGGGTGTCTGGTGCAGAGGCTCCTGCTAGTTGTGACTCCTGCTATCTCATAGTGGGGGAGCCACACCCCTGAGCCCCTAGAAAACCATCCGTGTAATGAACTGGGTATTGGGACCATTTGCAGTCTGACAACCAATGTGCCCTTTATCTAAAAAGTTACTTGACAATGCACTGATTTTCCAATTGTGTCCTCTGTCTCCTGTCCACACCTCACTGAGGCTGTTTGCCCACTGAAGGGATCCCCTGGGTAGTAACTGAGATGAAAGAGGTGGGAGGCTACAGGTGTTACAAAGACCTGCTTTGAAAATTCAGGTTTCTCTCCTGCCCCTTCCTGGAGATATTGCTAATTCTTTCCCTTCCCAGCCTGGTGGGCAGAGTTTCCAGGGTGCCCAGGGGATTCTGATTTAATTCTGGCTATGTTTTATGAACTTGTTTTTGCCCCACTTGTGTCTGATACTTGCAGATGGAAGATCTGAGTGAAAAAAGGAGATGACTGGAGAAAGAAAGATGAAGTTATGGCTACTGGAACAATACACACAGATTTTACGGCAGTGACATAAAAGAAAAACTCAGCATAAATTGAGAAAGGAACACCTCAGACCCTAGGAGTGACGGTGGAAAGAGGAGCATTAATGACATCTGTCTTTCAGAACTGGCCTTGGGTCCTTTGTCTCCCTCCACAGAAAACACCAAGTCGGCCTTTCCTCACCAGACCTGAGACAGAGGGGCTGGCACCACCAGCAGAACCCCTGCAGAACCCCTGCAGAGATCACCCCCAAACTCGCAATATTACTGGTGAATCTATGTGAAATGGATTCACCTAGATTTACTGTAAAATTCTCTCAAGGTTTCTGTACGTCTAAGCTTTTTCATGATCCAGTGTTGGGGAAAGAGCTTTTTGGTTAATCAGATTGTTTACCGAGAACTGACAGTTGCAATAAAAGAACATTAATAACCCCACAGTGGATTCCTGCAGACAATGAACTAGCTTAACTTGATATGGATACGGATTTCAACGACCAAGTTGTTCTTGATAAGGAAGTTGTATGTGGAGAGAGACCAGAGCCCAAGAAATGGTTTAATTGTACATTATCTTCAAATGGCGTAAAACATGTTCTTGCTCGGTCGGCACCGAGGGGCTGGAGAGGCTGCACCCCGGCACCAAGGGGCTGGAGAGGCTGCGCCCCACGCCCTCGCCTGAGGGGGGTCAGCTCAGCCGAGCCGCCGCCCCCGGGGATAAATGGGCGCGTGGCCCTGGAAATCGTGTGCGCTCTGGGGCTGGGGCTGCGAGCGCTGCAAGCTGCGGCAACCAGGCGCAGAGAACGTCATGGCACCGCAGAGGGCCCTGAGCCTGACCCAGGGGGATCCCGGGAAGAGCTGTGCCAGGGCGATGCCTTCCACCAGGCGGGCACGCATGTATCTGTCATCACGGACGCCTCGGGCGGCCTGGCCAAGCTGGGATAGAAGAGGATCGACCCCACCGTCTGTGGCTGCTCCGGGATGGCCTCCTCCCCAACACACCTTCGCTGCGGGCGATGGCCGCTCCCGCCGCACAGTGGCCGACATCTGCGAGCTGAATGGACCTGTTTTCCGAGCCACCCGGAGGAAAAGTCCCAACCGGAAGAGTTCTTTGCTCGCAACTCATGTGTGGCTGGCCAGAGTGGTGACGTGGTCTCCTATGAGCGTCTCAACAGACGCATGGATGCCCTTCACCGGGCCCTCAGGCCAACCGCCGCTTTTTCCTGCTTCGCCCCACCGTCTATAAGGTCGTCACCAAGAACATCGACAAGCCTGCATGAGCCAGACAGGCTGGGCCCGCGACGTCGTGGAGAAGCCCTTCACCAGGGGCCTGCGGAGCTCTGACCCGCTGTCCAACCACACCTCCGCCTGGTTTCGCGAGGACCAGATCTAGCTGGGCAAGGAGACGGCCCAGAACCTTGTGGAGCTGAGGTTTGCCAACAGGATCTTAGGCCCCATCTAGAACCGGGACGGCAGAGCCTGTGTGATCCTCACCTTCCAGGAGCCCTTCGGCGCCGAGGGCCGTGGGGCTGCTTCGATGAATGTGGGATCATCCGGAAGTGAGGCAGAAGCACCTTCTGCAGATGCCATGTCTGGTGGCCATGGAGAAGCCCGCCTCCGCTCACTCCGACGTCCTCGAGAAGGTCAAGGTGTTGAAATGCATCTCAAAGGTGCAGACACACAAAGGTCCTGGCCCAGAACATGGGGAACCCCAGAGGAGAAGGCGAGGCCCCCACGGGGCACCTGGACTACCCCACAGTGCCCCGTGGTCCCCACTGCCACCTCTGCGGTTGTGGCGCTCTACGGTGGGATGCGGCGCTCTTCATCCCGCTCTGCCGCCAAGCCCTGAATGAGCGCAATGCCAAGATGCGGCTGCAGTTCCCTGACATGGCCGGTGACCTCTTCCACCAGCAGTGCAAGCGAAAGGAGGCCGTGAACACTGCAGTGACGACCAAGAAGCCTGACATGGCCTTCAACCGAGGAGCCAGAGCTCGGCCTGAACCATGGCAACGGATACAAGCGTGTGAAGCTGCCGTAGGCGCCCCATCCTGGATGTCTTCTGTCACTTCCTGCGCAGCCACGAGCTCCGGGAGGCCTGGCGGGTCTTCACTCCTCTGCTGCACCAGATCGAGCTGGAGAAGCCCCAGGCTCCCCTACATCTACCACGGAGGCAGAGGATTGAGGAAGAGGGTCTGTTTCCAGTACAATGGCACCTCCAGTGGGTGAACCCCCACAAGCTCTGAGCCCTGGCGCCAGCAGGCCACCCCACCTCCTCAGTTGCTCCAGCTGCCTGTCCTACTCTCCCTTCCCACCGCAGGATCCCATGTCGGGAGGACTTCAGGACCACAGTCAGCTTACATTCCTGGCCCCGAGCGGGGACCCTCCCCATTCCCCCAGCCACCACTGCTGCTGTCCCCAAACTAAGATAAGGTCCTCAAACACCAAGCGCTGCATCACTGCAGGCCCTGCCCAAGCAGGCTATCTCTCTGACCCCGGGGCCTGAGCCACCCTCCTCCCGCCCTCCAGCTCCAACAGAAGGAAGGAGAGGAGTAGCCATGAGGGCTGGCCTAGGTGGGGTCCAGGACACTGGGATGGGACCGTAGGCCTCAGTGGGCCAGACAAACAAGTCCCTGTGAGAGAACCTGCCCACACCACATTCCCTGGTGCCCCTCAACATTTCTGGTCACTAGCTGGAACCAACTTTGTGCTGCCCACCCTGAACTCTGAGGGCCCTCCCAACACCACCGTTCTGCCTGCTGTTAAATCCACAAACAGAAAAAAAAAGAAAAAAGAAAAAAGACATAAAACATTGAAACATATTGACCACACATTCAGATGCAAAAGAAATCTCAACAAATTTTGAAAAAGTGATGAGGTTGATCCTTCATATTGTCTTCTAGAAACCAGTTCTATTCCTTTTTTATTTTTTAAGTGAGAGATGTTTGCCATAGGACGCATGTTCTCACTAGAGAGACAGAGAGAGACAGGGAGACAGAAAGCAAGAAATCAGCCCCCGCCCCCTCCGGGGGGGATGGCCATGCCACAATTCCCTCTCTTTCATTCTCCTTTCAGTATTTTGGGCACACATGTCTGGCATGAGTCCCAAGCTGCCAGGTCCAGGACTCGAACCATAGTTGACTATGTGGGAGTTGAGTGACACAACTATTACACCATCTGCTGGTCCCCTAGAAAACCAGTTCCATTCTATTTTACAGAGTATCTGCACTATTGTAGACCTGATGACCTTAATCTTAATCCCTTTCCAAAGGCCCCACCTTTTTTTTTCTTATATTTTATTTTCTTTTAGTTTCTTTTATACATTCAATCACTATACATCACTTATCTTATAAAATTAATTTTCCAATATAAATACATTTCACAAGTCCAGTTAGGGATACTATACACATAATCATCAACTGACAGTAATCCATTTCTGTGCACCATAAATGTCTTGCCTGTCTATTTTTCTCCTTAATGTCTTTCCTCGCACTCTCCTCCCACCCTCTTTCCACACTGTATTCAGTATCTATAACCATTTCCTATGTTTCTATATCCTCTAATCTTTAGTTTCAGCCATAGAGTGCAGATAGTCGGTATATACTAAGTGGAGATATACAGTGTCTCTTCTTCATAGCCTGGCTTACTTCACTCAGCAGTAAATCTTCCATCAAAAGCCAGGGTCTTGTTTTTATATGGCGGAGTAGTATTCCATAGAATATATGTGCCACAATTTTCAATCCATTCTTCTTTTCATGGACATTGGGTTGGTTCCATATCTTATCAATTGTGAATACTGGCGACAATAAACATAGATGTGCAAGCACTTTTCCAACTAAGCATTCTCCTGTCCTTTGGGTAGATACCTAGGAGTGGGATTGCTGGATCATATGGTAGTTCTATTTGTAGGTCTTTGAGGAATCTCCAGATTGTTCTCCACAGTGGTTGGACCAATTTACATTCCCACCAGCTGTGTAGGAGAATTCCCCTATCACCACATCCCCGTCAGCACTTAGCTTTTTGTTGTTGTTGTTGTTAACCTTAGTTATTCTGACTGGGGTTAGGTGGTATCTCATTGTGGTTTTGATGGCATCTCCGTTATGATGACGGATGTTGAGCATTTTTTCAAATATCTTTTGGATGTTCATATGTCTTCCTTAGAGAGTTGTTTTTTCAGCTCATTTTCTTGTCTTTTAATTGAGTTGATCTTTTTTGAGGAAGGGGGATAAGCCACTTGAGTTCCTGTGTATTCTGTGCTATCAGTCCCTTAAATGAAGCATAGTTTACAAAAATATTCTCCCATTCCAAGGGCTGTCATTTCATACTAATTACTATGTCTTTTGCTGTGCAGAAACTTCCTAATTTGATGTAATCTCACTTGTCTATTTCTGGGATTATTAATTGTGCTTCGGGAGTTTTATTTAAAAAGTCTTTGGCTACCCCAGTGTCTCCCAGAGTTTCCCCAGTGTTTTCCATTAGTAGTTTTATAGTTTGCGCTCTTAGGTTTAGATCCTTGATCCACTTTGAGTTGATTCAATATTAAAAGTCCTCAGCAATGCAATCAGAAAATAAAATAAAATAAGATAAAAGGTATTCAGACATTCTTTTCTTTTCTAATTGCATTAGTGAGGACTTCCAGTACTATATTGAATCAACTAAAAAACTATTGGTGGAGCATTCAAATAGGAAAAGAAGAGGTGAAATTATCTCTATTTGTCGATGACATGATTGTATACACAGAAGACCCAATGGCATCCACAAAAAAAACTCCTGGAAGTAATAAACAAATACAGTAAAGTTGCAAGATACAAAATCAACATACAAAAAACTATAGCATTTCTATATATGAACAACAAGCATACTGAGACAGAACTGAAGAAAGTAATTCTATTTACCATAGCCACAAAAAGTATAAGATACCTAGGAATAAATCTAAACAAAGAAGTCAAAGACCTCCACAAGGAAAACCATAAGAAGCTAAAAAAAAAAAAAAAAAAGAGAGATTGAAAATGACACAAAAAAAGTGGAAGGACATCCTATGTTCCTGTATTGGAAGAATTAATATAATCAAAATGGCAATTCTACCCAAATTAATCTACATATTTAATGCAATCCCAATCAAAGTACCAGGGACATTCCTCACAGATCTAGAAAAGACAGTCATAGAATTTATCTGGAATCATAAAAGACTTCATATAGGGACCAGCAGTTGATGTAATGGTTATGTCGCTAGACTCGCATGTAGTCAAGTGCAGTTTGAGTCCCAGACCTGGTGGTTTAAACTCACGCTGGGCACATGTGTGTGCATGCCTAAGATTCCAAGAGAAGAATGGAGGAGAAGGGACTGTGGAGTGGCTATCCCCCTTTGGGGTGATTTCTCATTTTCTGTTTCTCTGTCTCTCTCTGTCTTTCTGGCGAGCACACACGCCCTATAGCAAAAACCTCTCCAAAAAAAGAAAAAAGACTTTGTGTAGCCAAATTCATCCTGTGCAAGAAGAGTGGAGTAGGAGGCATCTCACTTCCTGACCCCAAAATATACTATAAATCTATTATAATCAAAACAGCATGGTATTGGCACAAAAACAGACATGTAGACCAATGGAACAGGATAGAGACCCCAGAAAGAAACTCCCAAGAATACAGCCAACTGATTTTTGACAAAGGGTGCCAGTCAATTCAGTGGCAAAAGGAGAATCTCTTTAGCAAATAGTGCTGGAAAAACTAAAGATGATTCTAAACCCCCACCTCTCATCATTGACAAAAATCAACTCAACCCCACCTTCAACACTATAGTTAGATTAAGTTTTCACCCTTTCAACCTGGTTACAACCAAATCTCAACACATGAATTTTGGGGAACAGATTCAAACAATAGCAATTACTTTGACTATTTTGAGTCTCATGTGGTTTCATACAAATATTAGGGTTTTTTTCTATTTATGTAAAAGATATTATTGGGATTTTGATTGTGATTACATTGACTCTGTATACCATTTTGGGTGCTGTGGACATTTTAATAATATTAATTCTTCCAGTCTATGGACATGTGATATCTTTCTATTAATTGCATTCTTGTTTCTTTCATCAATATTTTATACTTTTCAGTAGTTCTTTTGTTAAATTTACTTCTAAATATTATATATCATATATTTTATATTATATTTTTATACTATTATATATCTATATTTTTTAATTTGTCAAGGGTGCATGCCCTCACCAAAGAGAGAAAGAGAGAGAAAGGGAAAAAGTATACCCCGTGGGGCATGGTCATACAGCAGTCCCTTCTCCTCCATTCCTCACTCCTTTTGAGATTTTAGGCAAGCACACACACATGCCCAATGTGTTTTTCAAGCTGTCACATTCAGAACTTGAACCACATAGTTGGCCAGGTGTAATCTAGCCTTCTCAGCCACCAGGCCACAGTTTGACCCTATTTTTTTTTTTTTAATTGCAAGAGTGTGCATATACTTGCCAGAGAGACAGCCAGACAGAGAGAGGAGAAAGCACTCCCCCAATGAGGCATGTTCATGCCATAATCCCTCTTCCTCCATTTTTCCAACCTGTCAAGATTTGCAGCATGCATGTACACATGGCCAGCATGTCCCTCAAGCCACTGGGGGTAAGATTCAAACAGCAGTCAGCTATGTGAGATCCAGCTCCCTTAACTAGCAAGCACAGCGTTAGCCCTTTGGTACTATTATGAATGGGATTGTTGTCTTAATTTCTTTTTTGAATAGTTCATTGTTAGTTTGAGTAGTATTTTTGGTCTTTAGAGTTTTCTACATATAAGATCATGCCATCTGAAAACAAGGGCAATTAAAATTTTTATTATTATTATCATTTGAGTGCCTTTTATTTCTTTTCCTTTCCTAGCTGCTCTAGTTAAGACTTTTAATACTATGTTGAATAGAAGTGTCAAGAGTGGTCACTTGGGCCAGCAGGTGGCATGGAGGTTAAGGTGCTGGATCCCACATGGCCAGCTGCATATTTTGAGTCCTGAACCCAGCAACTTGATAATCGTAGTGGACACATGTGTATGCATACTCAAAATACCAAGAGGAGATGGGAGGAGAAGGAACTGTAGTGTGTCCCTCTCCCTGGGAGACAATTTCTTACTTCCCTCTCTCTCACTCTCTTTCTCTGGTAAGCGCACATGCCGTGTAGAAAAAAATAAAAAGAGTGGACACCTAATCTTTGACAAAGGTGCCAAGAATGCATGATGAGAAAAGGATATTCTCTTCAACATACAGTATTGGGGGAAAAAATAGAATACTTATATTATGCCACATACAAAAACCAACTCAAAATGTTTAAAGGGTTAACTGTAAGATGTAAAAGCATAAAACTTCTGAAAGAGAACAGGGGAAAAGCTCCTTGACATTGGTCTTGGCAATAATTTTTCATATACGACACCAAAAACAGGGAAAAAGAAAGTAAAAATAAACAAGTAGGACTACATCAAACTCCAAAGCTTCTGTTCAGCAAAGGAAATTTTAAAAAAAGAAAAAGAAAACATATGGAATGGGAGTGAATATTTCCAAATCATATATTTGATAAGGGATTAATACCTAAAATATATTTTTTAAATTCACACAACAAATAATATAGCCAACATGTATATGAAAATGTATTCAATGTAACAATATTCAGAGAAACATAAATCAAAATCAAAATGAAATATCATTTCATACCTGTTAGGATGGTTATTATCAAAAAGACAAAAGGCAAAAATATGGGAAAAAGGAACAGTTGTACACTGTTAGGAAAGTAAACTAGAATGTCTATTATGAAAAACAATATAGAGGTTCCCCCCCAAATTAAAAATAAAACTATTATATAATCCAACACTCTCACTTCTGGGTATATATCCAAAAGAAATAAAATCAGTATCTTCAAGAGACAGTCACTCCATTCATAATAGCTAATATATGGAAACAACCTAAGTGTGCACCAATATATGAATGGATAGGGACTAGCAGTTAGCATAATGGCTATGTCGCTGGACTCCCATGTAGTCGACTGCAGTTCGAGTCCTGGACCCGGTGGCTTAAAACTCACGCCAGGAGCATGTGCATGCATGCCCAAGATCCCGAGAGGAGACTGGAGGAGAAGGGATTATGACGTGGCCATCCCTCCGGGGTGTGATTTCTCACTTTCTGTCTCTCTGTCTCTCTCTGTCTTTCTGGTGAGTGCACTCACCCTGTAACAAAAACCTCTCCTATACATATATATAATTTATATGGATAAAGAAAATGTGTGTGTGTGTGATGAAATACTATTCAACCATATAAAAGAAGGAAATCCTGCCATTTGTGACAACATGGATGAATTTAGAGACGTTATGCTTAGTGAAATAAGCTAGATACAGAAAGATAAATCCTATCTCATATGCAAAATCTAAAAAAGTCAAACTTATAGTAACAGAAGGTAGAATGGTGGTTGCCGTGGTTGAGGAGGTAGGAGAAATATCAGGTAGTGGGAAAAGTCATGACTCATTTTTGCATAGAAAATACATCATGACATTTCTGATGACCCAATAGATGTTAGTCCAAGGGTATGAAACTTTAGTTACCAGATATGTAAGTTCTGGGGGTCTAATGTACAACATGATGAATATAATTATTAATTCTGTACCATTTACTTGAAATTTGAGAAGAGAGCAGATTGTAAGTGTCCTCACTATGCAGGCACAGCCGCAATTGGTAACTACGGGTGATAATGAGTGTATCGATGCATTTTATTGTGGTCGTCATTACGTAATATACGTATATCCAGTCACTGTATTGTATACCTTGAATATACATACTTTTCACTTGTCAATTAAATATTTTAAAGTAAAAACAAAACTCTAAAACCTTGTAAAGAACATAAAAGGTGACCTAGATAAATGGGTAGTTTATACTCCTTGTAAAAACCTCAGTTCTATTTAAATTAACTCTATATTCAATGTTTTTTCTATCACAGTTTCAATAGAATTGGGGAAGTTTTAGGAAAAATATTTTTTCTTTATAAAAGAAAATAAAATGAGTGGGAATAACAAAATTTATTTTAAAGCTTTAAATCAACGTGGAACAGATCTGTGTATATCAGGAATGGACGTAAAGTAGCATTTCAGATCATAAAGAAAAAAGTGTCAGGCAGGGTTGTAATCACCGCCTCATGTCATACACGAAGAGGTTGAATCCCATGGGGATCAGACATTTTAAAATTTTAAAGTGTGAAGTATTTCAAATATTCTGGAGTTAAATAAAAATATTTTTTAAATTTTGGGTGAAAAATATCTTCATAAATTTTATATAAAACCTGGAAGCCATGAAGGAAAATTCTGACAGATTTGACTACATAAAAATTTCAAACTTCTCTAGGGTAAAAGCTGCTATAAACAAACTTAAAAGAATAACATCAAATGAGACAAAATATAACAACATATATATACGAGGCAAAGTCTCGCATATAAAATATATAATATTTCTGTGATTGGTCAGCATTAAAAAAAGACAATCAACATAACAGAAAACACTGGCAAAGCATATTTTCTGGACATTTGTAAAGTAGAAGAAAAAAATATTGGCCAACATCAAATAAAAAATGTTCAACCATACCACAAATGAAAAAATGTTCAACCATAACACAAATGGAAAAATGTTCAACCATAATACAAATTAAAACAGCAATGAAATAAAATGTTTTACAATTAAGTTGGAAAAATATTAAAAGCTTATAATATCTAGCATGTGATATTTAACTTAAAGTAAGAAAAATGAAATTTATTTAGCTATATGATATAATTCTAATTATGTTAATACAAGCAAGGAAAAAAATCTAAAACTATATACACCAAAGAAAGCTGCTATAAACAAACTTAAAAGAATAACATCAAATGAGACAAAATATAACAACATATATATACGAGGCAAAGTCTCGCATATAAAATATATAATATTTCTGTGATTGGTCAGCATTAAAAAAAGACAATCAACATAACAGAAAACACTGGCAAAGCATATTTTCTGGACATTTGTAAAGTAGAAGAAAAAAATATTGGCCAACATCAAATAAAAAATGTTCAACCATACCACAAATGAAAAAATGTTCAACCATAACACAAATGGAAAAATGTTCAACCATAATACAAATTAAAACAGCAATGAAATAAAATGTTTTACAATTAAGTTGGAAAAATATTAAAAGCTTATAATATCTAGCATGTGATATTTAACTTAAAGTAAGAAAAATGAAATTTATCTAGCTATATGATATAATTCTAATTATGTTAATACAAGCAAGGAAAAAAATCTAAAACTATATACACCAAAGTGTACAAAGAAAGTGAACAAAGAACATATATATGTATATGTGTGTATGTATATATATATATATATATATATTTTTTTTTTTTTTTTTTTTTTTTGGGGGGGTTTTTTTTCAGGGGGTTCAGTCGCACAAACACCCAGCGTGAGTTTAAGCCACCGGGTCTGGGACTCGAACTGCAGTCAGCTACGTGGGAGTCTAGCGACATAGCCATTACACCAACTGCTGGTCCCAATATATTTTAAAATCAGAAAAAGAACCATAAGGATGTGAACAATTTGAAAATAATACAATTATTATTTTATTTTTATTTTTTAGAGAATTATTTATTTAATTTTATTTCTTCTTATTAGTAGTTTTAATTCACTATAGGGTATGTGTGCTCACAAGAGAGAAAAAGACAAAAAGAAAAAGTAAGAAGAAAAATAAAAATGTAAGAGAAAAAGCAAGGAAAAGTAAGAAAGCAAGCACCAAGTATAGGATTCAAACCCTAGTCATGAGGGAGTCCAGTACTTCAACCCCCACACCACCTGCTGGCCCACAATTATTCCATCACTGAAAAACTCATGAGATGTTTTCAAAAAAGTCATGACTTTTCTGACGACCCAACATTATTTTAAAAGATCTAATATAACTATTTACAGTAAACTATTCTCTCTTGCTCTTTTTTTTTTTTTTGTATTATGAAGGGTTATTATCTCTCTACTGCTGCTGTAATCAATTATCTAAGTTTAGAGGCTTAAAATAACATGAATCTATTATCTTACAGTACTGTAGGTCAGAAATCTGACACGAGTATTGCAGGACTAAAGTCAAAGTGTTCACAGACATGGCTTTGTTCCTTTCTGGAGGCTGTATGAGAGTCAGCTTCTAAAGGCTGCTCACATGATTTGGTTCATGGACTCTTGCTTTCATCTTCAGAACCAAGTATCTCTGATCTTCCAGAGAAGAAAGACTCTCCTGAGTATAAGAACCCACGTGACTTAACTGGGACCACCAAACTAATCCTAGACATACTTGAGCTTCCTCTACCCTATTCTTCACACTTCCATCTGAGTCCTCATTCAGAATCTTTAGCATTCACATTTCTACCAACAGCCTGTTCAAGAAATATAGGCCTTTTCTATCACGCTATTTGTAATTCTTTCAGCCTTCTCTCATTGTCCTATTCCAAACCCCCTTTTACATTTTTAGAAATGTGTTATAGTCTCACCCTACTTCAATGTACCAAGATCTGTATTCCTTTCAATTGCTACCATAACAAATGACCACAAAGTTAGTGGTTTAAAATGACATAGATGTATCATCTCCCACTTATGTCAATTAGAAGTTTAATACACTCTCCCTGGGATGGCAGTAGGCCTACAATTCTCTCTAGACGCTGCAGGGGAGAATTTATTTCCTTGCCTTCTCCATCTTTTAGAGGTTAGTCACATTCCTTGGTCCCTTCTTCCCTGTTCAAAGCCAATAACACTGCATCTTTCTGGCCATTCTTCCATATTATATCTTTCTTCCACCACTTTTTAAAGCCCGCAAGATTAGATGGGACCCATCTAGATAGTCCAGAGTAACTTCCCCATCCCAGGATCTCTAGCTTAATATTATCTGTACAAATCCCTTTGCCACGTAAGATAAAAGATTGTAAGTTCCAAAGATTATCATATGGACATCTTTGGGAGGCCATTGTTCTGTCTACCACAGTGAAGTAAATAAAAATAATTAAGTTCTGGCATGTAAAAACTTATCTGTAATACAAAAAACAAGTAAATTCATATTATTCTTACTTCTGCTCTTGTGTTTTCCAGAAGTACAGTTGTTTCTATTATCCACATTATCTAGAAAATAACAAGTGATAGTGGGAAAACGGAAGTTAATACATACAAGTTACAAACCTTAGGATAATTTTTCTGAAGTCTTGAGTATATGAAGATGTTTGGATTATCAATCCTCTCTTCCCTCTAAAGAAAAATCCACTGAACTGAGAGCTAGGAGTTGAAAATGGGTCCTTGGTCTTTATTTTTCTTCTCAATGGGACTTTGAAAAACACTCTTCAATATCTATGTACTTTGGGACCAGCAGTTGGTGGAATCGCTGAAGAGGTTTTCCTTTTCCCACTGGATTTACTGGTACCCTTTGTCAAAAATCAGTTGGCTGTATGCTTTGGAATTTCTTTCTGGGGTCTCTATTCAGTTCCATTGGTCCACATGTTTGTTTTTGTGCCAATATCATGCTGTTTTGATTATCACAGCTTTATAGTATATTTTGGGGTCAGAGAGTGAGACGCTGTCCACTCCACTATTCTTGCTCAGAATTGCTTTGGCAATATAAGGTCTTTTTTATGATTCCAGACAAATTCTGTTTGTCTTTTCTAGATCTGTGAAGAGTATCTCTGGTACTTTGATTGGGATTGAATTATGTATGTAGATTAATTTGGGTAGAATTGCCATTTTGATTATATTAAATTTTTAGCTTCTCATAGTTTTCCTTGTGGAGGTCATTGACTTCTTTGCTTAGATTTATTTCTAGGTACCTTATACATTTTGTAGTTATGGGGAATGGAATTACTTTCTTCAGTTCTATCTCGGTCTGCTTGCTGTTTGTATGTAGAAATAATATAGGTTTCTGTATGTTGATTTTGTGTCCTGCAACTTTACTGTATTCATTTATTACTTCCAGGATTTTTTTCATGGATATCATTGGGACTTCTATGTATACAATCTTGTCATCTGCAAATAATTTCACCTCTTCTTTTCCTATTTGAATGGCTTTTATTTTATCCTCTTTTCTGATTGCATTGGCAAGGACTTCCAGGACTATATTGAAAAGGAGTGGAGAAAGTGGGCATCCTTGTCTTGTACCAGTTTTTAACAGAAAAGCTTTCAGCTTTTCCCCATTCAGGAAGATGTTAGCAAAAAATCTTTTCAAAATAGATTTTTGTTAGAATTTAAATAAAATTGATGTACAAAATTTTATAGGCAATCACTCTATAAATCAGTGATATGCTGGGGGACTTTCATTATAAATATGTACTGAATTAAGAATAGTTTATCTTACGACTTTCCTCCTGACAATTAAGTAGCAGGACCAATTCTTTTCAATAAGGTCTTTCTAAGGTTAAGACTAAATTATCTTATTATCTACCAGCATAAATTCACTTGGCTTTCTGAAGTTCTGTGGAAAATTGGGTTTGACTTCATGTACTAATACAGTAAGTAAGCAAGCTAACCACCAGTTTAAAGAGTATATTTCTACCACATCATACATATATAATCAATAGACCCCATTTTGTAAATATGAGTTTATAATGGCATCTTGCCTCCCTGCAGTTGGCTTAAGGCTCAGGATAAGCAAATACAGTGCATGAGGTTCTGGAATGGACTGGGCCACCTACCACTGCTCTACCTGAGATCAGTGGTTCCAACTGGGCAATTCCCATCCCATGACAGGCAGCCTTACCTTTAGTGTTACATGTGTGGCTGTTTTTCCTCCTTGCTTCTGAGTCTTCTGGAACGTATTTTGTGAAACACATGACACAATAACACCTCTCATTTTCATATGCTGGTTGCTCTGTTTCTCGGACAAAATTATAATTTATGAAAACTTTTAATTTGTGGGCCTAGCAGTTAGCGTAATGGCTATGTCACTGAACTCCCTTGTAGTCGACTGTGGTTGTAGTCCTGGACCTGGTGGCTTAAACTCATGCCAGTTGCGCGTGCGTGCATGCCCAAGATCCCGAGAGGAGAATGGAGGAGAAGGGATTGCGGCGTGGCCAATCCCCCTGGGCGGTGTGATTTCTCACTTTCTGTCTCTCTGTCTCTCTCTGTCTGTCTGGCGAGCACATGCACCCTATAGCAAAAACCTCTCCACAAAAAACCCATAACTTTTGTTTTAGTGACCCTCTTTCCTGGACTCTCATTGATCTCTCTGTTCTACTTCTTCCTCTGAAATCTTTTTTTTATTTGCTTCTTCCCTTATTTGACTCTTCTTCGCGGTATCCCCTTTCAGTCCTCTCCTGTCTGTTTCTCTTTATCAGAACTCTGTTTCTGCTTTCACTGTTTTTTAATTCATCATTACCTTGTCGATCATGGAGCAGTAGGCTAGAGGCAAGCTCTTCCAGTTCTTCTTCATTCATTTGGTGACCTTCTAGTTGGCTGGATACTAATGAGAAACAAGAAATTTACTGTCCATAGATTCCAAGGCAGTGACCAGAATAGAATGTCTGTTGCTTTCATGCTGAACAGAACACTGATAAAGTGAACTGCTCTCTGGGGAAAACTATACTTGTCCAAGAACAATACTGGAGATCCAACAGAGTCAGGCTCTTTTGATGTTCTGCATGTCATCCTTCTTTTCTCTACTTTTATTTTTCTACTTGTAGCCCTGAGTATTAAAAAAAAAAAAAAAAAAAAAAACCTCATATGTAGGCCAGCAGCAGGTGGTATAGTGGAGAAAGGAGAACAGAAGAGAAGGGATTGTGGCATGACCTTCCCACCGGGGAGGTGATTTCTCACTTTCCCTCTCACTGTCTCTCTCCTATGAGTGTATAAACTGTATGGTAAAAACCTTAAAATAAAATTAAGTAAAATTTAAAAGTTCCTATCCTTCAAGGAAAATAACTAATTGTTCCAAGAAAATTTTTAACAGTAATTACCAGAATCAGTTGCACATTTGTCCCAGTTGACCAATGACTGTTTACTTCACTGAACACATTTCTGAAAGCCAGACAGCCAATAATAACCACTCTCCAAAAAGCCTGTATCAATGGTTAAATGCTGGCCCACTCATAAACGCTCTTTTTTTTAGAGCTTTTTGCCATAGGGCGCGTGTGCTCGCCAGACAGAGAGAGACAGAGAGACAGAAAGCGAGAAATCACCCCCCAGGGGGGTTGGCCATGCCGCAATCCCTTCTCCTCCATTCTCCTCTCGGGATCTTGGGCACACATGCACACGCACCTGGCGTGAGTTTTTTTTTTTTTTT
>NW_006159525.1:7073750-7097682 GCF_000334495.1 Tupaia belangeri chinensis
GATGAGAGATCTGCTGTTAGCCTGATGGGATGTCCTTTGTAGGTAACTTGATGTTTTTCTCTTGCTAATCTTAGTATCTTGTCTTTGTCTGTGGTTTTGGTCAACCTGGCTATAATGTGTCTTGGAGAAGATCTTCTTGGGTTGATTCTATTTGGGGTCCTTTGTATTTCTTGTGACTGGTTCTTTGAATGCCTCTCTAGGTTTGGAAAGTTTTCTTGCAGGATTTCATGGAATAGATTATCAATGCCCTTTTGGGTCTCTTCACCTTCTGGAATGCCAATTATCCAGATATTTGGATGTTTGATGGTATCCAGTATTTCTCGCATATTATTCTCAAATTTTTGGACCATTTTCTCAGTCTTCGTGGTGGATTTTTCTAGGCCAGCCACTTTCTCTTCTACATCTGAGATTCTATTTTCTGAATGATCTAGTCTGCTTTTAATACTTTCAAGGGAGATTTTGACTTCTTGTATTATAGACTTCATCTCTAGCAGTTTCATTTGAGTCTTTTGTAAAGTGTATAATTCCTCTTTTAGATCTTGCAAGAATTTCCTCATCTCCTGGAACTCGTCAACTTCTTTCTCCTTTCTCTTTAGCAGTTCATTGTCTCTCTTCTCTTCCATCTCTGTTAGCTTTGACATTATGAATGCTCTAAATTCCTTATCAGACATTTCCATGATTTTCATCGAACTGCTTGTGGATGAAGAAGAGTTACTCTTTTCCCTTGGAGGAGAGGTATTTTCTCGTTTCCCCATATTTCTCATGATCCGGCGGTGATTTCTTGTCATCTGATGGATGGTGTGTTTCTTTCAAATTCTTGAAGTTCTGCCGCTAGCTCGTTTGTTGGAGGCTGAATTATCCGTAGAAAATCAAAATCTTCATTCCCTGAAAAATCTAGTTCGCTAGAGCCATGTGGAACCTTCTTCTCCTGGCGTGAGTTTTAAGCCACTGGGTTTGGGACGTGAACCGCTGTCGACTACATGGGAATCCAGCGACATAGCCATTACGCTAACTGGTGGTCACTCATAAACACTCTTGCTTGTGCAAATCTGAGTTCCTGAATGACTATTCAGAGTCATGTTTCCCATAACTCTGAACAAGAGCAGCAGTTTCCTATTGTATAGAGACTGTGTCCCATAAGCACAGTGCCTCCACCCAGCAGATGACTTGCTTAGCAAGCAATAAATCAGTTTTTAGCCTTTGATATGAAATGGTGGCTTCTTCCTTTAAAAAAGATGAATTTCCGAGCCAGCAGGTAGGATGGTCATTAAGGTGCTGGACTCCCACATGGCTGACAGCAGTTTGAGTCCTGGACCTGGTGGCTTGCTTTCTCACATTCTCTTTTTCTCTCTCTGGTGAGCACATGTGCCTCATAGCAAACTTAAAAATCATCATCATCATCATAAATAAAATAAATAATTTTTAAAAATTAATTTCTCAGGTCAGCAGTTGGTATGGAGGTTAAGGCACTGGATACCACATGGCTGACTCCACAGTTTGAGTCCTGGACCCAGCAGCTTGAGAACACACAGGGCGAGTGTATGCACATGCCCAAAATCCCAAGAAGAGCCTGGAAAAGGGACTGCGGTTTGGCCATCACCTGGAATGGGGGGGGGGTGCTTCTCACTTTCCCTGTCTCTCTGGCACATGCCCTACAGCAAGAGAGAGAGAGAGAGAAAATGTCTTACCAAGATCACCTTGAAGACACTTTCTTGGGGGTGTCTTATGAGATCCCTGGGCCAGCAGGTGGGAATATCAGACCTCTTGTGCCCAACTCAGATCCTCTTCCCAAACCACTGACAACTGAATCTGAGTTCTTATTTCTGAATTTATCTTATTGTTTAAAGAAAGGTATCCAATTAGAGCTACAGTAATTCATCATTTTGGTTTGGAGGTACAGCATTTAGCAAAATGTTTTTGCCATTAATGTATTTATCTTTCCACCACTTCATTTACTCTCATTTTTCCTTTATTTTATTTTATTTTATTTTATTTTATTTTATAGATTTTGTCATATGGCACATGCGCACACGGGAAGAGAGACAAGACAGTGGAGCAGGAAAGTGAGAAATCACCCCCCAGGGTGGATGGCCTAACATCTTTGCACAATTTGCCTTCCAGTTAATGGACCCACATCCATTCATTTTGGGACCTGGCTTGGACTGGAGATTCAGCCTACGTCGGCTTCCATCTGTTCATTTGCATCCTTTCTCCAGTAATTTAGTAATGTAGTAAAGCAGTTTCCTCCAGCTAGCAGCAGAAGAGGAAGTCAGAGTTTCAAAGTGTGAGGATTCCAAAAATATTTACTGGCCTGAAGATGTAGGGGCCACGTATCAAGGATGATAAGCAGCTTCTAGGAGCTGAGAGACCCTGACTAACAACCAGCAACAAAATCATAAGCTTAGCTCTACAACCACAAGGAACTGGATTCTCTCAATAACCTGGGTAAGTGTGATTACGTGACCTTCCATGTTCTTCAGATAATCGATCAGCCTGGCTGACATCTTTATTTCAGTCTCATGAGACTTCAAGCACAGAACTGAATAGAACCTGCCCAGACTTCTGAGTGGCCCAACTTTTGGAGTAAACCACTACATTTGTGATCATTTGGTCTGTATCAATAAAAAAATAATGCATCCTCCCCCAAGTCTTAAATAAGGCTGAGGGGATGTGAAGTTTATCCTCTCTGATGCGATACATACGTCATCTCTCACACTATAGATCTAAGTACTTCTTCATCTACTCATTGAGTTGGCCAAAAAAAGCGAACAAACAAAAGATGCAAACCGCTGAGGAAAAACTTTAATTTTGTAAAACAAAACAAAACAAAGCAGGCTGTTTTCTTAGCCATGATCTATGGCTGAAGAAAGGATGAAGAAAAACCAAAATTATCCAAAAGTCATGACTAAAAGACAAACAAGAGGATTCCTAAGATTAACTGGATCTTAAAGACAATGGAAAGTTGAAATCTCTTCTTAAATATCACTGTAGTCCATATATTTTACTATATAAAACATCTTGGAGCCATTCTCATGGGACACAGAAATTGAAAATTAAAAAATTAAAATTAAAAAATAAATAAACAGGAAATTAAAATCATCTTCATGATATTAAGCTATTCCTTTAACCAAAACCTGTACTGGATCTCCCATATTACCGTCATTCTTTTATTTGTTGTTTTTGTTTTCGTTTTTGCCATAGGGCTTGTGCATTCACTAGAGAGAGACAGAGAGATGAAAATAAGAAGTAACCCCCCAGGGGGGACTGCCACACCACAATCCCTTCTCCTCTACTCTCCTCCTGGGATGTTGGGCACGTACACACATGTGCCTGGCATGATTCTCAAGGCACCAGTTCCAGAACTCAAACTGTGGTCGGCCATGTGGGGTCTTAGACATCCTGTTGTCTTCTGGCCCAATTTATTCATTTCTATGCAAAAAAAAAAAAAAGCCACCAGGCCGGCAGGAAGCACCTCTGTGTTTAGCCACTTGATACCCCAAACCCAGAGCTGGGACCTCCCTTTCCTTACCAGGTTCAAGTATTAGCTGGGAGCTTGAAGCTTGCTGGGATTCTTCTGTTTGGCTAATTTCCAAACAGTCATTTCTGTCTTCTGCAGAAAGAAACAAAAACTCTCAGAGGTCTCAGTACATAATTCAGGGGGCAAACATGACAGAAATAAGAACCTATAAGACCATCGGAAAGATATGGAACACTTAGTATCTCCTAGACAGGAACCTCCCCTCCCACAGGGCCCTGACCGAGGTTAGCATGACTTCAGCCACTGAGCACTGGAGGCTGGAGCGCCTGGGGGATGTGAGATGTGGGATGTGTTCGGGGCTCTCCCTCCCTTTCCGCCCACCTACACCTACCACTTCTTTCTGCCTGCCGCCGAGCCTTCCTTCCATCTCTCCCCTTGGGCTCTGTCCCTGGCGTTCCCCGGTGCTTCTCGGTGCCTTCTCTTTCGATCTCCTTCTCTCCCTCTTTCCTTGTCTCTAGCATTCCCATTTTTCCTTTGGTCTTTGGTTCTGGACATCTTTCAATACCTAGGGGTCAGGAAATCCAACCCAGAGATAATAGAATTTACACAGGATAGAACCACATTAGACATGAGACAGGGAGTTAATAACAATTCTGAATTTGTGCTAAATGTGTGACAATCCTGAACGTGCTTTCAAGAGACAGACATGAGAGATCCGAGCATTGCACACACTGAAAAGTTGTATCAACGGGAAAGTAATAGCATGTGAGGAAATGATTGTCTAGCCAGACAGGCAAGTGCCCCACGGCAGAGGGCCTTAGAATCCCCAGGGGGAAAAAAACAAGGTACTTCATCTTTAGAGCAATCAAATGGCTGGGTTTTAGTGAGAAGAGAATGCTGTTTGATTTGTATTTATCATTTTTTAAATGTTTGTTTATTTCTTCAGGGGAGGGGGAATCCCCAACAGGGTCTTCATGCTGCAATCCATCTCTAGCCTCAGCCTGCCCTTATCATGAGCACACATACCGCACCCAGCGTGCACAAGGAGGCCCAGGTGTGAGCCGAGAACCTTCCACGCAGGTCCAGCTGTATGGCCACCACACCACCTGCTGGCCCCTGATCTGCATTTTTAGAAAGGTAACCTGTGGGATGGGAGTCAGAATGGAGGAAGAATGAAGATAAAGTCTTATTCTTGTCCAAGTAAACAGTAACAGAGATCTGGTTTATAGTTTTGCCTTGGCCAAGTACAGAAAGGTGGGAGATATTCTGAAGGAAAAATCAACAGAACTTGTGATCCATGGAGTGTGTGGTTGAAAGAGAGGAAGGGGTGATAGATAAATCCTAAGCTTTTGGCTCAAGAAAATGAGATGAAAGTGGTCCCATTACTGAGACAAGTCAGTTTCTAGTTCCAGGGAAAAAGATGTTGGCTTCAATTTTGGAAGTGCATACTTTGACACTCCTAAAATGGTCCTTGGATAAATGCTTCCAGGCATTTGGGTAAATTACCTTAGAAAAATGGCTTGGGGCCAGCAGATGGCATAATGGTTATGTCGCTGGACTCCCACATGGCCAATCACAGTTTGAATCCCAGACCCAGTGGCTTGAAACTCACACCAGGCTTGTGTGCGTGCGTGCCCAAGATCTCAGGGGGGGAGAATGGAAGAGAGGATTGTGGCATGGCCATGCCCCTGGGGGGTGATTTCTCACTTTCCATCTCACTCTGTCTTTCTCTCTCTCTCTGCCAAGCACACATGTCCTAAGACAAAAACCTCTAAAAAAAAAAGAAAACTGGCTTAGTCATAGACACACATCTGAGCATCCTTAGGGATTGCAAGCCTTCAACTATTCACGAAACTTAGGTTCATGCTCCTGGTGACTCCAGAAGTGGGCAGGACGTACTATCCCGTGCCTCAACTGCCATAACGCTGATATTTGAGGTTTCCTGTGCGTTCAGCACAATCACTCAGGCATTTCTTCTTTGGTGCCCCAGTCTACCTTACACATATTTTGCCTCTGTTCTTCACACAGGTATAATACCCTTTCCACCTTTAGCCTCTGTCTCTCATAGCTTTGGAAAAAAATAGAATGGAACATGGACATGATTCCACCTGTATGTTTGTGTGACTATGAAGAAAAGCACAGGATGAGAGAAAGGAGAGCCTTTCCTTTTCCACCCTGACTAGAAAACAATGATTCATGGAGGTAGTTGGAAACTTAAAGCCCAGGTACCTCGTCCCTCACCTGAGAGTAGCCTGAGCACCCCTGCTGGCTCCCCTCCGTTAGTCACTTGTGGAGTTTGGGGATCACAGATCTCTGCGGAGAAATAAGGAAAGGATGGGCCATAGAAGGTGATCTGGAAACAGACCCGTGCACGCTCACGCCATCCACGATGGGAAAACGTGTTCGCGCAAAAGCTGAGAACCACAGTCTTCTCGCACCGTTATCCCAACCGTGGCACCTCCGTCTTCCTCCTGCTCAGGGAGAACCCACGGTTCTGCCTCCACACGGCGCTGCTTCCTAGCCGTGCCAATGTTTGACTGTCTGGGCATTTCTTTTTCTATGTCCTCCTGTGTCTCTCTTTCTTTTTCCAAAATAATTATTTATTTATTTTTACTTATTTATTCATTCATTTGAATCTGACCAGAGAATGATACAGAGAGAGAAGGGAAGTGGGAAAGCAAGCCCCCAGGTCCGAGACTTGGACCACCATCGGCCAAGTGGGAGTCCAACACTTCAACCGCCACATCAGCTCCTGTGGGAGTCCAGCACTTCAACCGCCACATCAGCTGCCGCCCCCATCCTGTCATTCCTATGTATTTTTTCTTGTTCATTACAGTGAGACTGTATCCCTTTTCTGTTACCTTTTTACCTCTTTTAGTCTAGATCTCTCCTATCCCAAAGGACAAGCTCTATTCCTAAGCTCCCTGTCTCACCACGCTTTCTCACTAAGTACTTTCTCTTTTCTTTTCTTTTTTCTTTTCTTTTCTTTTCTTTTCTTTTCTTTTGAATGATCGTGAGTACATGAGCACAAGAGGAGAAAGAGAGAGGTACCCCAACAGCGTTTCATCGGACTGTGATCTCCTTTCCCCAGCCCTCCAGCTCTGCAGGATCCTGGGCACCCAAGTGCAAGCCCAGTTTGTCTTCAGGATGATGTGGGGATCCAAACCCTCAGGAGGCTACGTGGCCTCCAGCACTGCAGTCCAGGCTGCTATGAACTGCACCACCAGCCTGGGCCCCACCAAGTCCTACCTTGGCTCTGTCCACCATTCCAGAGACTGTAGAACTTCTCAGGCTGCTTCTTTCTGTTCATATCCAACAACCCCACGTTGACACCCACCTGGCCCCACACATCCACTGCCCAGTGACACACCCAGGACACACACAACCGTCACCCAGTCACACACCGAGGACACTGGTGCCACCCTTTCTTTCTACTTTGCCCTGACGAAAATAACCTGCATGCGTTTCTGTGCTTTATCTTCCTATCTGTAAAACAGAGGTTAGAACAGTTTGCATGTGTGTGTTCGGGCTTTGGGAGGGCAAAAGGAGCTCTTGAAATAATCCAGTGGGTGATTGCATTCATGGATTATTATCTGATGGAGACTGAAGACTTGTCCCCCTCGTCTGCCTGCCTCGTTCTTGTTCTTGCTTTTACCCTTTCCACACATCTCCGCCCCTCCTGCTTCTGCCTCTGGATCCTGCAGCTACATCCTTGGTAAACCTTTGTCTTGATTTGTTTCTTTTCCATCTTCCCTTTCTCTCTCTTGCCACCCTGGTGCTGTGATTTATGTTCTACCCTCACTTTTTAGTCCCCGTGTTTTCTAGACTTAGGCAGGATTAGAGATCAGCAAGAGCATCTCTGAGATCATAAGCCGTTTGGGCGTGATTTCACCAGAGTAGTGAGCAGGGTGAGGAGTGCAGTAGGCCAAGAAGACTGTCCCAAGCACAGAGCTAAGCGTGTGCAAAGGCTCAGAGGAGAGAGGAACCGGAACATTTAAATCACTGAAATACTTGAACACAAACTTTGAAGTGGCATCAGGAGAGGCAGGCATGAAGCTGGAGCCCCAGGGAGGAGGATGAATTTAAGCTTTAGGGCAACGAGAAGTTACTTATTTAAAGTGAGACATAAGGTAAGTCAACTTGCACTTTTCAGAGTCGAGTAGGCCAAGAAGACTGTTCCAAGCACAGAGCTAAGCATGTGCGAAGGCTCAGAGGAGAGAGAAACCAGAACATTTAAATCACTGAAATACTTGAACACAAACTTTGAAGTGGCATCAGGAGAGGCAGACATGAAGCTGGAGCCCCAGGGAGGAAAATGAATTTAAGCTTTAGGGCAACAAGAAGTTACTGATTTAAAGTGAAAAATAAGGTAAGTCAACTTGCACTTTTCAGAGTCAAGTAATTGAGCTGGAGACGATGGATGTGAAGGGAGTAAGATGGTGGGGGACATATGAGACTGCGGGTTTTTGTGCTCATCCAAAATAGGAGAGAGAAACCTGGGGAAAATCAGATTTTGTGTGAGGGCAGAAAGAAATGGATAGTGGGAGATAAGGTTAAAAGTAGAATTGACCAAACTGGATTATTGACGTGGGATTACGTTGAGGGGGGGTGAATGAGTCATTAACAATTTCTAGGTTTGAGGGCCAGCAGGTGGCATGGTGGTTAAAGCACAGGACTTGCACATGGCCGACAGCAGTTCAAGTCCCAGATCTGGAGGCTTGCTTTCTCACTTTCATTTCTCTGTCTCTCTCTGGTAAGTGCATGTGACTTCTAGCAAATTAAAATAATAATAATAATAAAAACAAATTAATAAAATTAATAAAATAATTCTTAAAAAAAAAAAAAAACATACAATTCCTAGGTTCCAGCTTCAAGAATGGAGCAATAGTGTCCCATACTTTTATACAAAAGATACGTAACCCAGGAGGGGCGGAAGATCTGGTGTCAGAAAATAGCATGTGCAATTGAGAAAGTGTCTGATATCGAGGTTCTTGAAGTGTCTGATATCGAGATTCTGGAGATGTCTTTCAGAGATCTGCGTGAACATGTTTAGTCACTCATGAGTGAGTTTTAGACGATGAATCTGGAAATATGTGCTTCGGAACCCTTATGTTATACATGAGAGTAGTTAGAAACACCTGGGGCAGGCTGCCACTTTGATAGTTGGGGACACTAAACTCAGTGCTGACATGGTCCACCCTGTGTCACAGTCGCTTCCGCCCTGGACTCTTCCTTAAGTCTCCATAGCGTCCCGAACTTCTCTCTGGCAGTTTGACTCTGCACTGTGCTTTTGCGCATTCTCCTTTATATTTGTCTCTGTGTATAACTTTCCTGCCTCTTCACTGTCTTTGTCATTTAGCATTTTCCTTCTCCCTGCTTCTCTCTTAGTATCTTCTTTTCTACCTTTTAACTCCGTGCCTTGCTCAGTTATGAAGCTTACCTCTTTCCTTGCCTCTCTCTGTTCACCTGAGTTGACTTCCTGTCCCTAATCATTCAGTATAAAATTTAAATTTTAATCTTTCTGTGTATTGCCTCTTCTTTTTCTTATATCATCAAAAGTCTCAACTTTTGCCCTTGGAAAGACAAGAGCAGAGACCCTTCTCCTTGCCAGATGCATTTCCAAAGTCTTTAATGCAATTTTTCTTCATCGCAATATTCTCATTACGTCCATACTCCTGGAACAATCTCAGGAAAAACGGGTTGAAAATGATCTCCCCTCCCTGATAATACATCCCAATCTGGTCATATTTGGATCCATCTCTATTTAGGTAAAACTGGCAATCACTCAGGTCTCTACTTAATGACCCTATCTGTAGTTCCTCGTCTATGTTCTGTGTATAAGAAAACCACAGTCTGAGCCCGTCTTTCTTTTGTTTGCTGGTGTCTCCTGAGGAAAGTAGCCAAAAGTTGGGCATAGTAGGTCAGTGCAGGGGTGGATGGATGAAAGGATGGATGGACGGATGGGTGGATGGATGGATTACTAGGTGGGTGGGTGTATGGATGGATGGACGGATGGGTGGATGGAGGGATTACTAGGTGGGTGGGTGGGTGGATGGATGGATGGATGGATGGATAGATGGGTGGATGGATGGTCTACTAGGTGAGTGGGTGAGTGGATGGATGGATGGACAGATGGGTGGATGAATGGATTACTAGGTGGGTGGATGGATGGATGGGTGGACAGATGGGTGGATGGGTGGATTACTAGGTGTGTGGGTGGATGGATGGATGGGTGGGTGGATGGATGGATGGGTGGATGGATGGATGGATGGGTGAATGAGTGGCTTGGTGGGTGGGTAGACTAGTGAATAAATGGGTATATTTGTGGGTGGGTGAATGAATGATTGGATGAATAGACCGGTATATGGATAGATGGATGGATTGGTGGATAGAGGAGCAGGAAAGGAAATGAAAGAATAAGTGTTTTCTCTTGACAGAAAAATAAAAGTTTTAATTATATGTCTATTTAATTTGAATTACCTTCTGTATCACAATATAGCAAGGTGAATATTTCTTCTTCATCTGTTTGTAGAATAACTTCCCCAGACTCTGAGGAGACAAACAGGAACATGAAAGGCAAGTGACAGTGTCTTTGACACATATCTGGATGTGATCATGCTAATCTCTGATGTTCAGAAGATAGAATGCTCCCTGGGAATCAAGGTACGCTTGCACAAAACAAGCTTTGCTCCAACTCTTTAGCAACTTGTTAGACCCCTTCCTTCTCTTTCTCCTGACTTCTCTTTTTTCGGTCTTTAACTCTGTCTTCACACATTGCTGTACCTGAACTATGAAGCTATTTGTGGATCTCTTTGACTTGATGGCCTCTTCCCGGCTTCTACCATCTCTTCACATTTGTGTCTTTCTTCCTCTGTGATGTTCTCTGGCTCTCTGTCCCATTATCCCCATGTTTATTACTTTAACTCACTTCTACTTTGTCTTTCCTATATACAGTATTTAATTATTCCTATGCTTGTGCAGGGGGCAAGTTTAAAATTACTTCTCTCTTCTCAAACTCCATCATGGTAAGTTCTCACTTTCTCTCTCTGTCTCTGTCTCTCTCTCTCTCTGTTGAGTGAATGTGCCCTATAGCAAATTTTAATAATAATAAAAACAAATAAAATTAAATAGGAAAAAAATTAAATAGGGACCAACAGTGATGTAATGGCTATGTGGCTGGACTCCCATGTAGTCGACCACGGTTCGAGTCCCAGACCAGGTGGCTTAACTCACGCCAGTCACATGTGTGTGAATGCCCAAGATCCCAAGAGGAGAATGGAGGAGAAGAGATTGCAGCGTGACCATCCCCACTTTCTGTCTCTTTGTCTCCCTTTGTTTTGTTTTGTTTTGGATAGGTTTTTGCTATAGGGCACATGCGCTCGCCAGAAAGACAGAGAGAGATAGAGAGACAGAAAGCGAGAAATCACCCCCCAGGGGGGGATGGCCATGCCACGATCCCTTCTCCTCCATTCTCATCTCGGGATCTTGGGCAGGCATGCACATGAATCCGGTGTGAGTTTAAGCCACTGAGTCCAGGACTTGAACTGCAGTTGACTACATGAGAGTCCAGCGACATAGCCATTACACCAACTGCTGGTCCCTCTCTCTCTCTTTCTGGCGAGCACATGCGCCCTATAACAAAAACCTTTCCAAAATAATTAGTTAATTAATTAATTAAAATAAATAAATGATTCTTTAGTAAATTAATTAATTAAAATAAATAAATGATTCTTTATAAAAAAAAAAAAAACTTCAGAGTAGTTGATCAAAAAGACCATGTTTCTTCTTTTAAGACTTTAAGGAACAAAATAAAATATTAACAAACAAAATGATACTTATGTAGTATTCTCCAGGGAAGAATAAAGGATGGGTAGGTATACATTTAAGTCTTCAGTATTAATAGGCATAAGACATCCTCTTTCTCTAGCATATTTCTACTAGGATATGCTTGGGAACACTTACATGAGTCATGAGATTCAGGACAAACGGAATGTTTTGACTGTTACACTCAGAGTAAAAGACATCAGGAAATACCAGATCTGAATTTGAACTTTTGACATCCTGCAGGCCAGGAAGAGAAATCCTCTCCTTCCTTACCTGAACCACTTCTTGGTGGAGAGCTCAAGGCTTCCTGAGGAACTTCTACATCACACGTTTCATGACAGACATTGCTGTCCTCTGCAGAAAGGAATGAAATCCCTCTAAGGTCTTGGTTTATGACAAAGGAGACATCACAACAGAAAGAACATAAGTAATGAAAAAACCTGGAAACCCTAAGAAACAGAAACAACCTGACCTGAAGGTTAACTTTGAAATGCTTTAGTCGCTTTCACCAGAAAGAGAAGCACCAATAAATACTAGCAGAAAGAAACAGAGACAGAGATGGATAAAACACACAGAACCCAGTGGGAGTAAATGAATGAGCAAGTGAGAAGGAAAATGAGGTATAAGAAAAGGAATATTCTTGGGACCAGCAGTTAGTGTAATGGCTATGTCGCTGGACTGGGAATAATTCACCCATCGAGGGAAAATATTCCTTTTCTTTCTTTCTTTCTTTCTTTCTTCCTTTTTTCTTTTTTGGAGAGGTTTTTGCTATAGGGCGTGTGTGCTTGCCAGAAAGACAGACAGAGACAGAGAGACAGAAAGTGAGAAATCAGCCCCCAGGGAGGATGGCCATGCCGCAATCCCTTCTCCTTTCTCCTCTTGGGATCTTGGGCATGCACGCACACACGCCCGGCGTGAGTTTAAGCCACTGGGTCTGGGACTTGAACCACAGTTGACTACATGGGAGTCCATTAAAATTATTTGGGGGGGGGGGGGAAGGATTATTCTACTTTCAGGATTCAACTGATGAGGCTGGAGAAATAGGCAGGAGCCTTATTGTGGCTGGCTTGGATGTCTATCAGACCCCTGGATAAGAATCTTTAGGTACATGATAAACTTAGCCTGAATATAATTTAGGATGGAGATTTGTCCTTGGGAATCACTGAGTCGCCTGTTGCAATTCTATTTCTTTGTATGTGCCACTCTGATAACTGTGGGCATTTTAATCTGAAAACTGTCAACTACTGAAGCCAACTCACATGCCAAATGTTGCTTATATACAGTGCTCTTACCTCAAGCCTCCACTGTCCCAATCTGTTTCTCTCTCCTTTTTACTCTCAATTGATTTTTTTTTTAATTTTTTAATTTTTTACAGGGCATGTTCACTCACATGAGACAGTGAAAGAAAGTGAGTAATCACTCCCCCCGCCACTGGCAGGGGGATGACCATGCCATTATCCGTTCTCCTCCATCCTCCTCTCCAGATTTTGGACGTGCATGCACATGTGCCCAGTGTGGTCGGCAAGCTGCCAGATTCAGTACTCAATCCGTGATGCTGGCGCTGTGGGATCCAGTGCCTTAGCCACCGCCATGATGCTGGCGCTGTGGGATCGAGTGCCTTAGCCACCGCACCCCCTGCGGGCCCTACGCCTTTTTCTGAACCACTTTTCTACACAGTTGCTCTATACCTTGCCCCAGCTTTCCCCATTCCTTGGTGTTTATTTTCCTCTCGTTTTTCTCTTCCCATATTCTTTTCTCTCCATTTTCATCTCTGCTTCTTGACAGATTTTTCAGTTTAACTCCTCTCTGCTCTATGCTATGCTCACTTTTTATCTGTTTCTCCCACTTCTGTTTGTCAGCTTTTGCCTCTGTAATTTCATCCTCAGATTCCCCACCCTCACCATCTCCAAAATTCCCCTCTGGGGCTCTGACTCGGTCCAGGGACCTCCAGCTGGCCAGCTCTGTAATGAAGATCTCCCACATGAACCTGACATGGCATATTATTTCACTATAAAGTTCCTCTTTAAGGAAAAAAAAAAAAAAAAAAACAAAAAAAAAAAAATTTATTTATTTATTTATTCTATGCTATGCTCACTTTTTATCTGTTTCTCCCACTTCTGTTTGTCAGCTTTTGCCTCTGTAATTTCATCCTCAGATTCCCCACCCTCACCATCTCCAAAATTCCCCTCTGGGGCTCTGACTCGGTCCAGGGACCTCCAGCTGGCCAGCTCTGTAATGAAGATCTCCCACATGAACCTGACATGGCATATTATTTCACTATAAAGTTCCTCTTTAAGGAAAAAAAAAAAAAAAAAAACAAGAAAAAATAAATTTATTTATTTATTTATTTATTCATTTATTTATTTATTTTATTGCCAGATGGTACATGGGAGAGAGAAAAAGCACTCCCCAGTGGGCTGCGGTCACGCTGCAATCCTCTTTCCTCCGTTCCTTCTTTTCACCAGGATTCTGGGCACACATGCATGTGCACCAGGCGTGTTTTCCAAACTGCTGAAGTGGGAACTCAAACATGGTATCTGGTTCCCTTAACCATATTACGGAGCGTCTCTCTGAGCTTCTCTTCATCGTCCTATGGAATTAATTGAAAACAATCCCCCATGCCAACATGGGAGGGTTTACGTTTCTTCAGAAAACCCGATCCGTGCATATAATTTGTCATGCATTTCCCTCTCTCTACTTTATCATTCTCTCTGTTTATATTCTCCATCAGCGGAGACTCCATCTATTCAGAAGCTCGCAACTCCTTTCTCATTGTCTTTCTCAAACCTGCTGGCAGGGAAGGGCAGGCACGAGGGGTTGATGGGAGAGGGGTATAAAAGACTAAGAAAGGAGACACAACACAGACTTTGCCTGTGTGAAGATGAGAAAACAAAGACTTCATAAAGGAACCGGTAAGTTCAATGATAGTTACCTTGTCCACCAAATTGTGAGCTGGCTCTCTCTTTGACTGGCCCTTTTTGATTATTTGTTTGGCGAGATAACTGTCCTTGGGACACTGAAAAGAACAGGATGAAAATAACCAAACTCAGTCACCACAGGAGAGACCTCAGTGTGCTCCAGCTGAACTCTATGTTCAAGCTCCAGGTTCCCTATTTAAGACCAAGAGAGCCATGCCCCCCTCTTTTTCAATAAGAAACACATATCTGAAGTGTAAATCACTGTGATGTCAACATGGCAGTTAAGATTTGGAACATTTTCACCACCCCAGAAAATTCTCTTGTGCTTAATCCAGCATTTCTGATTTCATGACCACTGGTAAGCCTTCATTTCTGGTACTGTACTCGTCTCCCTGGGAGTTATATGTGATCCCATGGCATGTGCTCTTGTGACGATCCTCTCTTGCTCACCATGATGTGTTTGAAAGTCACCCATGTTGCTGCACACATCAGTGCAGAGGGCAAGAGAGGGGGAAGGGAGATCTTTGCTTAATCTTATCAGGGAAGATGATCTGGTTACAAAGAACAGAGCAGTGAAGAGCAAATAACATTTCCCCAGGTGGGGCGGGAGGGGTCAAGCGCAAACTACCTCTGAAAGGCAGGAAGTGACTCTGACCTCAGAGGCCCAGAGCCAGTGCTACCGCAGCTATGGACCAGGGGCAGCAACGAGAAGTGCGGGAAATCAACCAAGGACACGGATGGCCTCTGAGCTACATTTCAAGGTGACCCAGAAAACAGGTAGAGACGCAAGACTCACATAAAGTACCCAGGAAATACAGAAAGATGCCACTCGAAGCGCTGGCAAGGCAGCATGCCTCTTGGAGGCGATCCCCACGGGAGCAGGGGTAAGAGGAGTGGGCAGGGCTGAAGGTCCAGAGGGCCTGTAGGAGCAGCCCATGCTTCTTCTCCTCCCATCCCAGGACACGCTGACCTCAAGTCAGGCAGAATCTGGAGGAGGACGTGGGACGAGCAGTGTGACTCAGGTCTAGAGAGCATAAGGAGAGCGTCTCGCTGAGGAGTGGGGGTCCTCTCCACACACAGTAAGTGAAGATGAGGACCTGGCAGCAGGACGACGTGGCGTGTTCTAAACCATAGTCTAGCTTTGGACTTCTACTCTGCAACTCACGTGGGTCATAGTCTGGGAGGTGAGAGCATCTTCCCTGAGGACAGGTGAGCTAGAGGTTCTGGGCAGTCTCCCCACTCTCCAGGAAAATGCCTACACATGTGGTTTCTTTATATTCTCTAGACCACACAGCTTTCCCCATGTCCTCCTCCAAATTCGCCTGACATGAAATCCTGGGATGAGAGAAACATTGGTTGCTCCTACAGGCCCTCTGTACCTCCGCCCTCATTCACACGGCTCACCTCGACTCACCTCCCTCTCCCATAGGAATTGCTTCCAGGAGGTATGCTCCCTAGCTGGGCTGGAGGCACTGGGTGGGGAAGGACAGCACAGTCCCTGGGTGGGCAGTGGACATGTGACGTGTGGGCAGTGAAGGTAACACCATTCCCTTCATACCCACAGCTCAGAGACATCCTGATAGCAAATATAAAATTGACTTGAAATTTGTGCCCAGGTACTTGACTTTCTTTATTCCTTTCTCTAGATTGGATACGGGATAGTATAGAAATTAGATTGTTCTTCTGTTTACCAGGATAATGGTTTTCCCAGATCAATACATCTCTCCTTTCATGTTGACTTCTTTTACTTTTTCCCTGCTTAAAAATCCCTTAGTACTTATTTCCATAAAAAAAAAAAAAAAAAAAAAACAGAGTTCAAATTGCTTAGCACAAGGTGTCAGGCCTTCTAAACTTTCTCCTCCAGAATCAGCTTCCAAATCCTACCTCCCACCTTCATGGTTGAACCCCGGCGTTCAGAAAGCCCACCTTCTCTCTCACTCTGTAGTTTTCACATGCTGCTCCCCACCTCCCACCCCTCACCCCCCACCCCCCACCATGGGTGGCCTATGTTCAGCTTCCCCTATAGCCTTCCCACTCTTCCTCTGGAGAAGTACATTGAACCAGGACTGCACTGAATGCTAAGTTTTCTGATACAAAGGGAAGTCTTTTATCTTGGTGCATGTCTGCAAATGCCAAAGAGGGCTTTCTTCTTCCCTGTGAAAGGGCTTCCCCCTAAAAACTAAACTTAAGCCCTCTGTTTCACGGCATCAAGATCGGGTCCTGGCTGAGCCACCACCTGAAGGACCATGCTGTTAGCATCTGCCACGGCCCCTGTGTCTGCTCCGTGAGGACACGGGTCATGTGTGTTTTCTTCATCATTTTTTCCCTCTGTACCTGGCAGTGGCAGTCACTCAGTAACATATTTGTCAAATATTAATAAAGAGTGAACTGAATCAATAAATGAAATGGACTGAATCCCCCAGGTCATTGAATAGTTACCATTCAGGAAACTTTTATGAATTTCTTCTAAACCCTGGTAGCTTCTGCAGTTGGCCTTGCTGAAGAGTGTTTCCAGAAGGGACAAGCTGAAGGACTTCTCCAGTTCTCCGAGCACATCATACGCCACTCGTGGCACTGGGACCAGGCTACAAGCTTTTTCATAATGCTTAAAAATAGTGAATAAAGAATTACATAGCTATGGACTTATGGGTAATGGAACATTCAGATTAGTTCACATTGGTTTTCCTGTGAAATGCTGGGATTTTACATGTATTTGAAGGACTTCTTCAATGTCCCCCCACTATAAAAATAGACTCTGATTATGTGAATCTGATCTGACACTGAGGTACCCTATGGAGAGTAATTCTGGAGCATAAAAGTGGGTTCAAATTCAAACACTGTGTGGGCTTTTTAGAACCTGGCCAAAGTCTGAGGAGTAGCCCTAACAAAGCCATGAGAGGCTGTTCTGTTGACCAGTCAACACCCACTGCCTTTCTTACCCCAGGACTGACCTAACCTGAGGGCTCTCAGAAACCAAGTGACCATCCTCCCCTTCTGTAAATCTGGCTAAAGAGCAAAGAAAATTCACAGAGACAGAGCCAGCAGGTGATGTGGAGGTTAAGACAGAGGGATTCCCACACGACTGACTACAGTTTGAGTCTCAGACTCAAAGGGTTGAAAATCATCCCAGTGCATGTGTGTGCGTGCCCAAAATCTCAAGAGAATGGAGGAGAAGGAACTTTGGTGTGGCCTTTCCTCCTTGGGGGGAGGGGTTCTCATTTTCCCTTTCTCTGTCTCCTCTCCAGTGAGTACACACACCCTATGGCAAGAAAAATAAAAATCGAAACTAAAAATACCTGGGGGAAAAAAAAGAAAAGAGAAGAAGAAAATTCATAGGAAGAAAAGTCTTGTCCTCAGCATCCCCAGGGGTGCCACAGCTAAGCTTTGCCTGCAATCCAGCACTCCAGAATCTCTAATAAATAAGAAATGATTTGAAGAAAGAGTAGCGAGCGCCTCCTTCCAAATTTATTCTAATGTGACACAACGTCTCTGAATTTCGATAATCTCAGGCGCGTGTGTTTATAGTAGGTGGGCTTTGGGAATAGCAGTCAGCATAATGGCTATGCCGCTGGACTCCCATGTAGCCGACTGCAGTTCAAGACCTAGACCCGGTGGCTTAAACTCACACTGGGCACATGTGCGTGTGTGCCCAAGATCCCAAGAGGAGAATGGAGGAGAAGGGGTTGCGGTGTAGCCATCCCCCCAGGGGGTGATTTCTCATTTTCTATCTCTCTGTCTCTCTCTGTCTTTCTGGTGAGTGCACACGCCCTATAGCAAAAACCTCTCCAAAAATAAGTTTAAAAAAAAAAAAAAAGGAAGAGGGCTTTGTAACGAGCTGCTGCCTGACCCGAGTATTTGCTTTCATTGTAACTGGTGTCCTAATACAATACAGTCGTCCCCAAGATGCTCTGCACCCTATTCCCACTCCCTGTCCTCCACGACTTCAGCCCAGTGACGCCCACCAGCGCTGGCTACTGAAGAGAAAATGCTTTCTGGGCTGCCTGCCTCCCTGGTGCTCCCTGACTGCAGGACAGGGTGGGTCTGAACTCCCAGAAAGCCCTTCAGCCTGCTCATGGCACCCTGGGCTTGGCATAATGTCCCGTGAGGCAAGCTAACCATCATGAGCACATTCCGCCACTTACTTCAAACATCTTCTGAGAGATGAAGGAGTGGTCACGGAGGCTCATAAGGAAAGGAAATGGTGTTTTTATTACACTTGCAATCTCCACTTTATTTTCTTTGAAGTATTTGAAAATGAGGTCCTCTTGATTTTGGTCCTCCGAGGTCATCCTAAGAAACAGAGACACAATGTGTGCATAAGTAATGAAATTTCCAAGCATTTTTTGTTTTGTTTTGTTTTGCTTTTTGAGAGAGATTTTTGCTCTAGGGTGCACATACTCACTGGAGAGACAGAAAGCAAGAAGTCATCTTCTGGCAGGGATGGCCATGCCACAATCCCTTTTCCTCCATTCTCCTGTCTGAATTTTGGGAACGCACACACATACACACATGCCCAGTGGAAGTTTCAAGCCACCAGGTCCAGGACTTGAACCACAGCCGGCCATGTGGGAGTCCAACGCCCCAACCACTACGCCACCTGCTGGTCCCGCTGTCAGTTACTTTTATGTGCCAATGTGCAGTGTTCGGGATAAGATTAACTTTAAATTGGTAAGCTTTGAGGAGGGCAGAGTGCCATCCACAATGCAGGCAGCCAGCATCTGTAAGCTGAAGGCCTGAGCGGAACCAGAAGACCAGCTTCCCCAGAGAAGAGGAATTCTCCAGCAGCCTACCTGCACACTGGGCCTGCACCATGGTTCTGGTCTCCAGCCTGCTGGCCCCCACCCAGATTTCAGATTTGCCAGCCTCCATAACTGTGTGAGCCAATTCTTTATAATAAAGCTCATTAGGGGACCAGCAGTTGATATAATGGCTATGTCGCTGGACTTCCATGTGTCAACTACAGTTCGAATCCTGGACCCAGTAGCTTAAACTCATGCTGGGTACGTGGGCATGTGTGCCCAAGATCCCGAGAGGAGAATGGAGGAGAAGGGATTGCGGCGTGGCCATCCCCCTGGGGGGTGATCTCTCGCTTTCTGTCTCTCTGTCTCTCTCTGTCTTTCTGGCAAATGCACGTGCCCTTTAGCAAAAATTTCTCCCCCACAAAAAAAAGAAAAAACCAATAAAAATGAAAATTAAAAAAACAATAAATCTCGTTAGACCCCTATCCTAGCCCCTCCCCCCACACCTTATTGGTTCTTTTCCTCTGGAGAACTCTGACTAATAGATTCTCTTTTTTCTTTCTTTCTTTTTTTTTTTTTTTTTTTTTTTTTTTTGAGATTTTTGCTATAGGGAACATATACTCTCTGGAGAAACAGAGAAACAGAAAGTGAGAAATCCCCTCCTGGGGGATGGCCATGCCGCAATCCCTTCTCCTCCATTCTCCTCCTGGGATCTTGGGCACACATGCACATGCACACAGCGTGAGTTTTAAACCACTGGGTCCAGGACTCAAACTGTGGTTGGCCATGTGGGAGTCCAGCAACATAACTGCTATACCATTTGCTAGTCCCCGTACAGGTTCTTTTTTTAAGCTACAAAGAGAAAGTAAAAATCTGAAATATTACAGAGCCTATCCTGAGCTGCAAGTCTTCTTAGCTAACAAAGAAACAAATGTCAGGAGGATGGGAGGCTGGGAAGAAGAGCTACCTCTCCTGTTTGTAACTACAAAGGGACGAATGGTATTCTGTATCCAAAAATTGGTTCAAAGATTCTCTGGTAAAGTTTGAATTAAAAATAGTCCTAAGGGGTCAGTAGATGGCGTAGTGGTTACATTGCAGTTCAAGTCCTGGACCTGGTGGCTTGAAACACTGGGTGCATGTATGTGCATTCCCAAAATCCCAAGAGGAGAATGGGATTGCAGCGTGGCCATCCCTCATGGGGGACAATTTCTAGTTTTCTGTCTCTCTATCTCTCTGTCTCTCCAGCGAGTGCATGCGCCCATAGCAGAAATCTCTCTCTAGGGGGAAACCAGCAGTTAGCATAATGGCTATGTCGCTGGGCTCCCACGTAGTCGACCACGGTTCACGTCCCGGACCCGGTGGCTTAAAACTCATGCTGGGCGCGTGTGCGTGCGTGCCCAAAATCCCAAGAGGAGAATAGAGGAGAAGGGATTGCGGCGTGACCATCCCCCCTGGGGGGTGATTTCTCGCTTTCTGTCTCTCTGTCTCTCTCTGTCCGTCTGGCGAGCGCATGAGCCCTATAGCGAAAATCTCTCAAAAAAAAAAAAAAATAAAAACAATAAAATAAAATAAAACCTCTCTCTAAAAATAAATAAATAAATAAATAAATAGTCGTGGGAGGGCCAGAAGGTGGTGTGGTGGTTTAGATGCCGGATTCCACACGGTCAGCTCTGTGGTTTGAGTCCAGATCCAGTGGTTTGAAAAACACAGTGGACACATGTGCACACATGCCCAAAATGCCAAGAGGAGAATGGAGGAGAAGGGATTGCAGCATGGCCGTCCTCCCTGGGGTGTCATTTCTCACTTTGCCTGTCACTGTCTCTCTGTTTCACTCAGGTGAATGCACGCACCCTATGGCAAAAACCAACCAAGCAAATAAACAAAAATGAAAACCTAATTTCTCTATTGAATTCTTTAAAATAGAAAAACACTTTTGATTAAAGATGATTGATTGAAAACAAATGTTTTTTCCCTCTCTCACTGGAGTGTCCCCTGAAATAAGAGTAAAGAGTTAAAGTCACAGTAACAAAGAGAAGAAAATTAGATGCAACATTTAAACCAAACTCTAAAAGAGAAAAAATAGAGGCAAGCTGATCGATATCATAGATAAAAAGCGATAGGACCTGATCGTACCACAATCCTTTCCTCTATTTTCCCATCCCATCAGGATCTTGCGTACACACGCATATGTCTGGTGCTTTTTGCAAGCCAGGATTTGAACCACAGTCAACCATGTGGAACCCAGCACCTTCTGCACAGTGTTTAACCACTATGCTGTGGAGCTGGCCCAACTGAAGGATTATTTAAACGCAAAGTACAAACTATTGTCCAACACAGGACACCTAAATCCAGACCGGTGGCTGGAGCTTTCTTCTCCCTCCTACCCTCCTTCTTCCTCTTTCTTCTCCTTCACTGTTTCTCCTCCTCCTCCCCTCCCCTTCCTTCTTCTTTTTAAATTAATTGCCAGAGGGCTCATGCATTCACTGGAGAAAGAGAGAGACAAAGAAAGCACCTCCCGATGGGACATGGTCACACCACAATAGCTTTTCTTCCATTTCTCCATCCTGTCAGGTTTGGAGCAATTGTGTTTTTCAAGGCACCAGGGTCAGAACTCCAACCCCTGTCAGCTATATGGGATCCAGCTGCCAACGCATTGCATTTAACCACTGCACTGTGGAGTCAACCCTAGAGCTGCCTTCTTAATAAAAATATAAATTAGTGTGAGAATAGGACTTTATCTTCAAGCACTTGGGATTTCCCCAGGAAAGTCCAGACATTTATAAGTCCAGCTCATTAAATGACGTTTCAAGTTAGCTTTTCACTGTTTCACCCTTAAGTATGTAAAAACAACAGGCCACAGAGATTTATGGGAACCTACAACATAAAGGAATAGAATCAAGAAGAGCAAAGGGCAAAAGTTACCCGGCAGGAATAGAAATGTTGCACAGAACTGAAGAGAAATAAAATACACACACACACATACACACACAAACACACTCACACACACACACAATTGTATGGATATGAGAATACATTATGCCCAAAATGCCATCCAGAAAAGAAACAACCAGAAAATAAAAGAGGGTCTGGAAATGAATGATTGCTGAAATTAAAAAAAAAAAAATACTGAACTGAAATAATCACAAAATAAAGGTGAAAGAACATGCCAGAACACAAAGAGGTAAAAACCCAAAGGGAAAAATGAAAAGTAAATTCGAAACCCTAAATGTCTAAAATATCCACCTCTATAGATTTAGAGGCAAAAGGAAATGACTAAAAAGAAATGTATAGTTTGATCAATTATTCATGCATGAAGGACGCAGAAAATATTTCATGCATGCATCCTCTGGACTGGTCACAGATTTTCTAAGTTAAGATTGTATTTCCCTAATTTCTTAGAGTGATGGCTGTCTAGTTAGGTATGGTCTCTGTTTCTTTGCCAAAGGAGCTATCATTTTCAGATGGTAGCTGTTCATTAGCCAGACACAGAAGCCAGGGTGAAGGGCGTCTGAAGCAGAGGCTCATTGACTTACTGAAATCTGGGAATTATTTGTTCTTATGGAATAGTTTTCTCTGTTCTTGCTGATACATTGTCTGGAACAAATTATTTGATGATGCACTAAAATAACAGAGTCAAGAAATAAATACTGGTAAAGTTCTGTTATAAATGAGGTAGAGGTGCCAGCAGGTAGTGTGTTGCTTAAGGTGCTAAACTCCCACATGGCCAACTGTGGTTTGAGTACTGGACCTAGTGACTTGCTTTCTCACTTTCTCTCTCTCTCTCTCTCTCTCTCTCTCTCTGTCTTCTGGTAAGCACACGTGCCCTATGGCAAACTTTAAAAAAATAATAATAATAATAAATAATTTATAAAGAGGTAGAGGGCATCACTAAAACTACTGAAAATACTGATTTCTAAATATTATAAATTTTATTTTTAAATGAAAGCACATCTCAGAAATTATTTAGAACAATGATTCTCAAAATGTGGTCCAGGGACACCTGGGATTGTATGAGACTCTTTTGGGTGTCACTAACATCAAAACCGTAGTGAGGTTGCCTGCAGCTGCAGACCCTAACGGCCAGGACCTGTTGCTCATCCCCACCCCTACTCATCTCTGGACTTCAGGTTGGTTTCTTGGGACTTTGAGACGAACTCGCACCCCTACCCACCCTTTCTGGAGACTGGCTCAAGCTGGCAGGCAGTTCCAGACACCAGGCTGCCTGTGGCTGCAGTCCATAATGGCCAGGACCTGTCGCTCATCCTTCGCCCCTTCCCCACTTGCCTTTGGACTCGCTGAATTTCAGTGTTTTGAATAGCACGCGGTGAGATTTTTTTCTTTGCTCTTGAGATGTAGCTTATTAGGTCAGTTAGAAGCTCACCACTCCTTAGACACAGGGAGGACTTTGGGTCACCCAGGACCAGTGACAACAGTGCATGGTACGGGTGAGCATTAGGTAGGCAGACCCTAAGAGAAATCTCCAGTTTTCTAACCCCACGTTTTAACACTCAGAGATACCTTGAATAAGCTAGGGAGGAACATATAGATCACCTGATGACTAGGAATAATCACAGAGGCTCAAAAAGTATGAGCAATCAGCAAAAGGCCTCTACCCCAAGGGAAATAATCAAGCCTACATCACCCACAGTCGATACAACAGACATAGTGGACATGTCAGATAAGGAATTCAGAATATTAATAGTGACCAAACTAACTGAGATGGAAGATAAAAGAGACAATGAGTTCTAGGAGATGAGGAAGTCCTTTCATGATTTGAAAGAAGAAATAGATACCTTAAACAAAAACCAGATGAAACTTCTAGGGTCTAAGAATGTGACACAGGAAATCAAAACCTCCCTTAAAAGTATTAAAAGTAGGTTAGATCAGGCAGAAGATCGAATCTTGAATGTAGAAGACAAAACGTCTGACCTAGAAAAAAGTATCAAGAAGATTGAGAAAACAACCAAGAAAAA
>NW_006159525.1:7098091-7100329 GCF_000334495.1 Tupaia belangeri chinensis
TGAAAAACAATTTCAACCAAGAATACTATACCCGGCAAAATTATCTTTCATATGGGAAAAAAAGATAAAAACATTCTCGAATAAACAAAGTTTGAAGGAATTTACCAACACCAGACCAGCTCTTCAAGAAGTTCTGAAGGGAGTACTATACCAGGAAAACTAAAAAGTCAGACAGACAGTTATGTGAAAACAAAAAGCAACCAAGAAAATGGCTCACTCAATGATAGGAACAGGTCTGGAAATATCAATAATCACACTGAATGTCAATGGATTAAATTCTCCAATCAAGAGACATAGACTGGCCAAATGGATAAAAAAGAAAAAAAAAACAGAAACCCTCTATCTATTGCCTACAAGAAACTCACCTTATGGATAAAGACATACATAGACTAAAAGTGAAGGGCTGGAAAAAGATATTCCGTGCAAATAGAAATCAAAAAAGGTCTGGAGTAGTGATATTGATTTCAGACAAAATAGGCTTCAAGTCAAAGACTGTAAGATGAGCATTATATAATAGTAAATGGGGTAATCCAGCAAGAAGACATAATGCTTATAAATATCTATGCACCCAACTCAGGTGCACCTAAATATGTGAAGGAAAGACTGCTGGAGCTAAAGGGAGAGATAGAGAGAAACACTACACTATAATTGTTGGAGATCTCACCACCCCGTTATCTCCTTAAGACAGATCTTCTAGGCAAAAAATAGAGAGATACAGGACCAAATGGGCTTGATAGATATCTATAGAACTGTGCACGCTAAGTCCACAACACATATATTCTTCTCACCCCAGCATGGAACCTTTTCAAAGATTGATCATATGTTAGGACACAAATCAAGTCTTTACAGATTCAAAGACATAGAAACTATATCCAGCATCTTTTGTGACCATGATGTAATTAAACTCAAGATTAACTTCAAGGGACCAACAGCATAATGGCTATGTCGCTGAACTCCCATGTAGCCAACCGTGGTTCAAGTACTAGACCCGGTGGCTTAAACTCACACCAGGTGCATGTGCGTGCGTGCCCAAGATCCTGAGAGGAGAATGGAGGAGGAGGGATTGCAGCATGGCCATTCCCCCAGGGAGGGGTGTGACGTCTCACTTTCTTTCTCTCTGTCTGTCTTTCTGGCGAGCGCACGCACCCTATAGCAAAAACTTCTTCAAAAAAAAATAAATAAATAAAGATTAATGTTAAGAAATGCCCTCAAAAATACACAAACACATGGAAACTGAACAACCTACTTCTTTTTTTTTTTCTTTTGGAGAGGCTTTTGCCATAGGGTGTATGTGCTCACCGGACAGACAGAGAGAGACAGAGAGACAGAAAGTGAGAAATCACCCCCAGGGGGGGTGGCCACACCGCAATCCCTTCTTCTCCATTCTCCTCTTGGGATCTTGGGCACGCACGCACACATGCCCGGCGTGAGTTTCAAGCCACCAGGTCTGGGACTCAAACCGCGGTCGACTACATGGGAGTCCAGTGACATAGCCATTACGCTAACTGCTGGTCCCATGAACAACCTACTTCTGAATGACTTCTTCACTACTGAAGAAATTAAGTCTGAAATTTAAAAATGTATGAAAACAAATTATGAGTACACAAGTTTCCCTAATCTATGGGACATGACAAAAGCAGTCATAAGAGGGAAATTCATAGCAATCAGTGCACATAAGAAAAGGATGGAAAGATGGCAAATAGATAACTTAACATCATGCCTCAGGGAATTGGAAAATCAATAACAAACAAAACTGCCAGGCAAAAAGAAATAATAAAGGTTCAAATAGAAATAAATGAAATAGAAAATAAACCATACAGAAAATAAATGAAAGCAAAAGCTGGTTCCTTGAAAAGATTAACAAGATAGACACACCATTGGCTAGACTGCTCAAGAAGAAAAAAGAAAGAAACCAGATAAATCAAATACATGATGAAACAGGAAATATTACAACAGACATAGTAGAAATACAAAATATCATTAGAGGTTACTATGAGCGACTATATGCCAACAAGATAACTTAAAGGAGATGGACAGATTCCTGAGATGCATATAATCTACCAAGTTTGAAGCAGGAGGACATAGAAAACCTGAATAGACCCATAACAAGCCAGGAGATTAAATCAGTAATAAATAACCTGCTGACCAAGAAAAGCCCAGGTCTAGATGGCTTCACTTCTGAATTCTACAAAACTTTTAAGGAAGAGTTAATCCCTATCCTACTCAAATTATTTCTAA
>NW_006159525.1:7100418-7101009 GCF_000334495.1 Tupaia belangeri chinensis
AAAAGGAAAACTACAGACCAATATCATTGATGAATATAGATGCAAAAATTCTCAACAAGATACTCGCAAATCGTATCCAACAACATATAACAAAGATCATTCATCATGACCACATAGGCTTTATCCCAGGGATGCAAGGGTGGTTCAACATACGCAAGACCATAACCATAATATGCCATATTAACAGAAAGAGAGTTAAAAACCATACAATCATTTCCATTGATGCAGAGAAAGTATTTGATAAAATACAACATCATTTTATGATTAAGACCAACAGTAAGATTAATAAGAAGGGTCATTTCTCAACACAATAAAAGTCATCTATGAAAGGTACTAGGTAAGGCTGCCCACTTTCTCCACTGCTCTTTAATATAGTACTGAAAGTTTTAGCTAATGCAATTAGAAAAGAGAACAATATAAAAGGCTTTTGAATAGGCAAAGAAGAGTTGAAAATATCTTTGTTCTCAAATCTTCTTTATTAGAAGATCCAAAGGTCTCCATGAAAATACTTATTTTAGTAGTAAGTGAGTACAGTAAAGTGGCAGGATACAAAATCAACATCCAAAAATCTATAGCATTTCTATATATGAA
>NW_006159525.1:7101032-7104927 GCF_000334495.1 Tupaia belangeri chinensis
TTGAAAGTGACATAAAAAAGTGGAAGGACATCCCATGCTCCTGGATTAGAAGAATTAACATAATCAAAATGGCAATTCTACCCAAATTAATCTACATATTTAATGCAATTCCAATCAAAATACCAGAGATATTCTTTGCAGATCTAGAAAAGACAATCATAGAAATTGTCTGGAATCATGAAAAACCTCATATTGCAAAAGCAATCCTGCGCAAGAAGAACAGAGTGGGAGGCATATCACTCCCTGATCCCAAGATATACTATAAAGCTGTGATAATCAAAACGGCATGGTATTGGCACAAAAACAGACATGTGGACTAATGGGATAGAATAGAGACCCCAGAAATAACCCCCAAAGTTTACAGCAACTGATATTTTTTGAGAGGTTTTTGCTATAGGGCACATGTGCTTGCCAGAAAGACAGAGAGAGGCAGAGAGATAGAAAGCGAGAAATCCCCCCACAGGGGGTATGGCTATGCTGCTATCCTTTCTCCTCCATTCTCCTCTTGAATCTTGGGCACGCACACACATGCACCCAGCGTGAGTTTAAGCCACCGAGTCCGGGACTCGAACCATGGTCGGCTACACGGGAGTTCAGCGACATAGCCATTACGCTAACCGCTGGTCCCCTGATTTTTTACAAAGGATATCAGTCAATCCATTGGGAAAGGGAAAACCCCTTTAGTAAATGGTGCTGGAAAAACTGGGTATCCACCTGCAGAAAGATGAAACTGAACCCCCATCTTTCACCACTAACAAAAATCAACTCAAAATGGATCAAAGATCTGAACCTAAGACCTCAAACAGTAAAACTACTGGTGGAAAATGCTGGGGAAACTCTGGGAGACATTGGAGTAGGCAAAGACTTCTTAAATAAGACTCCCAAAGCACAGGCAAGAATTCCTAAAATAGACAAGTGGGACTATATCAGACTAAGAAGTTTCTGCACAGCAAAGGACACAGTAACAAGCGTGAATGGACAACCCTCGGAATGGGAGAATTTTTTGTTAAATATGCCTCAGACAAGGGACTGGTAACAAGAATACACAGGGAACTCAAGTGCCTTATGTGAAAAAAAATGATTAACCCAATTAAAAGATGGGAAAATGAGCTGAACAAAAATTTCTCTAAGGAAGACATACAAACAGTCAAAAAGCATATGAGGAAATGCTCGACATCCGTCATCATAAGGGAGATGCAGATAAAAACCACCCTGAGATACCATCTAACCTGTCAGAATGGCAAAGATTAAAAATATAAAATGTGACAAGTGTTGGCAGGAATGTGGTGAAAAGGGCACTCTCCTACACTGTTGGTAGGAATGTAAACTGGTTCAGCCACTGTGGAGAACAATATGGAGGTTCCTCAAAGATCTACAAATAGAACTGCCATTTGATCCAGCAATCCCACTTCTGGGTATCTACCCAAAGGGCAGGAGAATGCTCAGTCAGAAAAGTGCTTGGACATCAATGTTTAGCATTATTAACAATCGCCAAGACATGGAACCAACCTAAATGTCCACAAACAGATGAATGGATTGAAAAGTGTGGCACATAAACTCTATGGAATACTATGCAGCCATAAAAAAGACCCTGTCATTTGATAGAAAGTGGTCAAATATGGAGGACCTATTGCTGAGTGAGGTAATCCAAGATATGAAAAAAAGATATTGTATGTATCCACTTAATACATACCGACTATCCGCATTCTAAGGTAGAGATCGAAATACTGGAGGACATAAAAGCAGTGAAAATAGTTAACGAGGACAAGACAGCATGAAATGGGGTGGGAGAAGAGTATAGAGAAAGATAGCAAGAGAATAAATAGAGAGGCATGACATTAGTAGGACACAGGTATAGTTTATTACCTGTTGATGATGATGTGTATAGTATTCTCAACTGGATTGGTCTGAGGAGTATTTCATGTCAGGTAAAGTCTTTTTACAAGCAAAATGAGAAATCGTGATTGTTTAAAAAAATAATTGGAATAATAATAATAATGATTGGAAAAAACAATGTAAAGCTATTGGATGATGAAATGGGGATTTTAATGTCTCTGTATTGACTGATATGCATGGTGTTCCTTCTGGAAAAAAAATGTAATACACTGTAAAGTTATATGTGATTCAATGTAATATAAACAAGATTATGATGATAATAAAAAAACAAAAAAACATGGTTATTATAACTTTAAGATATTATTTGCCCTTTTCCTCTCTCATTCTCTCAGAAATGTAAAGTGGAATTTTCCAGAGGCTACATGGCCCATGATATCCCAACAGATTGCCTGAAAAAGTAGATAGAATTAAACTATCTTCCATTGAGCCAGATAGTAAAAACATTTGCAAAAGTATAAAGCAATAACAATCATATTATTGTTTATTAATCTTCTAGTTTATATTTACTTTGAAGATATTTTTATGTAAAAATGTTTTTTATTAGCAAGTAATGAATTCTACAATAATATTTAAATAAATAAATATTTTTAAATGTTCAAATTGTAATTTCTCATATGGTAAATATCAATAGATATTATATAATCCAATGAACAAAAGCTAGTTCTTTGAGATTCTCAATAATTTTTAAAAATAAAAAAGTATCTGAGAACTGACCCCATAACCTAGTGATTAAGAGAGCCAGATCCCTTTTGGTAACCATAGTTCAAATCTTGGCTCCAGGAGCCTGAGGAACATTCGGGGCATGTGTGTGTGTTCCCCAAATCCCAAAAGGATAGAGAAATGGAAAAAGGATTGTAGTGAAGCCACACCCCACTGCAAGGTACTTTCTCCCTCTCTCTCTGCTGAGTACACATGATTCTGACAATTAAGAAAAAACGTTTCCTAAAACCAAAAAATTAAAGAAGCACTGTTCTAGAAAGAGAGGATATAAATATTACATATACAATAAAGGCAATAATTTCAATCTTAAATTTCAGACTGTATTTAAAATTTTTAAAAATTGAGTGGGGAGTGGCCAGCAAGTAGCATGATGATTAAGGCACTGGACTCCCACATGTCTGACCATGGTTCAAGTCACGAATTTGGCAGCTCGATTTCTCTTGCTCTCTCTTTCTCTCTCTCTGTCTCTTGCTGGTGAGTAAATGTGCCCTTTATCAAACTGAAAATAATAATAATAATTAATAAAATTAATTAAGTAATTCTTTTTTAAAAATTTGAGTGGGGAAACCAGCAGTTGGTGTAATGGCTATGTCTCTGGACTCCCATGTAGTCAACTGTGGTTCGAGTCCCAGGGCGACTCGTGCGTGGATGCCCAGGGTCCCGAGAGGAGAATGGAGGGAAGGGATTGCAGCCTGGCCATTCCCCCTGGGAGGTGATTATCGCTTTTTGTCTCTCTCTGTCTTTCTGGGGAGCACACGTGCCCTGTAACGAAAACCTCTTAAAAAAAAAAAAGAGTGGGAACAAGAAAAAAAATTGACTAAAAATTTAGTTAGGTAACTTATTTCAGGGACCAGCAGTTAGCATAATGGCTAGGTCGCTGGACTGCCATGTAGCCGACCGCAGTTCGAGTTCTGGACCTGTTGGCTTAAACTCACGCCAGGTGCTAGTGCATGAGTGCCCAAGATCCCAAGAGGAGAATGGAGGAGAAAGGGTTGCGGCGTGGCCATCCCCCCTGGGAGGTGATTTCTCGCTTTCTATCTCTCTGTCTCTCTCTGTCTTTCTGGCGAGCGCACATGCCCTATAGCAAAAACCTCTCCAAAATAATGCCCACTGATAATCTGGCCTCCAGCACCCAAAACTCGAGTGGAGAGACAAAGGGAACAGGCTTTCTTGAAGACACAGCCTCAGGGATTCTGCAAAATAGCCATTTTGGGAAAACAGAAATCAAGACTTCCCACTGATAATCCGGCCTCCAGCACCCAGAACTCGCATGGCAGGA
>NW_006159525.1:7107160-7109090 GCF_000334495.1 Tupaia belangeri chinensis
TCAACAAAATGTTGGGGGAAAAGGAATGGAAGACAACTGTATTAGCAGAGATAGTGTAATAAGAGAGTGGGAAAGGGCAGAGGGTCAAACATGGGGTAAAAAACATATATATACATATACATATGTACGAAAGTAGAAATGGAATATTATTGATGATAACATGCATGATTAAGCCACTATGCAGTTTATTCTAGATGGGAAACCACATTTAGTATGTTGTGATGATGCTCAGTGAATGAAGGTTAAGTAATTTAAAAAAAAATTGCCGGAGGAAAAAACACAGTAAAACTGTTCCTATTTCGAAATTTTAAAAAATGCATATTTGATGACTGCAGTAAGCTATATAGCCCCAGCTGGGTACTACTTTATAATATGTTATAATATGTTCATTCTACTCACTGAGGTTTATGCATAAAGTCAGACTTGGGTTCATGTATAGATATACATCAGCTGTGCTAGCTATTGGATATATATAGACTAAGTTCATTAGCAAAACAATTAAATGGGGGGAGGAAGGCATAGAAAGCAACCATGGATACCAGAGACAATGTGGGAGGAGGGTGGGACATGGCAGAGGGTGAGGGATAGGGAATCAAGGATGGCAAAACAAAAAAACAAAGTATACAAGACATAAGAATTGGAAAATTATTTGCCAATAACATGTATGTTGATGTGCTTGATTGAGCCAGTACACAGTGTATTTTGGATGGAAAATTCATTTGTATGCTATAATGATGTATAGTGAATTAATGTAAAAAATAAATTTAAAGAGGAAAAAAATACTAATAATAACTTATTTCAAAGGAGGAAAATTCAAATGATATAGTTTCATATTTGATAATATCAATTAGAGAAATACATATTAGAGAATTAAATAGGAAGCCAGAGAGGAACAGGATAAAAATTACATCAGATTTCTCATCAGAAACTATGCAAAAAAAGAAAGTGGTGAAAAGTATTTAAAGTAATGAAGGTTAAAAACTGCCAATCTACATTTCTATATTCTGTGATATTTACCTTCAAAGTGAAAAATAAATAAATAAATAAAGATTTCTCTCAAACAAAAGCTGAGGGAATTCATTGCCAGAAGACCTACCCTGAAAGAAATGTTCAAAGAAGTTGTTCATGTAGAAGCAAAATGTTACAGGTCAGAAACTCAGGCCCACAGAAAGAAAGGAGTAGAACTGCCCGTGGTTTGGTGGTTAAAGTGAGTAGATCCTTCATGGCCAACCAAAGGGTTCGAGTTTAGGATACAGTGGCTTGAAAAACACACTAGGGGCCGGAGGCTGCTGGCCCTGCGCAGCCACGCGCCAGGAACGGCCTGGCCCCCTCCGGGGCCCCCGCGGCCGGGGGCTTCCGCCCCTGTGCAGCTGCGCGCCGGGATCGGCCTGGCCTCCCTCCGGGGGCCGGGACTCCCTGGCCTCTCCGGCCCTGGATGGCCCGGAGGCCGAAAACAAGGTTGAAGAACTTGTAACTTGAGAAGATGACAGTTACCAGCCCTGCATTACCTCAGGGGAAAACAAGAACTACTCTGCCATTCTTAAGGAAGCCAGATACCCAAGGACAACTCACACTGCAGATCCCCACAACACCATTCCTGGTAACTACAAGATGACTGCTGTGCCGCATCAGCTGATAATCATCCCTGCGTACCAGAACTGCTTTCCTGAAACTGCATTCCCTGGAGACTCACCTACACTTGCGGATCTGCAGGAGACCCTCCCTTAATCCAACCCTGAGTGGAGTTTATGCTCCCTATTGCCAAAAACTTTATGAGCTGATGGTTGGAACTCGTGGCCTCTCTCCCTTTACTTGTATGTATCACTTTTTCAGTAACTCTTCTGGAAGACAACTGTATATAGCAGGGATATTGTAATGGGAGAGTGAGACAGGGCAGAGGGACAAACATAGGAAAAAAAATAAAAAAAAA
>NW_006159525.1:7109885-7123610 GCF_000334495.1 Tupaia belangeri chinensis
TTTAAAAAATTATAATAATAATAATTATTGGGAAATGCATGGAAAAGACATTGAATGATAAAGCGGGGAGATTGATGTCTCTGTATTGACTGACATGCATGGCATTCCCTTTTGAAAAAGCAATGGAAGTCAATGTAAAGTTATATGTAATCCAATGTAATATAAAGAAGATTATGATAATAATATAAAAAAATAGATAATTTTCCATTAAAAAAAAACACACACACACACTAAGCACATGTGTACATGTGTCTAAAATCAAAAAAAAGGGGGAGGGGGAGATGAAGGAGAAAGATTGCAGTATAACCATGCCCCATGGGAAGGGCTTTCTTGTTTCTCTCCTTCTCTCTCTCACTCTCTGTCTTTCCTCTGTAAGAACACATACATTCTGGCAAATTTAAAAAATTTTAAAAGGAAGAGTATCAGATAAGAATAAATGTAAATACAGTCATTTTAAAAACTTTTTTCTATTTTAACCTAAGAGATATCTGTTTGTTTAAAATAATACTAGTAACAATGTATTGGGTAATTATAGTATATGGATAAGTGATGTTAAAAGGAACAGGAGGAAGAATGTTGTGGCATTTGATTGTAAGGCGCATCCACTATCTGTGAAAAGGTTAACTAGGAATAGTGTAATTTAAAAATGAATACAATCAGTTGTACATATATATTGCGAACTCTAGGAAAACCACTAAAAATGGTTTAAAGGTATAATTTATATGCTAAGAAAGGAGAGAAAAAAGAGTTATAAAATACTCAATTAGAACAAAAGGCAGAAAAAGAAAGAACAATTGAAACAGTAAGTATAATGAAAACACTTATAAACAGGAAATATATCTATTAACCTAATTATATTAATAATCACTTTAAATGTGAATGCTCTAAGTATATCAATTAAAAGACAAAGATCAAAAGAGTGCATACAATTTTTTAAAAAGCCAACTATGTGTTGCCTGTAAGAAAGTTGCCTTATTTCTTATTTTATTTTATAACTAGAAGGCATGTGCACTCACCAGAGATAGAGAGAGGCAAGAGACAGAGAGACAGACAGAAAGCACCCCCCTAGTGGGGCATGGCCATGTTGCAATCCCCTCTTCTCCATTTCTCCTGTTGGAATTTTGGGCACTTGCATATATGCTCCTGGTGTGTTTTTGCAAACTGTCAGGACCAGGATCCAAAGTATAGTCAGTCATGTTGGATCTGGTACCCCCTTAACCACAAAGCTACAAGGCCAGCCCAGAAAAACACTTAAACATAGAAACATGAAAACAAACAGATTAAATGAAAAGAGATGGAGAAAAACACATGATGCCAACACTAATCAAAGGAAAGCCATATCAATGATAAACAAAGCAGACTTCAGAACAAGAAAAATTGTCAAGGATAAAGAGGAGCATTATGTAATAATAAGAGTCCATTCTCCCAGAAGGTACACAATCCTTAATGAGTATGCAACTAACAAACTAGTAACAAAATATCAAAGGCAAAAATGTATAGAAATACTAAGGGAAACAGACAAATTTTCTACTGTTGGAGACTACTCCTTTTCTTTTAGTGATTTATAGATTAAATGTGCAGCAAATCATTAAGGATGTGGTAAACTCTACAGCAATAGGAATCAACTCTATCTAACTGGCATTTCCAAAATACTCCAGTCAACAATAGCAGAATATACATACTCTTCAAGCTTGCACAGAATATTTACCAAGATATATCATATTTTGGAGCCATTAACATACCTTAACAAATTTCTAAAATTTAAAAGAATAGAAACTATAGAGACAAGAAGCCATTTTAAAGCTGGGGTGTGTCCTGGTGCATTCAGGGAAGCCATGCTCTAAACCCATCTCCTAGACTCCCAAAATATTCAGACAACATAGGCCTCGGTGCACAGTAGCCAAGTATCTGAATCCTTTTAGAGTGATTGAAATCCTCAACACTTATTGAACCTCCTGCTTTAACGAAGAGATTTATTTCTATAATTCTAAACTCCTAATCTTACTGTTGATAACACCTTGCTAAACACTGTGGAGGAGAGATTTTGTCATGGAATGACCAGAAACAACCACAGAGGCACCAGAAACATGAGATACCAAGAAAATATCTCTCCCTAAGGGAAAAGAACAATACCTTATCATCTACAGACAGTACAGTAGAATTCATGAAAATGTCTGATAAAGACTTCAGAATATTCATCATACAAAACTAAACAGGATACAAGAGCTGAGAGATAATGGAGTACAGAAGATGCCGGAGAAAAGATACAACGAATTCCAGGAAATGCTGAAGTTCTTTCATGATCTGAAAGAGGAAATACACACCATAAAAAAAGAATCAAATGGCGCTATTAGAAATGAAGGCTACCCTTCAGGAAATCAAAACATCCCTGGAAAGTATTAAAAGCAGATCGGTCCATGAGGAAAATTGAATTTCAGATGTTGAAAGCAAAACCTCTGAGCTAGAAAAAAACAACCAAAAAAACAGAAAATAACCCCCAAAAATGAGAATACTATATGAGAAATACTAGACAGTCTTAAGTGCCCAAACATTCAGATAATTGGTATACCAGAAGCCGAGGAAACTAATAAGGGCATTGATAATCTATTCCATGAAATCTTGGAAGAAAACTTTCCAAATCTAAAGAGGCATTCAAACATCCAGACTCAAGAAATACAAAGGACCCCTAATAGAATCAACCCAAGAAGATCTTCTCCAAGGCACATCATAGCCAGACTGGTCAAATCTACAGACAAAGAAAAGATACTAAAATTGGCAAGAGAGAAATGTCAAGTTACTTTTAAAGGTTATCCTATCAGGCTAACCTCAGACCTCTCATCAGAAACAATGCGAGCAAGAAAAGAATGGGAAAATATATTCAAAGTGTTAAGTGAAAAACAGTTTCAGCCAGGAATATTATACCCAGCAAGATTATCTTTCATATGGAAAGAAAGAATAAAAATATTCTCAGATAAACAAGACCTGAAAGAATTTTCCAGTAGCAGACCCACTCTTCAAGAATTTCTGAAAGGAGTTTTCAACCAGTAAAACTAAAGATACGTACAGAAATAAGAGAACAAAAGGCAACAAAGAAAACAACCAATTTAATGCTAGGGACAAGGAATATCAATAAAAACATAGAATGTTAACTTCCAAGATTTAAATGGGAAGATTGAACCATAGCAACACTGCATATTCAACAGAAGAGTTTGAAAATAACTGACAAAATAGAATTTTATAACTTTTGAGTAAAACGTTACTGATTTTTTTTTACTGTGCTTTGTTTTCCCAATTTAAACAGTTTACTTTCTTTTGAGTTGTTGATAGGTTCAGCAATATGTTAAAATATTTTTCTTGTTTGTTTCTTTAAATGGAAACATACAATTTTCTTCCTTCCTGACCACTCTGGAATTGGAAAATATTTGGGGATATTCTTATTTTGTGACAGAAGGTTTATTTGCATAAGTTCAGTAATGTGTGTTGCATTGATTCAGAAATTGGAAATACTCATTATCGGATAGGGCTTTGACTGGAAGGTCATATCTGAAGATTAATCAGAAAACTATGGAACTAAGGTGGATCTCAAGTAAGCTAACAGAAGCTCTTAGAAAGCCTGGTATCATAAATAGTTCTGTCTGGCAGAAAGGATTAGAGAAAATATATGAAAGAATTTATAACATAAAATAACCTGGACTTTTCCAGCCCAGCAATGTAATCAGAAGAGATTGCAAAAGAGCAACCACACCAGAGGATTATTTTGAGAAAGACCTTGAAGGAAGAAAAAGAGACTGATCTTTGCTAGCAGATGGTAGACCACAGAGTACTTGGTAGCAGGGCTGAATTGAGAAGGTTTATGTGTGACTAGTGTGCTGGGCATTTGCTTTTCAACAATTTGAGTAGTTGACATGTGAATATTTTCTCAAAAATATTAAAAATCATATTGTCTGTTGTTATAGAGTCACAAACAAAATTATACAAAATTATAAGAAATATTTTGAACATGATCTTTAAAATTCAGTATTTTGAAATTTCAAAAGAAAAATGTAAAAATAAATTTTAAAAATAAAATAAATTAATTAATTAGCTAATTAATTAAATTTACTGGAAAAAAATTTTAAAATAAAAGAATAGAGTGACCAGCAGTTAGCATAATGGCTATGTCGCTGGACTCCCATGTAGTAGACGGCAGTTCGAGTCCTGGACCTGGTGGCTTAATTCGAGTCCTGGACCCTGTGGCTTAAACTCACGCCAGGTGCATGTGCATGCGTGCCCAAGATCCCGAGAGGAGAAAGGAGAAGAAGGGATTGCGTTATGGCCATCCCCCCGGGGGGGGATTTCTCGCTTTCTGTTTCTCTGTCTCTCTCTGTCTTTCTGGCGAGTACACACGCCTTATAGCAAAAACCTCTCCAAAAAAATTAACTAATTAAAATAAAAGAATAGAAATTGTAAAAAAAAAAAAAATGTTCTCAGACCACAGTGTAATTAAACTAGAAGTCAATAATGCAAAGATAGCTGGAGAAACTCTAATATGTTTGGAGATGAAACGACTCAGTTCTGGGGTCAATGAAGAAGTATTGAGAAATTTTTAAACAAATGAAATGAAAATGAAAACACAACTTATGGGAACCAGCAGTTACCGTAATGGCTATGTCGCTGGACTCCCACATAGTCAACCGCAGTTCATGTCCTGGACCCGGTGGCTTAAAACTCATGCCGGGCACGTGTGCGTGCCCAAGATCCCGAGAGGAGGATGGAGGAGAAGGGATTGCGGCATGGCCATCCCCCCCTGGGGGGTGATTTCTCGCTTTCTGTCTCTCTGTCTGTCTGGCGAGCACACGCGCCCTATAGCGAAAACCTCTCAAAAGAAAAAAAAATAATAATAAAATAAACACAACTTACCATTATTATGAGCTGTAGAGTCCAGCAATAGTGGTATGTGCCAATGCAACTCTGTGCTTCACAGGCTGGGACCACATGGGAGACCCAGTTTGATTCCCAAGTCTACCTAAAGGCCAGTATGCACTTGTGATCTCAGCGGTTTAGGAGGCTGAGGTAGGAGGGTCACAAATTCAAGGATGGCCTGAACATGGCCCGTCTAAAACAGAGTCAGGTACGGTAGTGACACCTGTGGTTCTGATCGTGAGGCTAAGGCAGGAGAATTGCAAGAGTGAGATCATTTCTTAAAAAAAAAAAAAAAAAAGAAAGAAAGAAAGAAAGGGAGGGGGATGCATACTTAGGGGAAAACATGTAGCATTCAATGTATATATGAGAAATGAAGAAAGGGCCAGATGGTGGCATGGTGGTTGAGGTAACTGGATCCCACATGGTCAGTAGAATGGTTTGAGTCCTGGAACCAGAGGCTAGGGGGACATAGACACACCAGACACATGTGCATGTGTGCCCAGAGGTCCCCAGGGGAGTGGTAGAAGAGAATGGCTGTGGTGTGGCTGTCGCCACAGGGGATGCTTTCTCACTCTAACCTCCCCTCACCCCAGTCTCTCTCCAGCAAGTGCACACGCTCTCTAACAGATTGAAAAAGGGGGGGAAAGAGAAATGAAGACCTAATAAAAGCTTCCATCCGTGGAAACTAGAGGAAAAAGAGCAAGTTAAGCCTAATGCAAGTAGAAGAAAAGAACAATAGAATTAAAATAGAAGGTAATGAAACTGAAGTAGGAAAACATTAGAGAAATTCAATGAAACCAAAATCTGATTCTTTGAAAAGATCAATAAAATTGATGACTCTCTAGCCAGGCTAACAAAGAAAAAAGAGAATATTGAGAAATTAATTTCATGGACATTGAAAGGAAAAATAAAGGCTTACTATGGGTAACTCTACAAGAGGACTTCAAAAAGTTCCTAGAAAAAAATGGAATTAAAGTATGAATTCATTTTGGTACAATTTTTTTTTAAAAAAATCCATGCATAGCACATGGATTTTTCATAATATATATTTTCCATTAACTTTTTGAAGACTCCTTCATATGCCTGAAAATTTGTTAAAAGATGAAATAAATTCCTTAGAAGGCACAAATTACCAAAACTCACACAAAGAAAGATAGGTCATCTGAAAAGGCCTGTATCTGTTTTTAAAATTATAATCAATAACGGGTCCAGCAGGTGGTATGGTGATTAAGTCATTGGATTCCTACATAGCCAACTATGGTTTAAGTCCCAGATCTGGCGACTTGAAAATCACACCAGGTGCATGTGCATGCATGCCCAAAATCCCAAGAAGATGATGGAGGAGAAGAGATTGCAGTACGGCCATCCCCCCTAAGGAGTAATTCCTCACTTTTCCTCTTTGTCTTTCTCTGTCTCTCTCCAGCAAGCACATGTACCCTATGGAAAAGACCTAAAAAAAAAAAAAAAAATAAAAGGACCAGGGCCCCTGTCCCCCCCGCCCCTCCCCCCCCAAAAAAAAAAAGCACCAGGCCTAGATGGTATCACTGGTGAATTCTAGAAAACAGTTAAGAAGAAATGACACCATTCCCCATAAGGATTTCCAGAAACTAGAAACAGAGGTATCTCTCCTTACAGATATATAAGGTCAGCATTACCCACCCTCATTTCTCAGTGTTGTCCTTTCTTGCTGGAGGCCAGGGGCTGGCTGGATTTTGAGCTCGACTCACAGTTTTCCCTTCTCTATAGAGCAGGTGGAGAAGCAATGGCAGGGGTGTGCTGCCAGGAGTGACAGTGCTGGCGCGAGGCCAGCCTGATGCCATGTGGCCGCTGCTGGGAGCCAGAGCTGACACCTTCTTAGGACTTTCCATCACCAGAAGTAGCCTCGACTCCAAGTCCCAATTAGAGGAGTTTCCGTACAATTTTTGTTTTAATTTTTTATCAACAAGAATGTATCAATGTATTTGACTTGAAGGAGTTCCAGAAATGTCTCCCAAAGTATGACATGTGGTGAGATGATTACTTTGAATCGAGGGGACTTGGGGCACAGCAGATGTAGGCAGAGGCTTTCTCGGACCCTAGCTGCCTAAGGATCCTCCAAAAGGAACTCGGTTTCATGCATCCCCTCCTTGGGAATCTCATCAACCAGGGAAGATGAACTTGAATCACAGGACAGGAGACGACACTGACACCATACCCAGACAATGTCACAGGCTACCACTTGTTCTGCTGAGGGTCCGTTTATCTTCCCCCCACATCATGGGCCATTCCCTAAATTGCTTCTATCCCTCCTCCTCTCTCCCCTATGATGAAAGTATACAAGCTTCTAGACCTCAATGGGGTTCTGGGTACCCACTTTTCTCTTCTCCAATGCCTCCGAGCATGTAACAAATTCGTCTGCCATTTTTCCTGCAATGCTCCTCGTTTCGGTTTAGTTCATACTAAGTTAAACCCTCAGAGAGAAGAGGGAAACCTTAGATTTTAAGAGATCGCCAGCATTCTTCTCTAACCAAATGCATAGCACACCCCAGAATAGATTTTTTAAAAAAGAAGAAACAACACTCACCCGCTGCTTGCATTTGCCGTTGGGTCCATTGCTTTCACTTCCTTCCTATCAATGATCTGAGATTCCAAATGGACTGAGAATGGGCTCAGAACAAAACTGTCCCCCCACCATGAGGACTGGAAGAATTTTGACAGTGGGCATTTAACCTGGTTTTGTTTTAGTTTTTGACAGAATCCCCCTGGCTCAGCCTCCGAGAAGTTGGGATTACAAGCATGCCCCCACATGCCTGGCTTTTACAACGCACTGTGACACAAACCAGGCCTCCCCTGAGGCCTCAGCCCGCTAAGCAGCAGTAGCAACAGGCATGTACTACTGTGGTTGGCCTGATTTGAATTAGAATTTTTCTTTTTTTTTTTTGAGATTTTTGCTATAGGGCACGTGTGTTCCCCAGAGAGACAGAGAGACAAGACAGCCAGAAATCACCCCCCACCCCCCAGGGTAGATGGTCAGGCCGCAATCCCTTCTCCTCTTTTCTCCTCTTGGGATTTGGGGCAGGCATGCACATGCACATGCACCAGGTGTGTTTCGAGCTGCCAGGTCTGGGATTCAAACTGGTTGGCCATTTGGGAGTCCAGTTCAGTGCCTTTAACCACTATGCTACCTGCTGGCCCCTGGATTTTAATTTTTTAAAGATTTTTCTTTTTGGACAGAATTGTCTTTGGGGACAGGGAAAATGGAAGCCTGGGAAAGATGAGAAGGTTTAAAAGCCACAAGCAGTCATCCAGTCCTACGACAGTCCTAGAAAAGACCATGCAGTTCCCATAGCACCGGCCCCACATACGGCAGTTGCAGAGAGAAAAGAAGATGGCATGAGTCAAGACGGCCTTAAGTTTCCCTGGCAGCTAGTTCACTATAATTCTACAAATGTGATTTCCTCGTTGTCTCTCATCTCATTCCATCATATACCTGTGGAGGGAGGGGGAGGACATAAGTAAAAATGTATATGCTGACCTGGCGAAGGAAGAGCAGGGGGCGGTGATGCACCTGGAGCTGAGATCGCTGGCTCCTCCTGGTATCTTCCACTGTTTGCTCTGGAGATTTTTGCTATAGGGCACGTGTGTTCCCCAGAGAGACAGAGAGACAAGACAGCCAGAAATCACCCCCCACCCCCCAGGGTAGATGGTCAGGCCGCAATCCCTTCTCCTCTTTTCTCCTCTTGGGATTTGGGGCAGGCATGCACATGCACATGCACCAGGTGTGTTTCGAGCTGCCAGGTCTGGGATTCAAACTGGTTGGCCATTTGGGAGTCCAGTTCAGTGCCTTTAACCACTATGCTACCTGCTGGCCCCTGGATTTTAATTTTTTAAAGATTTTTCTTTTTGGACAGAATTGTCTTTGGGGACAGGGAAAATGGAAGCCTGGGAAAGATGAGAAGGTTTAAAAGCCACAAGCAGTCATCCAGTCCTACGACAGTCCTAGAAAAGACCATGCAGTTCCCATAGCACCGGCCCCACATACGGCAGTTGCAGAGAGAAAAGAAGATGGCATGAGTCAAGACGGCCTTAAGTTTCCCTGGCAGCTAGTTCACTATAATTCTACAAATGTGATTTCCTCGTTGTCTCTCATCTCATTCCATCATATACCTGTGGAGGGAGGGGGAGGACATAAGTAAAAATGTATATGCTGACCTGGCGAAGGAAGAGCAGGGGGCGGTGATGCACCTGGAGCTGAGATCGCTGGCTCCTCCTGGTATCTTCCACTGTTTGCTCTGCTGGACCAGTAACGTGGCCTAAGACCAATCAAGCCTGACTAGATTTTCACAGCCTCCTGTGTCTACCCAGAACCCTGCCAATTGGCCTACACCAAAAACGAAAAAAAAAAAAAGTGAGATCGCCCGACTGTATGAAGCGTTTGTACTGGTTCACAAATCCTCCCTCCACCAATCTCTAAGACCTTTCTTAACCAGGGAGGAGGGGCAGAGGAAAGCCCGGGAATCCACAGAAGGCAGAGGACCACATGCTCGTGCCCGGTAAGAGAGGAAAAGTCCATTAAACCAAAGGAGGTGGAAGTTGTTTCAAAGCGTGGTGACTCAGCTTAGTTGAGGAGCAAGCAAACTCCAACTCCCCCTTCCTAGGGTGGCTATGAGGAAGACAAAGGAGGGATGGCTTCTCAGATCTTCTCTCAGGCCCGTGGCTGGTCAGGCACCTTAGAGAGCCCAGACCAGGCAAGTTAGTCTCAGTGTCTGGACACAGGGTTAGAGAAGCGGAAATGCTTGGCATTTTAAAGTGGGGGAGATGTTCTTAGCAACCCCGAGAAGCAGCCAGAAGCAGGAGAGAACTCTTACCAAGGTTGGGCAGAGAAGCCTGAGTGTAATTCAAAATGTTCTTGAATGCATGGGCCCTCTGCAGCTGCAGCCAGGGGTGACCGGGAAATACCCAGCTTCTGCCATTTCACTGAAATCATGAGGAGTGACAAGCTTCTCATTGCATGGGGAAAGGGTTAGGTGCTGAGATTATCCAGACCTTCAAAGATGCCATGAGGTGAGCAGTTGGGTACATTACATTGGGGATTTTTTTGCTTTTTTTTTTTTTTTAATTATACCTGGCTCTCATTCTTTTTAAGTGTATTTTATTAACATAATAATTGAGCATCTTTAGGAGGGTATGATGTTATTTTTCAACACAAGAATGCAATGTGTAATGATTAAATTGGGGTAGGTAGCATGCCGGTCATCTCAACTGTTTGCCATTACTTTCTTTGGGAGCATTTAAAATCCTTCCTTATATTAGATAGCCCAGAAAGTCATGATATATTTTTCTATGCAAAAATGCATCATGACTTTCCCAATGACCCAGCAGTTACTTCGAGATACACGATTGTTGCTATCTATATTCTCCTGACTGTGTTTTTTGTTTGTGTGTTTGTTTTGTCTTTGTTTTTTTCTTCTTTTTTTGAGAGAGAGATTTTTGCTCTAGGGTGCATGTGCTCACCAGAGAGACAGAAAGAGATAGAGAGACCGAAAGAGAGAAATCCCCTCCCCCCCGGGGGGATGGCCATGCCACAACCCCTTCTCTTCCATTCTCCTCTCAGGATTTTGGGCACGCATGCACATGTGTCCAGCGTGAATTTCAAGCCACCAGGTCTGGGACTCACACCGCAACGTAACCATTACACCATCTGCTGGTTCCCTCACTGTATTTCATAACACCAGAAATTATTCCTCCTATCTATCTTCAATTTTGTTTTCATTAATCTTCATTCTTCTTTCTCCCCACCCATACCCCCCAACTCCACTCTATCCTTCCCAGACTCCAGTATTCATTCATTTCTCCAGCTCTTGGAGGTAATTTCTCATGTATGAGAAAGAACATGCAGTATTTCTCTTTTTGTGCCTGGTTTATTTATTTAATTCAACCTAATGTCTTCCAGGCTTACCCATTTAACATCAAATGACAGAATGTCATCCTTCTTAATGGCTGAATAGTACTCCATCATAACATCACATTTTCTTTATCCATACATCGTTGGGGGGACACTTAGGTCGATACCCTATCTTGCCTATTGTGAACAGTCCTGCAATGAATACTGGGTGAGATAGCTCCTTGACATACTGATGGCCTTTACTTGGCTATATACCCACACGTAAGAGTGCTAGAGCATATGGCAGTTTTATTTTTGGTGTTTTGAGGGATCTCCATACTGTTCCCCACAATGGCTGTACTAATTTACATTCCTGCCAAACGTGTAAGAGCTTCTCTTTCTCCACATCCATACCAGCATTCGTTATTTTCTCTTTTTAATACTAAGCCATTCTAGCCACAGTGAGATGATATCTCATTGTGGTTTTTGTTGTATTTCCCTAATGATCAGTATGTTGAGCATTTTTCTCATGTTTTCGGTCATTTTATGTCTTCTTTTGAGAACTCTTATTTAGATCATTTGCCTATTTTTAAATTGGGTTATTCATTTATTTTTGCTGCTTAATTGTTTAAGTTCCTTGTGCATTCTAGTTCTAGTTTTATTAGTCCCTACTCAGATATTTTCCTCCCATTATGTTGGTTGTCCCTTCACTTGGTTGGCTTATGTATCTGCCGCCCACCCCAAGTAGTATGCTGTTTTTGTTACTATATCTTTATAGTATAGTTTGAAATCTGGTAGTATAAGGCCTCTCCCTCCATTCTTTTTGATCCAGATTGCTCAGGTTATTCGGGGTCTTTTGTGATTCCATATAAATTTTATGATTGATAGAGATGCATTAAATCTATAGGGTGCTTTCAGTAGTACAGATGCTATGACAATATTGATTCTTCTAATCCATGAAGATGCACAAATTTCAAAAGCTTTATGAATAAAAAACGTTTCGCACTGGGGTCAATAGGTGGTATGGTGGTTGAGGGACTGGATTCCCACATGGCTGCCTGAGGTGTGAGTCCTGGGCCCGTTCACACTGTCACGTGTGTACATGTACCCAAAATCCCAGGAGAAGAATGGAAGAGAAGGGATCACGGCATGGCCATCCCCTCTGGGGGAGGAGCATGATTTTTCATTTTCTCTCTAATTCTCCCTGGCAAGCACTCACCCTGTGATGAAAGAACAAAAAATGTTTTACACCAAAAACTACATACCATATGTTTTGCCCCATGTCTCTGTCTCTGTGGTGAGTACATACACCTCTGGCAAAAAAGAAAAGAAAAAAAAGTATAATTTTAATAGACTCTTGCAGGACCAGCAGATGGTGAAATGGTTATGTTGCTGGACTCTCATGTAGTCGACTGTGGTTTGAATCCCAGACCTAGTGGCTTAAACCTCACGTACATGCCCAATATCCCAAGAGGAGCATGGAGGAGAAGGGATTACGGTGTGGCCATCCCTGGGGGGGTCATTTCTTGTTTTCTGTCTCTGTGTCTAGCTCTGTCTCTCTGGTGAGCACATGAGCCCTATAGAAAAAAACCTCTCTCTCAAAAAAAACAAACAAACAAACAAAAAAGACTTCCTGCTTCCATTACTTGCATGTGAATTAGCAGGTACGATTTTCCCGTAATTACCGTATTTGCAAGCGTGCCATGCTTAGAAGGAACTTATTCTTATTCATGTCGGTCTTCTTCTGTACTGATTGTTGCCTGATCTGACATTCTGACATTATTCTCCCTCTCCCTTTGTTCCCACTTCACTCGCATTTGCCTGATGTATCTCTGAACAGGTCTGAAGGAGGAAGTTTCTGTGGCCACGTGCTAGGAAATCCATGAAGGGGCTCAGGCAGATGAAATGTGGTATCTGCACCAAACAGTTCCTGTCCCTCTTACTGCTGACACGTGGGCACCTTAGGGTGCTGCGTATTACGCAGTGCTGAGGCACCAGCGCCATGATTCTCCAGCCGTTAGCATCGCACTTCTCCCTGTACCTCCTCCATCCCCATTGGCTGGCGGTGGCTTCCAGGCCTCTGTCACCCCCACAGTCACGACCTGCTGGGCCGATCGCTCTGCAGATTCTCAAATAGGGTATGCCATGTTCGGTCTTCTGTGGAAGAGAGGAAGGCGCTCAACCATGCAGATTAACCTTGTTTCGAGGCTTTTCAAACCCTACACCCGTATTTCCCATATTTTTCCCAAGAGATTTCTGGGTGTCCTGGTAGGGGAAATTCACCATCAAATATATTTGGACATTATGGTTTGAACAAAGTTAAACAGGACCAGCTGGGTGCCACCATGGTAAGGTGCTATTCAAGCGATGCTGGGTCATTATGGAATATGGTGAGTTCAGTTCCCCAGACAACCTGGGCACATGCTCCGTGATCCTGGCTGGTTGTGGGGGGAGGGGAGGGTAGGAATCCCAGCACGGAGCTCTTTCGAGAGGGTGCTTTTCTTTCTTTTCTCTCTCACTGTCATGAAAAAAGTGTCGTTTTTATAAAGTTAAACTGATGTTTCCATTATACAATTTCTCAGAGGCCCTACATGTAACTGCCCTGAAGAATCTGTAAAAGGTGTGTGTGCAAAGGGCCCGCAGGTGACATGGTGGTTAAGGTGCTAGATTTCCACATGGCTGACCATGATTGGAGTTCTAGACCCCGAGGCTTGAAAATTATGCCAGGAGCATGTTTGAGCGTGCCCAAAATCCTGAAAGGAAAATGGAGGAAAGGGGACTGCAGTGTGGCCCCCACCCCCTGGGGAGTGATTTCTCACTTTCCCTCTCTCTCCATCTCCCTCTGTCTCTGTATCTCTCTAGCTAGTGCATGAACACTACATCAGAAAGAAAGAAGGAAAGAAAGAAAGAAAGAAAGAAAGAAAGAAAGAAAGAAAGAAAGAAAGAAAGAAAGAAAGAAA
>NW_006159525.1:7123793-7124116 GCF_000334495.1 Tupaia belangeri chinensis
CCGCAGGTGACATGGTGGTTAAGGTGCTAGGTTTCCACATGGCTGACCATGATTGGAGTTCTAGACCCCGAGGCTTGAAAATTATGCCAGGAGCATGTTTGAGCGTGCCCAAAATCCTGAAAGGAAAATGGAGGAAAGGGGACTGCAGTGTGGCCCCCACCCCCTGGGGAGTGATTTCTCACTTTCCCTCTCTCTCCATCTCCCTCTGTCTCTGTATCTCTCTAGCTAGTGCATGAACACTACATCAGAAAGAAAGAAGGAAAGAAAGAAAGAAAGAAAGAAAGAAAGAAAGAAAGAAAGAAAGAAAGAAAGAAAGAAAGAAA
>NW_006159525.1:7124281-7124845 GCF_000334495.1 Tupaia belangeri chinensis
AAGGGAAGGGAAGGGAAGGGAAGGGAAGGGAAGGGAAGGGAAGGGAAGGAAAGGAAGAAAACACTTTTAAAAAGGGGGAGGAGGGGATGTGCATAAGGGGCTTCCTCTGCGGCCCCCCAAGTTGCAGCTCTCAGACCTCCAGGCCCTACTTGGCCTCAGAAGAGGCTCAGCAAGCTCCTGGCTCCCAGCCATGGTCCTGCCTGGAAGTCTGCTGACTCTGCCTCTGCCTCTGCCTCATTTCCAGTTCCATCCCAATTCCCTTCTGCTTCCATATTTCCAACAACCTTTTCCTGGCAAACCCCGGGCCTTTCTGATACATCTCTTTGGATTTTTTCTGTATGTCTGTCTATTAAAGTTCAGCACGTATTTTCAGTAGTGTAACCATCACCACCCTAGAGGTTGAGAGCATTTTCATCCCCTCCCAAGGTACGGCGTGAGGACACGTCATGGGGAAACAGACATGGGCAGGGACAGCAAAGGACACCTTCCAGCTCCCAAGCCCATGTGGTCGGGCCCCCAGACCTCCTTCCACTGCCTGTACCCCCCCACCCCATCATCACCCCA
>NW_006159525.1:7125446-7137950 GCF_000334495.1 Tupaia belangeri chinensis
CGAGGCAAAGGCGGGCTTCCTGTTTGTGCCGCCGGCTCTCCCTGTCGCCCTGCCAGTCTCCGGGACTACTCAGGGCCCAGCCCCTGGAACCCGGGAAGGGGCCGGCGCACTTCCAGGCGGCTCCCAGGTGAGTGTGTGCTCCGGGGAGCCCCAGTGTTAGCTCCCAGGCTCTCTGTAAACAGCGCTTTCCAAAGAGGTGGAGCACGTCGTGGGACTTATTAGGAGGACACTGTTAAAAAGGGGGGCTCGGAGGAGACGCGCACGCGTCCTGTATGCCAGGCCGACAGAGATCCGTACTTGGCAGTGTTAGTGTCATATCCTCCTGCCCGGCTCCCAGTTACCTGGAATTACAGGCATGTGCAACTCGGTGGAAAAGAGAGGAGAATTCATTTAATTTGCGCTCTAATGTCATGAGTTACAGGAGATATGTAATCTATAGTACTTAGCATATAGTATAACGTAATATATAATATATATATATATATATAGGGCACGCGCGCTCGCCAGAAAGAGCGACAGAAAGCGAGCAATCACCTCCCCCCCAGTGGCGATGACTGCACCGCAATCCCCTCGCCTCCGTCCTCCTCTCGGGATCTTGGGCACAGCACGCACATGCACCCAGCGTGAGTTTAAGCCGCCAGGTCCGGGACTCTAACCGGGCGACTACATGGGAGTCCAGCGACGCAGCCATTACACCAACTGCTGGTCCCCAGTAATATACATATTTTTAAGGCCAGCAGATTACGTGGTGGTTAAGGCGCTGGACTTCCACATGGTCAACTGCAGTTCAAATCCCAGACCTGGTGGCTTGCTTTCTCCCTTTCCCTCTCTCTCTCTCTGTCTCTCTCTGGTGAGTTAAAATAATAATAATAATAATAGTTTTTAAAAATATATATGATGCATTTTTTAAAGCATATTCATGATGTGTTTGATATCAATTCCTACAAGTGGGAATTCAAAGAAATTAGGTTTTTAGGGCATTTGACATTGATTTTTTTAGAGGTGTTTTAATTTATTTTTATTGTGGTCCATTAACTTTTCTCTCTCTCTCTCTCTCTCTCATTTACATTTAGTCACATATATCTTTACCTTGTACATTTCTTTTTCCAGCAAAAATACCATGCATCTCAGTCAAGACAAAGACGTTACTATATACATTATCATCACCAAATAGCTTCTCTTTTATTTGTCATTTAAACGTACTTTTATTTTTTCCCTCCCTCCCTTATTAAACCTTTTTTCCCACATTTTATTGATTCTGAAAAGATCTTAATTAAACTAGATATAGGGACAAAGCTAAAATCTAGTAACAAGTGCACTGTAATTTTCTTCTGAAACATTTTTTCTCTCTTTCCATTCCGCCTTGTACTAAAGAGAGGCATAAACTGACTTGTTGAATTTACAATGTTACTGTGGTCCAATCTTTCCATTTAAATCCTGGAAGTTAACATTCTACATTATTATTAATGTTTCTGGACTAGTCCCCCCAAATTGGCCATTTTTTTGGCCGTTTTTGTTCTCTTATTTCTGTCTGTCTTTAGTTCTCCTGGAATAGCATGCCCTTCAGAACTTCTTGAAGAGCTGGTCTGGTGTTGGTAAATACCTTCAGGTTTTGTTTGTCTGAGAATGTTTTTATCTTTTCTCCCCATAGGGAGGATAATCTTGCTGGATATAGTATTCTCGGTTGAAATTATTTTTCATTTAACAGTTTGAATATATTTTCCCATTCTTTCCTTTCTTGCATTGTTTCCAGTGAGAGGTTCAGCATTAGCCTGACGGAATATCTTTTGTAAGTAACTTGACATTTCTTTCTTGCCAATTTTAGTATCTTGTCTTTATCTGAGGTTTTGGCCAATCTGGCTATTATGTGCCTTGGAGATGATATTCCTGGGTTGATTCTGTTCGGGGTCCTTTGTATGTCATGGGTCTTGATATTTGAATGTCTCTTTAGGTTTGGAAAAGTTTTCTTCCAGGATTTCATGAAACAGGCCTTAATGAGGGCATTGATGACTAATAGTTTCTTCACCTTCTGGGATACCAGTTATCCAAATGTTTGGGCATTTAGTGGTATCTATTATTTTTCCTATATTATTCTCATCTTGGGAGTTATTTTCTCCGTTTTTTGGTTATTTTTTTTTCTGGGACAGAGGTGTGTTTTTTTGTTTGTTTGTTTTTGTTTTTGTTACTATTTTTGAGAGAGAGAAAGATTTTGCTGTAGGGTGCTTGTGCTCACGAGAGAGACAGAAAATGAGAAATCATCCCCCAAGGGGGATGGCCACACCACAATCCCTTCTCCTCCAGTGTCCTCTCAGGATTTTGGATGCACACGCACCTTGCATGAGTTTCAAGCCACCTGGATCTAGGACTCGAACCACAGTTGACTACATGAGAGTCCAGCGACATAACCATTACACATCTGCTGGTCCCAAGAAGTTTTGTCTTCTCTATCCAAGATTCAACCTTCTGCGTGGTCTAATCTGCTTTTAATACAGGTTTCAATTTCCTGTATTACAGCCTTTATCTCTAACAGGCCCATTTGATTCTTTTTTTTTTTTTTGGAGAGATTTTTTTATGGTGCATATTTCTTCTTTCAAATCATGGAAGAACTTCCTTCCTCATCTCCTGGAACTTGTTGTCTCTTTTGTTTTGTATCTTCTGGAATTTGTTATCACTCTTTTCTTGCATCTAGATTAGTTTTGTCACTATGAAAATTTTTTTTTTTTTTTTTTTTGGAGAGGTTTTCGCTATATGGCGCGTGCGCTCGCCAGACAGACAGAGAGAGACATAGAGACAGAAAGCAAGAAATCACCCCCCAGAGGGGATAGTCACGCCGCAATCCCTTCGTTTTGTATCTTCTGGAATTTGTTATCACTCTTTTCTTGCATCTAGATTAGTTTTGTCACTATGAAAATTTTTTTTTTTTTTTTTTTTGGAGAGGTTTTCGCTATATGGCGCGTGCGCTCGCCAGACAGACAGAGAGAGACATAGAGACAGAAAGCAAGAAATCACCCCCCAGAGGGGATAGTCACGCCGCAATCCCTTCTCCTCCATTCTCCTCTCGGGATCTTGGGCACGCACACACATGTGCCCGGCGTGAGTTTAAGCCACCGGGTCCAGGACGCGAACCACGGTCGACTACATGGGTATCAAACTGTCTTCATCTGTATTTTTCTGAGTACTAGCAAGAAAATGGTTTTCATATATTCATAGCTCATTTGTCTTAGTCTTTTGTTAATTAAGTGTTCATGTCTTTGTTTTGTTTTTTTTTTTTCTTTTTGTTCTACTTGGATATTTGTCTTTCGCTTACTCACTTGTAAGGTCCTTTCACATACTGAAAACGAGAACACTGTCATATAGGACACATGACTTTGCGTGGCTCTGCTGCTGGCTGCCTTGAGCTGGTCCCTTCATCTCTCTGTGCTTTGCTTTTGTCTTCGGGAATCCCAGCAGAAGAAGGTGAGGAACTGGCAATGCCCTGAGAGCCATAGTATCATACATTGTTCCAAGTGGAGCCAGGGCCTCTTCCTCTCCTTAGCACGTGTTCATTCTGACCTTTTCCAACTCCGCCCTGACCTGTGCGTCTGCTCTCCCTTTGCATGTGGTGGAGGGTGGATTTCTCTCCCATCTGTTCTTTACTTTTGGGACCTCTTCCCGATGATAGGCTTCTTCTCTTGTTTTCCAGTATTGATGTGGATTGTTCTTTTTTGCAATACCTTTTTCTGTGAAATGTGAAGAATTTGGGAAGGAGGAGAAAAAAACAGTAGTGTTCTGTCTGCCACCAGGATTAAATACTTGAAAATCATCATTAATTACAGTTTGATTATGTTTGACACAAAAGTGAAGTTAGACAAACAGGATCCATGTTGGTTTGGTTTTGTAAAAATCCAAAGGTGGGGACCAGCAGATGGCATAATAGTTATGTCTCTGGACTACCATGTAGTCAACCATGGTTTGAGTCCTGGACCCGGCAACTTAAAATTCGCACCAGGCGCATGTGCATACATGCCCAAAATCCCAAGAGGAGAATGGAGAAGAAGGGATCGAGGCATGGCCATCCCCCCAGAGGGTGATTTCTCACTTTCTGTCTCTCTGTCTCTTCAGTGAGCACACACATTCTATAGTAACATTCTCTCTATAAAAAAGAAAAGAAAAGAAAAATCGGAAGGTGACAACATATCAAGAATGGTACCTGTCTCTGTTCTGCCTGTTAGAACTTACTGATATTTTCTCAGGGTCCATATGTGGTCACATTACATGGGCATGGAAAAAAGCACATGTCTGCCCTGATGCATGAGAAAGATATGTGCATAAAGTCACCTTTCCTAATCATGCCTTTCACATCCTTCATGTTTTAGTTTATGGTAGGCCTGTTGGTGTTGAAGATGGTGGGTGATTTATTGAATTAAATATTATCAGATTTCCATCCTTCTACCCATTTTGGGTGGTCGTTTTCCAGGAGCATTGCTAAATACACTCATGCTGCAGCCCAGCTCCATGTAGTCATAGCACACACTTAGGACTGCAAGCCTAGACGCTGAGTCGGGGTCTGTTCCCACCTCTGCCACTTCCATGCTGCACAGCCTAGGGTGTGTTATGAGACTTCCTGTGTCAGGGTCCTCAGCAATACGAGTGCCATCTTAGTAACCGTCTCTCAAGGGCTTTGTGACGTGGCTGCATCTGAAACCCTTAGAACAAGGTCTGGCACACAGGAAGCAAGCCTTGTTGGGATTTCAGCATCAGACTGTTGGTCACTCTCAACCTCCATGGCTGCTAGGAATTGTCACTGTTTCCCATACCCATGAGTCTTTTGGGGAGACTTTGCTCTGTGGACTGTGAAGGGGGTGCCTTTGGGTTTTGAATACCTATCTTTAGATGCCCATTGAATGCAGAGAGTATCTCCCTGCACTCAGAATCTTTGCTTCTACTTTCTCATCATGTCTTTCCCTTCACCATGACCAAGACCTTAGAAGCGGCTCTTTTTCAGCACTTCTCACACCAGAAGCTAGAGATCGCCTATGCCATCGATAAGCCATTTCCTTTCTTCGAAGGCCTCTGGGACAAATCCTTCATCAGCGATAGGCAGTATGGGGTGAGTCACGTGGAGTCTTCAAATGGCAGCCCAGTTGCCACCAAGTGTGCCAATTACTGGGGTCTCAAACACAAACCACCAGGGCTTCTAGGGTTTGGAAGGTCAGCCCAGGCATGCTCATTACCACAAGGTGGGTATGACTGACAGAGGGAGTGTCATGGGCACTGTGTTCATTCTGGGATGTCATATAGGCTGCCTTAACAAATGACCACAACCAGGGACTGAAAACAAGAGCAACGTATGCACTCACAGTTCTTGGGTCCAGAAGATCAAAATCAAGGTGTCAATAGGATTAGTTCCTTCTAGAGGCTTTAAGGGGAATCCATTCCCTACCTCTCCCTCAGCTTCTCGTGGACTGCTGTCAGTCCTTTGTGTTCCTTGGCTTGCGGACACTTCTCCCCAGTCTCTCTGTCCACCTCTACATTGCCTTGTGTCTGTAGTGTCCTCTCTCCTTTTTCCTCTTTTTTCTTGGGGGGGGGGGAGAGGTTTTTGCTATAGGGTGCATGCGCTCACCAGAAGGACAGAGAGAGACAGAGAGACAGAAAGAGAGAAATCACCCCCAGGGGGGATGGCCACGCCATAGTCCCTTCTCCATTCTCCTCTTGAGATCTTGGGCGTGCATGCACACATGCCCAGCATGAGTTTAAGTCACTGGGTCTAGGACTTGAACCACAGTTGACTACATGAGAGTCCAGCAATGTAGCCATTACGCCATCTGCTGGTCCCTCCTTTTTCCTCTTATAAGGACACTTGGATTTAAAGCCCATTCTATCCCAGGATGATCTCATCTCAAGAATCTTAATTACCCCTACAAAGACTTTTTTCAAGTAGTTCACACTCACAGTTTCTGGACGGACAATTCTTTTGGGAGAGGGGTGATAGTCTCCCCACTGCAGGCATCATCCCCATTTAGAAGAGCTTATCGCTCACAGTTCACTCTGATGTGAGGCCAGTAGGCTTTGGGAGATCTGTTATATGGACAAAAGTGACGCTCTTTTAATATAGGGTTGGGGTTTTGCAACTATCCTCTGAGCCCCAGGCCCAGGGAAGTGTTGGCAATGTTACAATCGTCCTCCTCCAGTTCTGGCCTAGTTAGCTCCAGCGCCCTCTTCAGATCACAGCCCAGATAGCACCTCCCAGAGAGGCCTCTTGGACCCACCCATACTGGTTACTCATCTCGTAGCAGTCCATGCCTACCCTTCATAACTCTACTCACAACCGTAATTGGATATTTATGTAACTTGAGCTTGTCATTTAATGCCCACTTCTCCACTCGGCAGTGCCCACCCACCCCCAGCAGGGGAGCCCCTTCCTGTGTGCCCAGGCAGCCTAGCAGGGACTCAGTAAGTATTGGGTTGTTGGAAAAGTCATGACATATTTTTCTATGCAAACATGCAGCATGACTGTTCCGACAACCCTATATTTTAAAATCAGTTGTACTCTGCCGTGTTTCTTCTTTTGTTCATACTGTCAGCAAGAGTAGTTCTCTGGATGGCGTACCTGTGGCTGGAACCTCTTTAGGCCACCTCAAGTCCGAGACAGACAGCACAGGCTAACAGTCAATCAACAGAGGCGGCACTTATGACTACTCAGTGGCCCCATTGCTAGGGTATCCTGCCCAGAGCCTTAAAGAGTTAACGACACAGTAGCGTCTTTGGACTCCAGATTCCCTCGGTAATGTTTCTTTCTGCCTTCAAATACCCTAGAAGTAAGGCCCACAAGACAGACTGCCTTTAAAGAAAGCAAATAGCCTTCTTCCTATAACTGATCATCCAAACGTGGATGACGTCCCCAGAGTAAACGTGTGGAACGGTGGCCTCTCTACCTTCAAGGGTTTGACGAATGTTCAATTTCTTCTTAAAAGTGTAACGTAGCTTCCTTACAACTTACGTGACTACAGATGAGTAATCACTCTCCATTCAGCTACAACCACGTATAAGAACCCTTCACTCCATTTTTAAGGAATCTATGGAAGCCTGTAGAAACTTGGTCCCTATCGCCAAAGTGGTACACAGCACCCTCACCCAGCTGGAGACGAGGTTTAGCGTGCCCCTGCTGAAGACGTTGTTCAGCCGCATCAACCTGGTGGAGTACCCCAAACTCAACACGATTTGCCAGAGCTTCCGAAACGGTAAGGAGGTTTCGCAAACACTTTTCACTTGGGGACGTTGCTGTCCTCAAAGTCCGGGTTTACTCCCTCCCATGTGGGATGTGCACTCTAATCCCAGCTTTCTCTTTAGGAAGGTGTTGGAGCTACCCTCCCACAGGTGTGGCAGGAGGAACGGCTCGGGCTAACTCTGGCCCTGAACTCTCTAAGAGGAGTTTCTACAGGCACTAATGTTTCTATCTTCTGTTCCGTGAATCTGGGGGAAATTGTACAACTTTGCATACTGGATAAGCTCTAGCAAGTGCCTCTTTAAAGTAAGAGAAATGCAGTTGCAGAGACCAGGTCTGACAGGATGGAGAGCCAGAAGGAAGCAAAAATAGATAGAGGTGGAAAAGAATAATGATCTTTTTTTAGTGCATTATCCCTACTTGCTTAGATGGAGCTGGAAAAGAATAACGATCTTTTTTTAGTGCATTATCCCTACTTGCTAGGGTTATCTCATGTCATCTTTTGTTTTGTTTTGTTTTAGTTTTTTCTGTAGGGCATGTGTGCTTGCCAGAGAGGGACAGAAAGGGGGAGGAAGGAGGTGAGAAATCACCCCCGCGGGAGATGGCCATGTCCCAATCCCTTCTTCTCCAGTCTTCATGGGATTTCGGGCACACACGCGTGCCTGGGACTCAGACCACACAGTCAGCCATCTCGGAGTCAGCGGTGCCTTAATCTCCACTCCACCTTCTGGCCCCGATCTCAGGTCATCTTTAAAGCAACCCCGTGAGGTCATTATTCTCCCCACTTAGCAGTCAAGGAAGTTAGAGCTCCATTGGAACTTCCCCAAGTGACATGTCTGTTAAGACGCAGAGCCAGGAGTCCTACTTGGGCCCCCTGATACCAGGACACAAGAGTTTAACCAGTTCTTGGGACCAGCAGTTAGCGTAATGACTATGTCACTGGACTCCCATGTAGTTGACCGCAGTTCGAGTCCTGGACCCGGTGGCTTAAACTCACACCAGGCGCGTGTGCGTGTGTGCCCAAGATCCCGAGAGGAGAATGGAGGAGAAGGGATTGCGGTGTGACCATCCCCCCTGGGGGGTGATTTCTCGCTTTCTGTCTCTCTGTCTGTCTGAGGAGCGCACGTGCCCTATAGCAAAAACCTCTCCAAAAAAAACACACACACACAAAAGCAAAAAACAAAACAAAACAAACAACAACAACAACAACAAAAGAGTTTAACCCATTCTTAACGAGGGTGGCCTGAGGGCAGGTTGGAAGCTGGAGGAGAGAAGAAAGGTCATGAAGAGAAAGGCATCTCCCATCGTGGACGGGGACTCAGCAAGCAGAGGTATGAGGAAGGATGGTGCACGGAGCACACTGAGAAAAGGCGAGGGCTCTTAACAGAGTGCAGAGAAAGCAGTGATGGAGCTGGGAAGAAGGAGTCGAGTGAGAGGAGCCGGCAGGAAGACGACTTTAGATGGAGGAAAAGCACTTTGGCCAAAGCAGTTGGCTTACTTGCCTGAGAATGACGAGGGCGGGGCCCCAGATCACACTGGATTGTGGCATTTTCGTGAGTGGAGCCACCACTGTTGACAGCCCCTCTTCTGCTCTCTGACACATGTTCATCAGGAGCTGCTCCCCAAAGAGAGCGATGAACCCTGAGCCCCAGGGACAGAGAAGAGAGAAGGCCGCCTTGGCAGGTGCAGCGGCACGTGGGCCCACCTGCTGGCAGCACGGGGAGGAGCGGAGCTCGCCGGCCATGCCGAGCACAGCTGAGAGCCAGAGGTGTCCTGAGCTGGCCGCGCTCAGGCATCGTCCCCGATCTTAACTGTGACTTTATTCTGGTTCCCTTTCCAAAATCTGACTTGGCGTGCCTTTTTTTGTTCACTGTTGAGACTATTTTACTTCTGAAATCAGTGATGGAGAAGGACCACAGGAGCATTCTGGCATAGTGGTTGGAGCACTGGACTCCCACATGGCCAGTCGTGATTCGAGTCCCAGACCTGGCGGCTTAGAAATCACACTAGACTCATGTGCGTACGTGTGTGCCCAAAATCCCAGGAGGAGAATGGAGAAGAAGGAATTCAGCCTGGCCATCCCCCCCTGGGCGGGGATTTCTAACTTTCCCTCTCACCGTCTTCTCCTCTCTGGTGAGCACACGCTCCTTATGGTAAAAACCTAAAAAAAAAAAAAAAAAAAAAGGAAAGAAAAGAAGAGAAATTCTTTGGGTTGTTTGTTTGTTTGTTTGTTTAGAGAGATTTTGCTAAGAGGCACTTGTACTTGCTAAAGAGACTGACAGAGAGAGACAGTGAGAAATCACCCCTCAGAGGGGATGGCCATGCTGGAATCCCTTCTCCATTCTCCTCTTGGGATTTTGGGCATGTGCACACACATACCTGATGTGATTTTTAAGCCTCTGGGTCTGAGTCTGTAGTGGGCCATGTGGGAGGGGAGTCCAGCACCGTGACCATTATGCCACCTGCTGGTCTCAAGAAAGAAATTTTTATTTTATCTTATTTGCTCCAGAGAAGCATATTTATATATTAAAACAGCAATCTCTATTAAAGTGATGGCATGTATATAATTGACTAAATTCTATGAGACCAAAACTGAAGAAAATTGAATCCCTGGGTACAACTTCAAGCTGACAGTTTGTGGGAAAGCTCTCTGGTGTTGGGTTAAGAGTTAGAAGCGGTTATTCTAATACGGAAGTGCTCAAGTCAAATAAAATGTTAAGCCATCGGGAAAGTCATGACATATTTTTCCGTGTTTTTCTATGCAAAAATGCACCATGACTTTCCCGACAACGCGATAGAACATGGCCATGAGTGGACAGTGGTGACGATGGGTCGTTTCTGTGCACCTGGGGAGCAGGACTAACCCTCCATCTCTGTCCTGTTGGATGTCACCACAGTAGTAAGAAAGCCCCTTCTCCAGGTTGTTCTGAGTCTCCAGGCCTGATGCATGTTCTTTCATCAACCCCAATGTTCACCACCTACGAAGAATGGAACAGAGCCACAGAAGTTCCAGTCGACCTAGCAGGAGGGTGCTTCCTCCAGGCCCTGCCACTTCCCCCACCACCTCAGCTGTCCCCGCCGAGCCAGCAGCCTCATGTATCCAGAGACGGTGAGCCTAGTCGTTCTGCCCCTGCTGAGCATCTTGGTGGACTCGTCCAGGAAGAAAGAGGCACTTCTGGTGAGAAACAGGCCCTGCTCAACACCTGGGGAAGCCAGCCTGTGGTGCCAGCACCATGGTGTCTAGCACCCCGAGGTCTCATGTTGCACTAATCTGGCCTTCCCATACACCCACCTCCTGGTACCCACCCCTTTCCAAGAGAGATTTGAAGCACTGGATGGGGCTCAGGTGGGGATTTTTGCTGTCCACTTTTCTTCCTAACACCCATACCCTGTAGTCTCTAATAATTTTTCTTCCTTCAGTGACCAATGACAACTTAATGTCCAAAGTAAGTGAGGAAGAAGACTCGCAGGAGATGCCCAATGGCTCTGGCACCGTGCAAGCTAACATCGACTGGGGCCGACTTAGCTTAGATCAGGTGGCTGCAAAGGGACCATGCACCAGCCAACCAAGAACCTCAGGCAAGAGCCCTGAGACAAGGAAGTGGGCACAACAGAGAAAAAGAAACGGGCGGCCGATAGGTGTTGCCAACCCGCTGATGCACGCACGCACACGCACCCGGCGTGAGTTTAAGCCACCAGGTCCGGGACTCAAACCACGGTCGACTACATGGGAGTCCAGCGACATAGCCATTATGCTAACTGCTGGTCCCAACGTCCCATGCGCTTTTCAAGCCATCAGGTCCAGGACTCGAACCAGCAGTAAGCCATATGGGATCTGGCCACCGAACCACCAGGCCACAGAGCTGGCCCTGTCATTTTAATTTTTAAGAGCATACATTGTTTCATTCCTCAGTGTGTGTGTATCCGTGTCTGTGTGTGTGGCATTATTTTAGACAGGGTTTCTCCATGTTGCTGTCCTCCTGCCTTAGCCTCCTGAGTCCCTGAGACCCTGGGTGTCACGCAGCACCCAGACTTTCAGGATAGGCTGGGACTCGAACTTGGTCTTCCCACATAGCCTCAGCCTTCCAAGCAGCGGCATCTGCTGTAGGGGCTAGATGGACCAAGGGTAGATATTATTCAAGTAGTTGGAAAAGTAATACATTACTTCAAAGGTCTAATGGCTGCATGCCACCATTGCAGTAAGGGGGCTAGAATTTGAGACCTACCTTGTAGTATCATGTAGACAAGAGGAAGGTGACACTGTGATGTGAAATGGGCATTTACTTGTTATGGCTTGAAGTCCTGTCATCATTTTAGTTCAGCAAACACTGGCAGGACTTCATATACGTTTGCCATTCATGGGTGCTAGCAAGTACGAGCTAGCTCCTACCCGTTCTTCGAAAGTCATTGCAGACACAGCTGTTCAAGGTGCTTAGCTCCCTTCATTCTTTCTCAGAACAGTCCTGGGAAGAGCAGCTACAGAGTATCTGTGTAGGGAGAGCAGATGAGGTGAGGTTATGGTGGCTGGGTCGCACTTGGCCAACTGCAACTAGGACTAGTTCGAGTCCTAGACCCACTGGTTTAGAAAACATGTTGGGCACACATGCATGCATGCCCATAATCCCAAGAGGAGAATGGAGGAAAAGGGATTGTGGCATGACCATCCCCCTTTCCGGGAGGGTGCTTCTCACTTTCCCTCTCTCTCTCTGTCTCATCTGTCTCTGGTGAGCACACATGCCCTACAGCAGAAATTAAAAAGAAAGAAAAGCATTTGCACAGACGTCTAGTCAACAGCATGTACTTTTCATGTGGCAAAGCGTCTCCCTCCACGGTGGCCATCAGCCTTCCAGGGCTCCATTTCCTACCATTCACAGTGTCTTTCCTGGGCGAGGGCTGTGGGGTTCTGGGGCTTCTCTCCCATTAGTTGGAGACTAAATGGATCAGACTGAACCACTGTGGGGTAACCGTCCCCAGGTTCACTGTGACAGCCACCCAGGTTACAGTAAACTCAAGCTGGTCGAATCGTGGCAGACCCAGGGGGCCTGTAGGGCTGGCAGATGGCCCAGCCCTGTGCTACCTGCCCTCCTGGACTTCCCAGTCCTGTCGGCTCCCCTCTCGGCAGCTCTTCAGTCTGTCTGAACGCTGACATGAATGATATCTCTTCTGCCAGTGATAAGAGAAGATTTTGCAGAACCAAATGATGCAGAAGAGCCCCAGGAGGCCTCCACCACAGCGTCAGGCAAGAAAGGTGAGAACAGCCTTCCTCCTATGGATGCCGAGAGGGGGCATTCAGAGCGGTT
>NW_006159525.1:7138264-7176950 GCF_000334495.1 Tupaia belangeri chinensis
CGGTTCTCTGTATCCTTGGTCAGAGCTTGCCGTGAGCCCCTGCCAGGTGACTGCAGTCCCGATGCCAGCACACGGTTTCTATCAATTTCCTCACCTACACCTTCTCCAGAGGCCTTTAGGAGACTACTGGGACACTAGGGGCATTTAGGGACACTGAGATACGCATCCACTGAGCTGCCTGTTCTGAGATCGGCAGTCTCCTCCGACACTTCTTAGACTACTGGCTGCACCGCACGCTGAAGTGCAGAGTTCGCCCCCAGACAGAACAGTGCCGACGCAGCTGGGCCTTCTCACCATCCTCACCCACATGGTTGCCATCCACTGTCCCTATCCATCAGTCTCTAGCTGTCCCCTCTCCACTCCTCCCAGCAGAACCTAGGGGCTGATTTTCTGTCACCTCAGTTCCTGTCATCCTAGAAGCCTCCCAGGTACCCATAAATAACAGACAGCCCATCCCATGCTCTGGCCTCTCCTGCATCTGTTCATTTCCAGTGATTTTTTTTTTCCTAAGGCAGTCCCAGAGGCCTCATCATCATTCGAACCTAGTTCAAGTTCCCAGTAACTAAAGAATTCTTTCTGGCACCTATCCCGGAAGGTTGGCCCTTCTGCACCTGTCATTCAACCTCAAGTCTCTTCTCAGCTTAATCCTAAAACATTGGTTTAAGAGAGTATTTCTCTCCAGAGGGAAAGAACATTTAACAAACCAAAAAAAAATTAAAAATTAAATATATATATATATATATATGTGTATATATATATATATATGTGTATATGTGTATATATATATACACATATACACACACACATGTATATATAGTATGCGTCATTATGGGGGCTTTATGGAAATGTGAAATTAATCTGAAAAAAAAATTGCTCTCGTTTCTTTTTCCTTACTCTGTGTCTCTTTTGCCGCTGTTCTTCAGCCTTGTTGGGATCACTAGTCGATGGCCTTCCCTTTCCTCATCCATCATCTGCCTTTCTTCACACTCCTCCTTACCAGACTCCACACTCTGTCGCTTCGGTAACCTGCTGCCACTACCTAACCGGCCTTGCCTGTCTGTCTCGTCCTAGAGCTCTCTGGCAGCTTCTGCACTGACTCCAAGAGCACACCTGGCAGAGTGCACGCTGCGCCTTCGCGATTCCAGCCAGGTGGCCCCGCGTGACGGCAGTTCCACTGCTGCAGCTGTCCTTTCAAACCTCCAGCTCCGTTTTCCAAACCTCTGACTCCTCACCTCCTCCTTGTGGTCAATAGGTGACTTTGCCTCCTACTTCATGAAAAGGTATCAGATGCGAAATCTCTCACTTCCCCACAGCCAGCCCTGAAACCCTCGCTGCATGGCCTCGCTCCTCTCTAGCCTTAGAGAACCTTCCACCTCAGTTGGTTTTTTTTTTTTTTTTTTTTTAATATTTATCTGTTTATTGATCTATTTATTTGTTGTGATTTAAAAACCTACAGGTCTGGGATTTGAACTATAGCTGTCCATATTGGAATCTAGTACCTTAACTACCATGCCACCTGCTGGCCCACCTTCCACCTCACTCTGTAGCAGCCATGATCCTTTCACGCCATCTCAGCATCCAGTAGCCCTCTCAGACAAGGATCTGTACTCGGCATATACATCAGCCCATCGGGCTCCAAAAAAGAACCTCCTCTGACTCCTCCTCTCAGCTCAGCTGCCTCCACAGCTCTCTTTCCTTTCACAACCAATCTTCAGGAAATGACTCACCCAAACTCACTGTTTCTCACTTCTCTATTTGCCCTGCACTTTAGAGTCCCGTCCTCCCCTATTATGCATGAAGTGGTACCACCTAGAGTCACCGCTGACCTCCTAGCCCTTGTGGTCTGAAGATCAAAAGTAGAAGCTGAATGTCTTTGCTGATCTGTGTTTGTTGAAAAGATTAGCTTTATACTTTCTTTTTAGGGAAAAAAAGAAAACGAAGTACCTGGTCAACTCCAAAAAACAGACATCAGAAGAGAAGCCTACCAAAAAGTAAGAGGAGGGACAAGAGGTGGCAGGAGGCTGGGGATAGCACGTGGAGTGCTTGCCAAGCATGGTGTGGGAGTTGGACTTCAGATAATCTAATGGGAAGCCATCAGAGATCTCAGCAATACAGTGACATGATTCGAGACCAAGTTTGCCGCTGTGCAAAAAACCTGCTGAGCCTTCTGTCCAAAGGCAGAGGTCTTCCTGGGCAGGGAGGAGAGACGGTTGCTCTTTCTCACTCTGCATTTAAGTTGGTGGCTTTGGCATCGTTTTCTGTGTTCACTATGACTGCCTTGGCTTAGTGTAAACTGTGCAGGTCTTTCAGCTCACGTTCCCTGAGCTCTGTCAGCCACTCTTATGACTGACTCAATCGCCACCTCTAGCTGCTGGCTCCCAAATCTACATCTTCAACTCAGGTCTACTACCCTCAGGGGACATAACCAGCTGCTCACTGGTCATCTTCGTTTGCAAGTCTCCCGTAAACACTGTAGCATCAGCATGTCTGAAACTGAATTCACCTTCCCCCCAAAGCTGGTCTTTTAAGTGCCACTTACACATTTATTCAACAAATATGCCGTGACCACTGTCTCCATGTATACCAGTCAACTCCGAGAGCTGACGATGGAGTTTTTGTTTTATTTTAAGGAGAGAAATCAAAACAGCAAGCAAAAAAAGAAAGAAAGAAGGGGGCCAGCAGGTGGCATTGTGATTAAGGCACTGGATCCCGCATGGCCGACTGCATGGTAGAGTCTTAGACCTGGTGGCTTGAAAACACGCTGGGCATGTGTGCATGCATGCCCAAAATCCTGAGAGGAGAGTAGAGGGGAAGAGATTATTGTGTGGCCATCCACCCCACCACCGGTGATGGTGTGAGGTGACGATTTCTCACTTTTCCTCCCTCACTGTCTTTCTCCAGTGCATGCACCTATGGGAAAAAAATCTAAAAGAAAGGAAGAAGAAAGAAAAGTCATTAAAATTACATTCTGGCGGGGGCAGAGGAAGGAACACAAACAAGATAATTTCGGATGGTGACGGCAGGATGACGGAAATAAAGGACAGGGTTGCTACAGTGACTTGCAGGGTGGGGAGAAGGCCCCTATGCATAGGATGGTGACTCAAAAGTGCTGAGAGGACTCAAGATTGGGAGGACAGGCCAGCGTTGTTGGGTGACAATGATGGAGGGAGAAGGTGGCACAGAGGGAGAAAGCCCCAAAGGCCCTTGGAGAATTTTGGAACTTGTCGCCCTTGATATGAAGAACCCCATCTGCACAGGGGCCAAGTAAAAACGAAGTCATCCCTGACTCACTGAATTCTGATAGTATACTGACAAGTCCTGATTCTACTTGCTTTTTCTACACTAAAATCAAGGGATTTCTGTCTCTGCTTAAAACTTGCCCAAGGCCTCCTCTTGCCCTTAGGATAATGCTTGTGGTTCTTAATGTGACTGTCAGCGCTCTCTCCAACCCACCCTTGGCTTCTCTGCTCCGATTCCAGCCGATCACTCTGAACTCCCGTGTCTCTCCCTCTTCTTCCTCTCCCCTTTGGTCCTCAGCACGCGCTGTTTTCTGCAAATGCCACGTGCTCACCCTATACCACTCTCCTTCCATGTCTGGCTTCCTCTGTTTTGTCACTGGTGTTGGCATAAATGATGTTTCAGAAGGGCACACTCTGGCCGTACATCAGCTAACCTACTCCCACCGCATGCTTCTGTGGCACCCAGCAGTGTTGGAAAACTCCACATACTCCAGTATAATTACTTTTACAATGTGTCACTTCTAGGCTAGATGGTACATTTCAGGCACAGAGGAAGCATTCGTTATTTCTTGAACAAAAAAAAAAAAAAAAAAAAAAAAAGTGCCTTTGCCTGCGAGGCAGTGGATTTATAAAGCATAGAGAGACACACGCGCAAGTAGAGAAAAGCGGGCATTGGACAAACAGGACATCTCTGACGGACAGCCCTGAGCTGTTCTCAGGTTTATTCTTTCATAGGGCAATGGGGGAGGGAGACGTGGAAGGGAAAGCTGGGTGTCTTCTATTACTAACTGCAGCTGGGGAGCACCTTGCACCCTGTGATTCGAAACAAGCCTCCCCTGGCCGCTCTGGCTGGCCACACTTCCTTTCATTGGCACGGCCCTGCAGTGCAGAGGGGTCAGGTCCTTGTTAGAGCTTTCGCTTGCCCTGCAGCTTCAGCACAAAGACCGTATCTACTTTTAAAGATCACTGGTGTTTTGTCCAGATCTGGCCTCTCCCTACAAAAAAAGAAAGAACCTATATTTTCTGTAACCAGAATTTGAATAATGGCCCGACAAAGGGTAGTTATTAGTTTATATTGCGTTATACAAAGGGGACTCAGCGCCTCCAACAGCCCCTGGTGCAGACGGAAAGGTTATTGGAGGAAATCTCGATGCCGCAATCCTCCCGCCTCCATTGGTTTTTGCCACGGTGTAGGCGCCACCACACCCGAGAGGGAAACCTCACTGCGGAGCAGCGGAGCCGGTGCAGTCCTCCTGTTCTCACTGTCCTGGTTTAGGGCTGGTGTGGATAGCCTTCACGTCCGTGGCCCCCGTCCCAGTCCCGAGATGCCCATTCCCATAGAGGTCTGCATCATAGGGCTGGGGGCAGGGGACATCTACGTGACTCTGCAGCAGTGGTCAGAGACGCAGCCTTGTCAGAGAGGAGAAGTCTGGAGCCCAGGGCTGGGTCAGACTGTCAGTTCTGTTGGGGTAACTCTGACCTGAGACCTCTCTGCCTAGCTGCCGGGAGGAGTAGGCAATGCCAGGCTCTTCCCGATTTGTCTTTCTTCATATTATATTTAAATTTTTAAAGTTAATAGTTTTTGTTATTTTTTTTAAGATTCACTTTATTTTCAATGTGACAGATGATGTGCTTTTCTTTTTTAAAAAAGTTATGTTCTCTATTTTTTATTACGGTAAAAATGCACGTAACCTAAAATTGACCATCTCAAGCATTTTTCAGTGAACAGTCCAGTGATAGTACATAAATTCATAATGTGCCCAGTCACTGCCCCCGGCTCTCTCCGAAATTCTTTTCATCTTGTAAAACTGAGACGCCTTAGTGTTTTCTCTCCACAGCCCGAGGCATATTGTAAGAGTCACACTGTTTTACATCTAATTGATCACCTTTATTAAAGACACCACACATCTTTCAAAAGTTCGCAATTTAAAAAGGGGGAGAAAACATTGTTGGGACCAGGTGATAACACAAGGGGACCCACTTGGAAAGGTTCTGGGTTTGTGTCCTGGTCCCTCCCTGAGCACAGCGGGTACAGATGTATGCCTAGGTAGATCATGGGGCGAAGACTGTTAGGGGTGCCTGTCTGTCTCTCTTCTCTTCTTTTTATCTTTCTCTATCTCTCAGAAGAAGTAAATACATTTAACTTAAAACAAACAAACAAAAACATCATGGTGTTGAAAATATAGGGGACTTTGAAAACTTCATGAGAAAAAATTTTTAAAGATCAAATTTTAAAATACAGATTTTATTTTTCAACATAAGTTCTATTAAGTTTTTTTTTTTTTTGAGAGGTTTTTGCTATAGGGCACGTGTGCTTGCCAGACAGACAGAGAGACAGAAAGACAGAAAGCGAGAAATCACCCCCCGGGGGGATGGCCACAGCGCAATCCCTTCACTTCAGGCATATTGTAAGAGTCACACTGTTTTACATCTAATTGATCACCTTTATTAAAGACACCACACATCTTTCAAAAGTTCGCAATTTAAAAAGGGGGAGAAAACATTGTTGGGACCAGGTGATAACACAAGGGGACCCACTTGGAAAGGTTCTGGGTTTGTGTCCTGGTCCCTCCCTGAGCACAGCGGGTACAGATGTATGCCTAGGTAGATCATGGGGCGAAGACTGTTAGGGGTGCCTGTCTGTCTCTCTTCTCTTCTTTTTATCTTTCTCTATCTCTCAGAAGAAGTAAATACATTTAACTTAAAACAAACAAACAAAAACATCATGGTGTTGAAAATATAGGGGACTTTGAAAACTTCATGAGAAAAAATTTTTAAAGATCAAATTTTAAAATACAGATTTTATTTTTCAACATAAGTTCTATTAAGCTTTTTTTTTTTTTTGAGAGGTTTTTGCTATAGGGCACGTGTGCTTGCCAGACAGACAGAGAGACAGAAAGACAGAAAGCGAGAAATCACCCCCCGGGGGGATGGCCACACCGCAATCCCTTCTCTTCCGTTCTCCTCTCGGGATCTTGGGCACGCACGTACACGTGCCGGGCGTGAGTTTTAAGCCACCGGGTCCAGGACGTGAACCACGGTCGACGACGTTGGAGTCCAGCAGCATAGCCATTATGCTAACTGCTGGTCCCCATAAGTTCTATTAAGTTTTTGTAAGTGATTGCACCAGCCATTCAGTCTATCCATAGAGAACTGAGTGTCCTGAGAATTTAACCAATACCATCTTTTTTTACACTATTAGCTGAGAAAAAAACGGGTGCCCTTTAAAGATGTTTTTAAGGTTGAGAAACAAAAAGAAGCCAAAAGGAGCCAAATCAGAACTGGAAGGTGGAAGCCGAATGATTTCCCACTGAAACTCCCCAAACCACCCTTGTTTGGTGAGAGTGATGAGCAAGAGCCTTGTGGTAGACACAGAAGGACACTAGTGAAGACTTTGTAGGTGTTTTTCTGCTAAAACTCAGGCTTTCTCAAAATACTGTCCTAGTAAGCGGTTATTGTTCTTTGGCCCTTCAGAAAGTCAACAAGCAGAAAGCCTTGTGCATCCTCAAAAAAACATTCCCATGACCTCTGCTCTTGACCAGCTCCCATGAGCTCTGACCAGCTCCCGTGTGCTCTGACAGACTCCCATGCTCTGACAGGCTCCCGTGCACTCTGACAGGCCCACTTGTGCTCTGACCCACTCTTGTGCGTTCTGACAGGCTCACTTGTGCTCTGAGCAGCTCCTGTGCACTCTGACTGGTTCCCATGGGCTCTGACCAGCTCCTGTGTGCTCTGACCAGCTCACTTCCTCCTCTTAGCCCTTTCTTTGATCGTACTTTGTCCTCAGGACTGTCCTGGCAAAGCCACGTGCCATCTCCTATATAATTTTTTTTTGAGAGGTCTTTGCTGTAGGGCGCATGCGCTCACTAGAAAGACAGAGGGAGACAGAGAGAGAGAAAGCGAGAAATCGCCCCCCAAAGGGGGGTGGCCATGCCACAATCCCTTCTCCTCCATTCTTCTCTCGGGATCTTGGGCACGCACGCACATGCGCCTGGTGTGAGTTTAAGCCATCAGGTCTGGGACTTGAACTGCAGTCCCCTCCGTGGGGAGTCCAGCATCATAGCCATTACGCTAACTGCTGATCCCTCCTGTATAATTCTTCAAAGACATGCTTCAGGACCTTGGTCCCACTTGTATGAAATTTGCAGGGAAAGCTCTGCTCTTGTCTGCAGCTGATCTGAGCACAACAGTTTAGGCACCCATTCAACAGAAAATTTGCCCAACTTCAATCTTCCAGTCAGAGATGTCTGTGGTTTTCACTGTTGTTTCTGCTGTTAATCATCAGTCTTGTACAACTGAGGCATAAAGAAGATTGTTTCCTTACAAACTGATGCTTCGGACCAGCAGAGGGCATAATGGTTACTGCTGTGTAGTCATCCATGGTTCGAGTCCCAGACCCACGCCAGGTGCGTGTGCATTGCATTCCCAAAATCCTGGGGGTAGAATGTAGGAGAAGGGGTTGCGGGAAGACCATCCCCCCAGGGATGATTTCTCTTTCTGTCTCTGTCTCTCTTTGTCGTCTCTACAGTGACCTCATGCACCCTATAGCAAATACCTCTGAAAAAAAAAAAAAAAAAAAAAAAAACCTGATGCGGTGGCCTGTTCCTGTGGGGTCATCTTCCGCGTTGTCTTGTTCCATCTTGAAATGAGTTATCCATTTGTAAGCCAAGGACTCGGTAGGGAAGCATTGTTCCCACGGTCTTTTCGTAAATATCAGTGCTTCCACCATTCCTCCCCTGAGCTTTACCGTCATGTTCTTGATTCAGTTTCAGGAGACTTCCTGTTGCTCTGGTAGGGGTTCTTTTCAAACTGACATCTTATCCTTCTTAGGGTCTCAAACCAGGACCCTGCTCAGACGTTATAACAAGTTAGTACAGGTCTAGTTTGGTGCAAAAGAAATTTGAAATCCACACGTAGCTTTAACATAATACACATTCCCATGAACTTTTTATTCATTTTCTGTAATTCTCATCTTCTCTGAAACTCTTTTGTTATAAAAAGAAAAAAAAATTGAATTAAAGGCAAGGTTTAGACTCTTTCATGCTATCCCAGGCTCCTTTGGATAAATACTCAGTAACTTCCCAGCTTGAACTTCCCACCAGGAAGTTCAGGTTCAATTGTCTCTCCTCCCACAGTGCATAACCACACCTACCTCCCCCAGAATGGCATCTGGATATTGGGGAAAATTCAGGGTCTGGCTGCCCAGAGGAGGCGCCGTGCACTGTCTGTGACCTTGCTGACCTCACAGAGACATCCTTGTTCCACCAGACAGTGGCCATCCTGGGGATCAGCTTCTAAAGTGCAGAGTCAGTGAAAGTTGTGTTCCTCTCTTTTTGCGTCGAGGTAGACTCACCTCTGACCTCGCTGGTCCTCGGTCTCAGGCTCACCATCCATTGGTCCCTCCCTTTGGCCCCCCCTTGGCAGTGTCCTTGCCTCTGGATTCAGTGATAGCTTAGACTTTCCTCCCTAGGAAACGCTGGCTCTCTCTGGGACCACACACAGGCCCTGGGGTAGAGGTGCATTGTAAAGCACCCCTCCACCTAAGCAAGAGCTCCCTGCAGTGGGCATTTCTCCCCGATGGGGCCTCCTCATGGCACAGGGGTCAGACAAAGAAGAATCAAGAAGTAATCTCTACTGCTCTGGGATTTCCTCCAAATAAGTCTGGTCGATTTGAACAGGTGGTACCTGGAGTGAGAATAGATGGTGATTTAGGGGAAGAAAGAATGGCACATACAAGGAAAAAGATAATTACAGAGAAATAGTGGGGGAAGTGAGGTACAGGGTACCGAGATCTCCTGAAAAGGTGGGGGCTAGAGGCATGAAGGGAGATCACTGATGGCCACCGGAGGGGCTCACTGGGGACCCCGATTCAACTATTCACGACCCACTGCTTGGTCCAGGGGCAGCCTCACCTGAGCAAGGAACTCAAGAGAGACTCCAAGTGATGCATCAGGTGACTAGAAAAAAGAACAGCTCGACCTGGAAGTCAGAGGTGATGACGAGAGCCCAAAAGGCAAGGGCCAGATGTGCCCAAACGTCCAGATCAGAGGGTAAGGCTGATGGTGGCACTTGCCATTCGAATGGCTCCATGTGGGAGGGTTTCTCCGGAGCGGGTGCAGAGTCGGCAAGATATGTCCAGCAGGAGCAGGGGGAGGTGAGAGAAAGAGGAGGAGGTGAGACAGGAGGGACAAAGAGAAGGCTCTATTGCAGCTAAGGAGTTTTGGTTGAAGAAACAAATGTGTCCACAGAGACAGCATACCTCTTCTTGGGTTAAGGCAGCAGCTCTCAAACACTCTTGAGAATTGCTGAGTCATATTCCATAGTGTGTATCTGCCATATTTTTTCAATCCATTCATCTGTTCTTAGACATTTAGGTTGATTCCATGTCTTAGCACTTGTGAACAACACTGCAGTAAGCGTGGATATGCCAGTGTTTTTCTGACTGAGTGTTTTCCTGTCCTTTGGGTCAATAACCAGGAGTGGAATTATTGGATCATATGGTAGTCTATTTGTAGTGAACGAATATGGAAGATTTCATTCTAAGTGAAGCAAGCCAGACTATGAAAGATAGGAACTATATGTCCCCACTTAATGTATACTGTCTGAGGTGTTTTCATGTTGGGTAAATCCTCTTTATAAGCTAAATGATGTATAGCGATCAAATATATAAAAAAAAAAAAAGAAAAAAGAAGCTGAAAGATTGGAAGGTATATTAGCAGACAGGGCAACTGTAGACATTAGAGGCAATATTGGAGGGGTTGGATAACAGGGAGGAAGGGCATCGAGGGGGAAAACATATTTAACAGACACAAAAATGAAAAGTTAGCTGTTGATGATACTGTACATGGTAATATCTTTGACTTGACTGATATGCACCGTATTTATGCTGGAAAAGACCATTTTATATACTGTAAAGCTGTACAGTGATTATAAATTTAAAAAAATGTTAAAAATTTTAAACTAATTTTAAAAAGAATGACCAATGACCCCACAGTTATTATTTATGTTGCTATATTACCCATATTTACCTTATTAGAAATTAAAACTAATTATTTTTAAATGTTTATTTATTAGGAACAAGAATTAACTAATTACCTGTTAACATAAGTAACATATTTCCATAAAAATACTTTCTTCCAAAATGAAAAACTTAGTGAGATGAGTGGCATTGTTTGACATTTTTGGAAGTCTCTTTAATGTCTAGTTTCATAAAATACAGCTGGAGTCTTACACCTGCCTCTGGACCCAATTGCTCATGTTACTTTTCTTAGGTTGAAGTCTAGGGAAACAACCCAGCCTCACACAGATATGGTGTGACGAACTGGGGGGGCATATTTTAACAGGCTTTTGCCAGATGGCTAGACATTTTGCTTTACTACTACACCAAAACTCAACAAGTAGTCATCTCAAGATTAATTGTAGATTCTGAAACCATAACAATGTGCTTTTCATACTTCATTACAATAAAATGTACTATGCCATCTTGCATTTTGAATGGCTGTACTCAGGTAAAATTTTACAATATCACAGACATTTGGAAAATACTGTTTTACTGAATAAATATAGTAGGCTACATTGCTTGAGTCCAACTCAAACAATTCCAGGAGTTTTCTTGAGACAACCATGGTACTTCGGAAGGCAGCCAAAAAACTTTACATGTACGTCCCAGTTTTTCACACAGCATATTAAAAAGATGTGTGCTCAGTGTAGAAATTTAATAAAATTAGTCATTTTTACAGGTTTGTCAAGAATATCCTTCTTTTTTTTTCTTTTTTTTTTTTGGAGAGGTTTTCTCTATAGGGCGCGTGTGCTCGCCAGACAGACAGAGAGAGACATAGAGACAGAAAGTGAGAAATCACCCCCCAGGGGGGATGGTCACGCCACAATCCCTTCTCCTCCATTCTCCTCTCGGGATCTTGGGCACACACGCACACGTGCCCGGCGTCCGGGACGCGAACCGCAGTAGACTATGTGGGAGTCCAGTGACATAGCCATTACTCTAACTGCTGGTCCCTTGTCAAGAATATTCTTAAGTGAATTTGGCTTTTTTCTTTCTTTTTTTTTTTAAGGCGAGTAGGTGGCAGTGAGGAATGCAATGGCTCCTAAGCTTTGGGGACACTGCTTTGATTCGTGCTAAGGCACCAGCAGTTTTACCTGCCATTGCCCTTGGTCAATCTGTGCAAAGGTCAGAACAATGGGAAAGGCAAATCGCATGTTATTGTGACAACAGTTTTGCTCTGCAGGGTTTCAGAGTCCTCCTAGGGGCTTGCAGACCTCACTTGGAGAGCCTCTGGCCCAGGGGCTCAGATGGCTGCATCCCACTGTGCATGTGTCCCTTGGTAAAGTCACCAAGGCTGTCTAGCCTTCCCACGCTCCTCTGAATGGCAGACAGGCACAGTGACAGGAGTGGCACAAGCTTTGCGGCAGGAACATCCTTGGGAGGGCCAGACCTGGAACTCCAGCTCCCAGCCTTCAGCTCCAGACTGCAAGGTCTTTCCTGGTCTCTGGGAGACTCCCCACGGAACTTCTCCAGAGAAATTTACTGAGATCTTTCTTTCCTCAGAGATCAGTAATGACACTTCAGAAATGAATGAAAGAAAGAGGTCCCAGGAGACACCCTGGACACAACTGAAAGTCAACCATGGTAAGGATTAAGGATTGCTGGTCTCAGAGAACAGTCACCAGGCACCCAAATTCAGAGGCATTTTACTCTAACCCGGTGTTTCCTAACTTTCTTTCTTATCATCATCCTGCTAGAGAATCCTTTTAAGTATTTTTTCCTGCCATGACCTTCCTGGGGGTTGTTTGTTTGCTATAGGACACGTGCACTTCCTCACTCAGAGAAAGAGAGGAAGAGAGAGAGAGAGGGAAAGTGAGAAATCACCCCCTCCCCAGGGGAATGACCATACTGCGATCTTTCCGCCTTCATCTCTGGATTTGGGGCATCACACACGTGCAGTGTGTTTTTCAGGTCACCAAGTTCGATGCTCAAACCACGTAGTTGGCTACATGAGGTGCAGCCGCCTTCACCTCCATGCCACCTGCGGCCCCTCATGATATTTTTAATACCGCAAATGCGTATCATTTGTGTGGTGTACAGATATGAATCATATTTTACCATTCTCTCTCATTCATACCTACATCTGTACATGTGTGTCTGTGTATGGATGGATGTATGAAACAAGAGCTTTGTGAGAGCTCCAGATCCCACAGCCAACTTCCGCACTGTCGGGACACCACCACCACCGACAATGTGTGCTCATTTTCCTGGTACTCTACTGGAAGTGCCCAGGCTAAGGGTCAAGTTTCCCCAGGGCTCCAATCTCCATGTTTCTCGTGGGACCTTTCTGAGAAAAGCAGGGCGAGAACAGCCCCTGGTCAGCCCACACAGCTCTGACCAAGCAGGTGCCGGCCTGTGCGCGGGTCAGGGATGCTTGCTGCTTCCTCCCTGGCCGCCGACTTCATTGTTCACATTTCTAGAATAACATTGTTGATACCACCATCCTTAGAGGGAAAACACAGCTGAATATCCTGTTCACTGGTGGTATGGTCCTTCACAGAGTCAGTCTTATTTCATTAAAAATTGACCCGGTTATTTAGATAAATGTAGCAAGAATAGTAACTCCAGGTAGATGTGATATTTTAGTCAACGTTGGGGATGTACCAATTGCTTTATTAACTTGGTATCAACCAACTTTCATGTCTAAAAAGCTGTCTGGTAATGAGCAATCTTATAGATTTCCACCTTTAAAAACCTATTGAAATGTTCACCTCATAAGCTAAACAATATGACTGAATGTATGTAAAATAATAAAATAATAAATATTTTAAAAATTAATTAATTAATTAATTCTTTTTTTAAAAAAGCGAAGCCAAGGACTTGCCCCATTATGTTCTGTAACAAGAAGAACAGATTTTTTTTGACCCATGTAAATGCCCATTTTGTAAACAAGGACCTAGTAAGAGTTTCCAAATTGTGGAGTAACCAGGCAGGGGAAAAAATTAATGTTTTTATTTTTGTTCACGGAAGGACACCTTACCAAACTGCTGCAGGTCATAGACAGCTCAAGAAAAAAAGTTCCTTAAATCTAGAAAGCAAGGCATTAAAGAACCAGCAATGTTTTCTTTCTTTTTTTTTTTAATAAAGAGATTTTTGCTATAGGATGCATGCACTCACTAGAGAGACAGAAAGCAAGAAATCACCCCCCAGAGGATAGCCACACCACAATCCCTTCTCCTCCATTCTCCTCTCAAAGTCATAAAAATAGGTATCAGAATGTGGCTTCGTGGTTAAGGTGCTAGACTCCCATATAGCTGACTGCAGTTTGAGTCCCAGACTAGGCAACTTGAAAAATCATGCCAGGTGAGTGTGTGTTGTGTGTGTGTGTGTGTGTGTGTGTACCCAAAACCCAAAATCCTGAGAGGAAAATGGAGGACAAAAATTATACCCCAAATTTTGAGAGGAGGATGGAGGAGAAAAGATTGTGGTGTGGATATCTCCTATAGGCAGTGGTTTCTTGGTTTCCTTCTGTCTGTCTGTCTGTCTCTCTTTCTTTCTCTGTTTCTCCTGGCAAGAGTATGTGTCTTATGGTAAAAACCTAAAAAAAAAAAAAAAAATTAAAAAAAATACATAACTGTAGTCTTATGTTCAGGAATTAAGGTTTTAGTCATTTATCTTGCTTAGACATGATCTAGGTATTTTATGAATATCTATCACTTGACTTAGTATAATTTTAACGTTTCAATTTTTTTTTTTTGAGAGATTTTCACTGTAGGGCACGTGCGCTCGCCAGACAGACAGAGAGAGACATAGAGACAGAAAGCGAGAAATCACCCCCCAGGGGGGATGGTCACGCCGCAATCCCTTCTCCTCCATTCTCCTCTTGGGATCTTGGGCACGCATGCACATGCGCCCGGCGTGAGTTTTAAGCCACCAGGTCCGGGACACGAACCGCGGTCGACTACGTGGGAGTCCAGCGACATAGCCATTACGCTAACTGCTGGTTCCCAAGGTTTCAATTTTCAAAACATTCTGGAAACTATTTTCAGGCATACGTAGCCACCCGTCAGACAAATTACCTGTCATCTCAGGTGACTTTTTTCTTGTTGACAAATTTTACTTTAACAAAAAGGGCCTCCCCCAGCTCCCAAACGTGAACCGCGCCTGAGCCTCCCTCTTTGGAATGCTCCCAGCTTTCCTGCTTATTCCCAGCCCCTCAGCCTTGGGGTCTGAGCTGGGCCGACTCTCATCTGCCCTTCTGCTCTGCCCCTTCCTCCTCGCTCCCACCCTGCTGCCTCCTGGGACTGAGGAGACGCACTCCTGTCGTTGGCCGAGGTGTTCCTAACTTGACATTCAGACAGCCTTTCCTTCGGTATGCAAGATAACTTGGGAAAGTTGGAAATAACCTTCCACTCTCAACAAATTCTGTTTCAAGACGTTGTCCAAAATGGCCTCTCACCTGGACAGTGGCTTAGTTCTGCTCTTCCCCGAAAGCTGCTGATTTAACAGTCAGGGGCCCCTGGCCAGCTACAGGATAAAAGCACATGCTCCTGGTGTTTCCAGAAACATACACCTTCTGTGTTCACTCCGCAGAGATAGGTGAGAGGAAAGTGGGCGCCAGGCACTTGTCCTCAGCCCTGGAGACAGCAATGACAGACACAGCCTGCCCGCGGATAGCGCCCATTCTAACAGGCACACGTGGGATTTGTAGACAGAAAGAGGAGTTGAAGGGGAAGAAAAGCAGAAAGAAGTAGCGTGAGTCTGGGGGAGGAAGAAAGGCACACTCGAGAAAACAGATGTGAGACAGAGGTGAAGTAGAGAGATCTGAAAGGGAAGGGCCAGGGGTGAGGAGGGCGGTCACAGGGGACGGAGACTCCCTGGGGACCCCAGTTCAGACTATTCACGACTTGCTACTTGGTCCAGGGGCGGCCCTACCTGGGCGAAGAGTCCAAGAGAAGCTCCAAGCAGCGGATCAGGTGACTCCAAGCAAGGGCAGCTTGACCTGGAACTCAAGGGCAATGACGAAGGCCCAAAGGCCAAGACTGGTTATGCCCAGATCAAAAGGTAAGGCTGCTGATGGCGCCTGCATCTGCATGGCTCCTTGTGGAGGTCGGTATATGCCCGGGGTGCGGTTCTCTGTGGCCGTGCGTGAGTTCACGTGACACCCGTGTTTGCACTTCTTTTAGAGTCACCTGTCCTCTACTGAGTAGGGGAGAGTCTCTTCTAATTCCTGACAACCTAGTATTGAAAGTGACCCTGGGACCAGCAGATGGCATAATGGTTATCTCTCTGGACTCCTACATGGCCAACCAGAGTTCGAGTCCTGGACCCGGAGGCTTGAAACTAATACCAGGCACATGTGCATGCATGCCCAAGATCCTGAGAGAAGAATGGAGGAGAAGGGATTGTGATGTGGCCATCCCCCCTGGGGGGTGATTTCTCCCTTTCTGTCTCTGTCTCTAGCAAGTGCATGCACCCTGTAGCAAAACTCTCTCTAAAAAAAAAAAAAAAAAAGGCAACACCAATCCTCAAAATGGACACGTTTTCAGGAGTCTTTCTATTTTTTAAATTTTATTGCCAGAGGATATGTGTGCTGGTCAAAGCACCTCCCCATTGGGCGTGGTCACACCGCCATTTTTTTCCCTCTGTTCTTCCATCCTGTCAGGGGTGTGGACACACATGCACATATGCCCGGTGCGTTTTTCAAGCCACCAGGGCCAGAATTTGAACTGTCACGTGGGTTCCAGATTCTTTAACCACTGAGCTACAGGACCAGCCCTCAGGGCTGTTTCTTGATGATTCCTTAATTCCCCCATCCTCCTCCCTCTTTGCTGTGGACCTGTGGACCTCACCTTCGCCATCACCTCCACAGGAAAAGCGCTCTCTGTCTCTGCAGGCAGCGGGTAGGGCTCCCTGATAGGTCCTCAGGAAGCCCCACAGTTTTCCTCGTGGTTCTTCCTGCACCTGTAGGTAATGGTCTGTACACACCCTGCTTGCAGTGTGAAAGTTACACGAGGTGACTCAGTCTCCTGCTCTTTGTTCAACCCCTCCAGGCCTCACAGTCTGTACTTAAATAACTGATGAATCAGGCCAGCAGGTGGTATGGTGGTTAGGGCGCTAGACTCCCACGTAGCCAACCACAGTTCGCATCCTGGACCTGACAGCTTGCTTTCTCACTTTCCCTCTCTCTTTGTCTCTCTCTGGTGAGTGCAAGTGCCCTATGGCAAATTTTAAAAATAATAATAAATAAAAAAAATAATTTAAAAATATATGAATAAATAAATAACAAGTCAACACATTATTCATTCTCTTTATAAGAATTATTTAATTTAATTGATTATTATTTTAATTTGACCAGAGTGAGACAGGAAGAGAAAGGGAAGGTGAGAAAGCAAGCTGCGAGGTCCAGGACCCCAACTGCAGTTGGCCATGGGGGAGTCCAGTACTTTAACCACCACACCCCCTGCCAGCCCCACGATCTTCATTCTTGTTCATCAAATATGAAGACCAATAGCAGGGCCCATGCAATGCACTAGAGGAATTAGAAAACATGACCCTGGATTCACTACCTGCTGTGTAAAGCTGAGTCTTGAAACCAAACCTTTTGCTGCCCTCTGCTGGAAGATTATTGTATTAAGCACAGAAATCCATTGTTTGGGATGTGAACCTGAGCCGCGAACCTGAGCTGTGCTTTAAAAGCAGATAATGGCTATGTTGCTGGACTCCCATGTAGTCAACCGCGGTTCAAGTCCTGGACCCGGTGGCTTAAATTCACACCTGGCGCGTGTGCGTGCGTGCCCAAAATCCCGAGAGGAGAGTGGAAAAGAAGGGATTGAGGCATGGCCATCCCCTCTAGGGGGTGATTTCTTGCTTTCTGTCTCTCTGTTTCTCTCTGTCTCTCTGGTAAAACCTCTGAAAAATTTCTTGCTTTCTGTCTCTGTCTCTCTCTGTCTCTATAGTAAAACCTCTGAAAAAATAAAAGCAGATCCTTGCTCTGTGCACAACCCACGTGACCTGATGCAGAGGCCCTGCTGCCAGTGTAAGTACGTGTAGACATCCTTTCACGATCGGCAAGCACTTTGCACTGCGTTTTGTCACTTAATCCTCGCAAGTGAGTGTTATCAGCCCATCTCATGGATTCAGTTAGAGTAAAAGCCTGCATGAGCTAAATCAACCGAGGTGCTCTAGTCCCACACTCTTTTTTTCTTTTACACTAAAAAGGTAAACACATAAATCCAGATACCTTCTAGTCTTTTATAGAGATTTTTTTTTACTATAAGCCACATGCACTTGGCTGGAGAGCCAGAGAGACAGCAAGTGAGAAATCACCCCCCCCCCAGGGGGAGATAGCCATGCTGCAATCCCTTCTCCTCCATTCTCCTTTCAGGATTTTGGACACACTTATACACGTGCCTGGCATGAGTTCCAAGCCACTAGGTCTGGGACTCGAACTGTGGTCAGCCACGTAGGAGCCTGGTGACATAACCATTATGCCCTCTGCTGGTCCCGCCTTCTATTCTTTCTACAAAACACTGAAATATCAGCAGAGGCGGTGCCCAGGCACATGCTGACGGGTGTTCTGCGTCAGCTTCTCCTGCCTCCCCACTGCCCCTTCTGACTTACAGAAGTCCGTGTGCGTTGTAATCGACCACGTGATGCGGATTCGTGTTGAGGCATTTCTGATGGCGTGGCAAGAGGCTGGCATGTCTGAATTTCAATGCCAGCTCCACCTCATGAAGTGGGGCGACCGGCAGTAATTCTTCCTCCAAGTCTAACTCCCCCGTCTGTCAGTGGGATAACGGGGCCTCCTCCTGGCCGCCGTAAGGATGTGATACATGTGTCCGCTGCACTTCCATCTCCCTCCAGCTGCTCGGCGTCCACCCCGAGCGCCCTCAAGCCCAGGCTCGTCACTGGGTCACGTGTTCCCAGCTCTCTCCCCAGGGTCTCTCATCCTCATTTTCTCATTTCGCCTTTTCCCTGTGTGCAGTAAGAATTCCTGGAGCGGGTCTGCAGGACACTATCTGTTTTTTCCATTCTGCTCTTCCTTGTTTGGCTTTTCTTTTGATTCCCGTAAACTCCCTGGGTTCTTTCATTTCTTACTTTTCTTGATTGTTCACACTTACTGATGATGTAAATCAGTCACTGCTGCAGGTCACCCTGGAAAACATGCTGGCAGTTTGGACAGCCCCGGGGGGACCTTCCCCCAGGGTCTCAGGGGCAGTAGGGCCCCATTCTTAAAGGCCTGTGTGCAGAGAGGGGAGGGGAGGCTGGACCAGACCCAGGACTATCGGGAACAGCCCAGAAAGCTGCTATTGGAGGGAGGGTGGTGGCTCTGGAAGTGTCCTAAGGCCCATCTCACTTGGTGACCCGCCTCCACCACAGCCCCCAGAGCCCCCAGAGCCGCCCCTGCCCCCGCATCTGCCTTGAGCCAGTGGGGGACACCTGCATCCTGAAAGCTGTACTGCCATCGGGGATGAGCCACTTCCTTGAGACAGAGAACTGAGGAAGGTCCCTTCGGGCTGCAGTAGTCTTTCTAAGGTGCTGGTAGCACCATCTCGCCACCCAGGATAGGAACCTGTGAGGGCGAATCCCCCACTCGAATCCGGTCTCGGCAGTCCACACGCAGACAGTCCTGCAAGGGAGCTGCAGAGCCGGGATGGCAGGCGGGCCAGCTCTGGCTCCTGAGGCCCTGCCCAGATCTGCCGGCCACATTTACTGCGTCTGGGGACACGTGGTAGAGCCGGCCACTCCATGCGAGAGCGCTGGCCAGCTGTCAGGACAGACAGAGACCTTCCACTCGAGGGTCCCACACCCCTCTCCCACCCACAGGCATAGCCGTGCTGCCTCAGGCTGGGCATCCTTGTGGGGAAGACCGTTCCCTGACCTCTCAGGGCTCCCCGCTCTCACAGTCCAACGTATTTAATGGTTTCTTCGCTGCTGGTGCTGCTCCTTCCTTTTCCAACGATGCTCGTGCTTTTCCACGTGTTTTCTTGGAGAGGTGTTTTTCGTTTTGTTTGTTTTGTTTTTGTTTTTGCTATAGGGCACATGCACTTGCCAGACAGACAGAGAGAGACAGAGATACAGAAAGCGAGAAATCACCCCCCGGGAGCATGGCCACACTGCAATCCCTTCTCCTCCATTCTCCTCTCGGGATCTTGGGCATACACGCACATGCGCCCAGCATGAGTTTGAGCCACCAGGTCCGGGATGCAAACCGTGGTCGACTACATGGGAGTCCAGCGACATAGCCATTATGCTAACTGCTGGTCCCTCCACGTATTTTCTTCCGGCTCTCCCACTTACGTGTTTGAGGCAAGGCGGAGAGGTGGGCCAGATGTTCTCCTAGACCTGCGCTGGATGTGACACCCTCTAATTCAACACAGGCATCGGCGGCCCTTTCCTCTGTCCCCCAAGAAACAGCCCCACAGTCTGTCCTTCCTGAATTCCCCGTGAGGCTGGAGGGGAAGGGAGCGGGATTGTCGGGTATTACTTCAGGCCTTTTTACCGCTGCTTCCCCCGAGTCAGAACCAGATCCCTGCTCTGAGGTTCTGAGTTATCACATCTCTCCACGTGCAGTTTTCAGATTAGTTTAAACGGATTTTCCAAGGTTTTCTTGTTTTCACAGGGAAAAGAGGGACGCAAAGAAATGAAGAGACAGCTAAACACAATGGCAGACAGCAGCCCTTGAGTGCCAACCATCTCTTAGCTTGAATCAGGAAATGAGATGATAACCAAGGACTTTTTCAGGCCGGCAAGTGGTGTGGATCTCACATGGCCAACTCCACGGTTCAAGTCCTGGACCCTCTGGCTTGGAAATCACACTTCAGCATAATCCCGAGAGGAGAATGGAGGACAAGAGATTGTGGTGTAGCCATTCACCCAGAGGGTGCATTCTCTCTCTCTCTATCTCTGTCTCTCTCTCTCTTTCTGGCAAGTGTACACACCCTATAGCAAGAACTTAAGGAAAACAAAACAAAATGCTTTTTCTCTGGCTACATGAATGCAAAGAAATATTTTAGGTAGGCAACTTCTGTCAGGACAGAGATATAAACAGCATGGTTGTGGAATCAAAGAAGGTGGTGGCCAATTAGCGTCCAGTTAGCGACTGGCGCTGCAGAAGCCCTGTGTGTTAGGCTGAAATGTTCTGTTTGATGGTGTGTTCGTGATGGGCTGGTTTTGTTCACTGAGACCTCTCTGCACACAGCTCACACTCCAGTCAAAGTGGAAGACTTCCTGCAGATTGACTAGCATAGTTCCCGGTACCACCTACATTATTTTTATTATTAACTCTTGAAATTCATGAAGGAGAATTCTAGAAGAAGATAGAATAAGGCTGAATAATACTAACCAATTCTTTTCTACTTTCAGAAAAACCTGCAGATGACCCTGTGGATTTCCATGCCCTGGAACTTCCTGTGACCTGTGGTGAGGCAAAAGGGATTTTGTATATGAAAAAGCTGCAGCAAGGTGAGTTCCTCAGTCTTCTGCTCTCTGGAATCCCTACGTGAAGGAATCACTATGAGGGATGAAAATCCCCACAAGTGCAGTGGCTGAGGAATTGGACCCTGGTCACTAGGCCGCTGAAAAAGAAATGCTTCTTCGTCTTTTTAATATTTGTTGTACATTCAATCACTGTACATAAAGAAATGCTTCTTAGGAAGGAATTTCCAAACCTTTCTGCAGCATGGTATATCTAGCACCCGAACCACTCCACTCCCACAGGGCATTGACCCTATGAAACTGATCACCAAATCCTTGCTGCATGTACGTGTTACATAAGATACAAATTCCAAGCAGGCCCCATAGCCTAGTGGTTAAGGGAGCTGGATCTCACATGGCCAACTGCAGTTCAAATCCTGGTCCCACTGGCTGGAGTGCCCCAGATCTCCACAGGATGGGAAAATGGAGGAAAGGGGATTATGGTGTGACCACATTCTTTTTGTCTTTGTCTCTCTCTGTCTCTTGGTGGTGAGTGCACCTGCTCTTTGACAATAAAAATAATACAAATTCCACTCAACAACCTCATCACTCAGGTTTTAGGGCTTCCTTCAATCTAAGAGAAGAGGGATCCAGACTCCCCTGCTATTGCCCCCACCTCACAGGGAAGTCTGGAGGTGGAGCATAGTACCTGGGATTTGGAGGTTTAGGGTGAATCCACAGAGCATGGAGGTAGATCTAGAATGGGCTGTCTTTTTCTTGCAGGATCCTCAGAGAAGTGCATTCAGAACAAGGAGGGAGTTTGGTTTACTCCAAAAGAATTTGAATTAGAAGGAAAAAAGAAGAACTCGAAAGACTGGAAGCGGAGTTTGCACTGTGGAGGGCAGACTGTGAGACAGCTGCTGGAGGTATTGTAATGACGAAGGACAGACAGGTGGGGGTTTCAGTCCTGGAAGGATGAGTAGAATTTCTGCAGCAAGAAGGTGGAGAAATTCCCATTGGAGTTTACCAGCATGATTTAGAAAGAGCTAAACATGGAACCAGCAGATGGCTTAATGGTTATGTCCCTGGACTCCCACATAGTCAACCGTGGTTTAAGTACTAGACCTGGAGACTTAAAACTCACGCTGGGCACATGTGCATGTATGTCTAAAATCCCAAGAAGAGAATGGAGAAAGGATTATGGCATGGTCATCCCCCACTGGGGAGTGATTTCTCCCTTTCTGTCTCTCTGGTGAACACATGCACTCTATAGCAAAAATCTCTCTCTCAAAAAAAAAAAAAAAAGACAGAAAGAAAGAAAAGGAAAGAAAGAGCTAAACATTCACAGAAAAAAAAGGTGGTGGTGACAGGAGTGGAGACTGGTGCTAATGGCGGAGAACTCTAAGTCACGTAAAGTGGCCTGAGAACTTAAATGCAGCAGAGGAGGTTTAAGAAGCTTAGTCTGGTGGTATGGGGTAGAGTGGGTTGGAAGGAAAGTAGCTGAAGACGTAGCCCCTGCTCTGCCTGATAAACGCAGCTCAAGGATCGGCTCATCTGCACCCTCTGGGAAGCATTTCGGCCGCCTTCTCCGTGGGCTGTCTCTGCTTGCACGTTCATAGCATCCTCTCCCTGCTACATGAGCGACTGCAGAGCATACGGGTCTTTGTGATCCCAGAAGCCAACACAAAGCCTCACAATAACACTCAAAAAATTGAGTTGGAATAAAATCCTGAGGGTTTTATATAGACAGGAAGAAATGGAAAGGAAAATGGTTGGACAAGGGATTAGGAAAGAGCCGCTTTGGTCTTGAGAACGAATGATTTTATCATCACTCGAAGTCCAAAGGAGAACTGGTGGAGGGAGGGAGTTCCTTTTTCTCTTAGATGCCTTCGGTTTGAGAGCCAGTGTGATGTCTAAGTACAAAATTCACTAGGGAGAGGGAACTTCATTATTTACAGAAGATGAACTTCCAGAATCACCCCATTCATTGACTTCTCTTTTTTCAGAAAGGACTTTTGTTCTGTCCTCAAGGAAAAAGTTTCCAGAAAGAGGTAAATAGAAGGTGACTTTCTACTGCATCCTCAGCCAACATGGCAGACTCCCGTGTCTGAAGGCCGAATGTCCCCGCTCTGAATCTCCCTCACATTCAGGGGCACTGTCTTCACATCAACTGCCTTAGTGGGACTCAAACGACTCTTTCAAATCAAAATGAAGGGCCTGAGGGTGCCATAGCAGTTACATCGCCAGGTGCCCACATGGCCAACTGCGGTTCAGGTCTCAGACCCAGTGGCTTGAAACTCATGCCAGGTGTGTGTGCCTGCATGCCCAAAACCCCAGGAGGAGAGGAGGAGAAGGGATTGTGGTGTAACCATCCCCACCCCCAGGGGTGGGGGGGCTGATTTCTCACTTTCCTCTCACTGTCTCTGTCTCACTATCTCTCTCTGGCAAATACACGTGTTAAGGCAAAAGCTAATGATGTCCACATGTTTTAGGAAAAGATCTGAATATTTGGATGACTACAAACTGAAGGTGTCAGACACAGGACCAGAAAGTAGCCTAAAGATTAAGAAGGCTGGATCCCACCCAGTGGGGACACGATTCGAGTCCCAGACCTAGTGACTTGAAACACATGCTGGGCACATGTGTGTACATGCTCAGAAATCCTTAGAGGAGAATGGAGGAGAAGGGATTGCAGCACAGTTTTCCCCCCAAGCAGGTGACTTCCCCCTCCATCTCTCTCTGTCTCTGTCTCTCTCCAGCAAGCACATGTATCCTTTAGCAAACTAAAAAAAAGCAGCACAGTCTTCCCCCCCCCGGCAGGTGACTTTCCCCCTCCATCTCTCTGTCTCTGTCTCTCTCCAGCAAGCACATGTATCCTTTAGCAAACTAAAAAAAATAATAATAAAAAAAATTAATTAATTAAAAAAAAAATACTGAAATAGACAACAGTATATGAAAAGGCCAGGGGATCGTCCCTAGTTTAACACCAAGTCTTGCTCAGTGCAACGTGTTTGTTGCTGGTGGCACCAGGATGGGAGCACCTGCCTGCCTAAGCTTTGCCTCTGCAGAGCCTCCCTGCAGTAGAAGTGGCTGCACGAACTTCTCTTCCTCAGCCTTCCACGCTTGCTCAGGTACTGGCATGAGCTCCAGTCACGGGCTCTCATTAAATGTAGACTTGCAGCAGACACAGCACGGCTTCTTTCATTTTGTCCTGGAGGCTGGCCTCACCTGGCTGGATCCATTCAGAGCTTAAGCCTATGGTCCCCCATGCGTTTATTGTATAGACCACCTCTTCCACGCGGGTTTGAAATGCCTTGGGAATCAGGGTGCTCAGCAGCACATTGCAATAGCAAAATATTAGGAAAGAACACAAATCCCATCCGTATTGTAAATGGATCTATCTGCGGAATGGTACTTTCCAGATACCTTTCTGAAGGATTCCTAGGCGTGGACACATTCATCCTTTGGTTAGCAAAAAATTGCCAGAGATTTTGAGGTCAGGAATGTTTCGGGAACTCAGGCTAGGCGTCTCATGTGTAGAAGATGACCAGTTTCATTTACGTGTATGTGAGTTTCTATAACTGAAAACACCTGAATCCACCCATTCTGAGGTGGGATTAGAGGAACACTTGCCCTGTAATTATACATTTATGTACAGTTGGAATTTTTATAACGACCATTTACTGCCTTTGTAACCAGAGAAAAAATAAAGATATTTAAAATCTAACTTACGGACTAACAGCCCTGGTGTCAAAGCCCTCTTAACTCTTACAATGCCCCTGGCAGCATGGGACAGCCAAGGGCACACTGGGTCCGACCTCTCGCTGCCACTTGCCAGGGGCCGTCCTGGGGTAGTGAGAGCGACGGTTACTTCTGACGACTGGGCTGGGGCAGGCCTTTCCCCGGCATGTTCTCCAGCACGTCCCCACTGCTCCGCAGCACACCCTCGCCCCTGGGTCTGGCTCCGTCCGCGTGTACAGTGCAGAGACCTCACGCTGAGACTCACGGCAGCCCTGCAGGGGCTGCCTCCATGACTCAAGGGCTAATGGGAAGGTAGCTTTAAGAGTCCCAGCTCGGGGTCCAGAAGGGCCCATGCACAGCCGGCAGTTGCCTGAATGGCAGAGTGGGGGCTGCAGAGGACCTTTATTAAGTTTTGAACTCTGCGCCAGAAGCCCAGGGTCATCTTGGGTAGCCCAGAGACCCCAGGAGACAGGAGGAGGTTGCTGAAGCCTCCACGCTGAGGGAGCCTCGGCAGCACAGCGGGAATGCCTGCTGTAGTGCGACCTGGCAGATGCTAGAGCCGTTGTCAGAGGGGCCAATTCTGAGTGGGCCGCTTTGCAAGTAACAGCACAGGGGCTTAAGTAAGACCCGTAAATGAGGAACGTGCTGCCTCCAGAACTCAAAAGGCCTAGAAGATGTCGGGGGACTTATGAAACCGTGTGAGGGCTCAGGGGACCCGTAATTATTTCCTGACAGCGTCGGGGATGCAGCGCCCTCGCTGACCACAGAATGCCTGGACGTGTACTGCAGCGGCGGGTGCTCGGACCCTGTGGGCGCCCTGTGCGTACCCCCGAGTGAGTCTGCTGAGTGCTCAGAGAAGGGTGTCATCCGTGTGGTCTGCCGTACCGTGCTCTGGAGAACGTCGGGGAACACTCAAACCCTGTGGGGACACGTTTAAGAGAGAGAGTCTGAGGTGTGGGGACATGCGCTGAGCAAACACCACATGCTCTTTTGGGGTTTGGCAGAACCTTGTAACTTGTCTTTCCCTGACCTTGGCTGCAGACAGAGCAAGGGTGGAAATTACTAGGGGCGTTCCAACAGACACACCTAACAGCTAGTTCTCTGCATTAGAAAGGAAGATGAGATTTACTCTAGATGGGATTACCACCAGGGGATACACCTTGCCCCGGGTATGACTAATCTCTTATAGATTTGTTAATGGCTTCTTATTGTCTGTAACCTGGCAACCAATCCATGAAGTATCATGAAACACACATGTGTAATGTTTTCTTGTACTACCACCTGCAAAGTCTTTGTTAGTGGCGGAGCTGTCAGGGTTCCCCCGGGAGGTGATCAAGGCCCGTTGTGCCCTTCAGCAGCGAAGGCGACTGCGGCTGAGATGCTGTGGAAACAACGCCTTAGGGGGACCAGCAGTTGGCATAATGGCTATGTTGCTGGACTCCCAGACCCGGTAGCTTACACTCATGCCGGGCGCATGTGAGTGTGTGCCCAAGATCCTGAGAGGAGAATGGAGAAGTGATTGTGGCATGGCCATCCCCCCTGGGGCTGACTGCTCCTTTCTCTTTCTCTGTCTTTCTGGCGAGTGCACGTGCCCTAGAGCAAAAACCTCTCAAAAAAAAAAAAAGGGAAAAAAGAAACGATGCCTTAGTCAAACCTATGCCTGTGGAACTGCCAGTTCTAAGTGGATGGGACCAGTCCAGTGATGCCGGACATGGGGCCTTGATGGTGGGGTTGCAACACACAGTTTGTAGTCACCCACCAGGGGGCGCCATTTATTTTTTTCTAGTATGAGAACAGGCCACGTTGGGCTATTAAGTAGAGAAACAGGGATAGTGACCCCTTCTCTAAATCTCGCACAGCGAATTTCCATCCTGGAAGGCCCTATTTCAATTTGCCCTGAATGGTAGTAACGGTGTAAACAGTGGGGGGCAGGGGGTCCATGAGGTTCCGTTTTGTAAAAGCCACTTGTAAATGTCAAAGGCCCCACCTGCCATCGTCCCGGGAGATACTGTTTTTTGGCTTTGCAGCAGGGACTCCTGTCCAGGGTGTGCTGGGTGGAAACGCGTTCTGTGCTTTCTTGGAAAAGACAGGAAGTGTGCCTGGTCCCTCGGGTCACCTGGTGTCCGTGGGCTGATGGAGGCCCGAGGCCTGGGCAGGGTTGGGGGGAGTCAGGGGGGCTGGGAGGGGTGGATGGTGGTTCAACCCAGCCTCTGACCCGCAGGCCTGAAAGGCCCCGATCCGTGTGCTCCTGGCAGCTCCGATGGGAGAGGAGAGCCTGCCTTCCTCAGACTGACCCCGCTGCCACCTTATGAGAGGGTGGCTTTCGGCGTGGACCATATGTAGGGGGCCTGGACACTCTGGGAGGGGTGAGCTGAACCCGTGGCCATTCCTGGAAGGACAGCGGCAGTCGAGGAGCTGGGCTCTTTCCAGGCCCACGGCCTCTGCTCACCTGTGACCAACCTCGCAGGCCCCCATGGAGCTGCATCTTCTGCGGGATGAAGAGCTCTTCGGGCGGCCAGCAGCGTCACCCGGAGGCCGAGGAGCGGCTGCTGAGTGGGACGCAAACCCCACGCCTCCTCCTCACCATTCTCTGGTGAGAAGCACAGCAGGCACTCAGGGAATGGCACCCAAAGGGAGCTTCGATGTCCCCCGTTAGAGGATGGCAAACACCCCCAAGCACCACGGGCCGTGGGCAAGCGCGTCCAATGTCAGCTGTGCTCAGCTGCTGGCCTTCAGGAGTGCTTCGGACCCGGGCCCTCTTCACCTGCTCCGAGCCGGCACTTCACCGTGACGCCCTCTCCACGTTCGGAAGTGTGAATCCCTCCTCTTGAAGGCCTGCTGTCGTCCACAAGGCTTCTTCCTTGCAGAGCGCCCGCAAAATGTAAGTCATGTCTTATGACTCTGTTCTGCAAAATGCATTCGACAAATGTGGGGCCTGGGGTCTTGGGGGCTGCTGTTTGCTCAGGAGGAAGGGGAGAGTGTTTAGTGCCCACTCTGGGGTCAGAGCCCTGGGATGTTGGGCAAATGGCCTCACAGCTCAGTGTCACTGCCTTGCTAGTAGGACTGTCTTACAGATAGACCAGGGGTCATGAGCACAGATACCAAACGGTGTGGGTTCCAGTCCCAGTTCTACCACTCCTAGCTGTGAAAGCCCGTGGAGGTTACTTAACCTCTCCATCCCTCGATTTGCCATCTGTGAAATGGGGTCATTAGGTATGGTGCCATCTCACGGCGGTGCTATAAGTCACGTGTTTAGACTCACAGCGGCGCTTAGAACAACACCTGGCATGGAGATGCCAGATGCCCTGATTGTCACCCTGCAATAAAGGCGTGGGTTGTATTTAAATTGAGTCCACCCAAGTGATGACGGCTGTAGTAAGGTCATCCCTGTGTCGGCTTTGTCCAGATTCGAGATTACGGCGAGCCCTTTAAGGAAGCCCTGTGGTTGATCCTGGTGACGGAGAGGCTGGCAGAGGAAGTGTACGTGGTGGCCTGGCTGTGCCGGATGTGCCCCTGATCTTCCACAACCATAAATCGTTTCACAAGGAAGGGGACATTTCGGCCTCCTTTTCCTGTTCTTTCTCCTTTTCCCTGATGTCAGGGACAGCAAAATTTAGCAAGAATTGCACTCGGTCTTGTCCTGGGAGGGTCTTAAACAAAGCAAGAGTTACAGAAGAAAACTACCTCGGCAATCCAGGGGTAGAAATGTGGGTGGAAAAAGAACAGCAAACAGTACAGCAGAAGGTTCCCGTAAATGGTATCCCCCCAAAAAATCCATCCTCCCTATTCCCAGATAGGCAGGACACTCTCATTAAGGAGAGGAAATTGCGGGACCAGCAGATGGCAGAATGGCTACGTTGCTGGACTCACACATAGTCGACCAGTTCAAGTCCTGCACCTAGTGGCTTAAAACTCGCCAGAGCCTGTGCATACATGTCCAAGATCCCCAGAGAAGAATGGAGGAGAAGGGACTGTGGCGTGGCCATCCTTTCTGGGATTTTTCACTTTCTGTTTCCTTGGCAAGCACATGTGCCCTATAGCAAAAATCTCTGCCGTACAAGAGAGAGAGTGAGAGAGAAAGAGAGAGAGAGAGAAAGAAAGAAAGAAAAGGGAATTGCTGGGACCAGCAGTTAGCATAATGGCTATGTCGCTGAACTCCCATGTAGCCGACCGCAGTTCGAGTCCCAGACCTGGTGGCTTCAACTCACGCCGGGCACGTGTGCGTGTGTGCCCAAGATCCCAAGAGGAGAATGGAGGAGAAGGGATTGCGGCGTGGCCATCCCTCTGGGGGGTGATTTCTCGCTTTCTATCTCTCTTTCTCTCTCTGTCTTTCTGGCGAGCACACGTGCCCTATAGCAAAAACTTCTAAAAAAAGGGGGTAAGGGGGAATAGCTACCTGCTTCCTTATTCAAACCGGCAGGAACATTTACATTGTTCTTATTGTCTCGAAACTCAGACAGAGGGAACCAGCAGTTAGCGTAATGGCTATGTCACTGGACTCCCACGTAGTCGACCGCGGTTCGTGTCCCGGACCTGGTGGCTTAAAACTCATGCTGGGCGCGTGTGCGTGCATGCCCAAGATCCCGAGAGGAGAATGGAGGAGAAAGGATTGCGGCATGACCATCCCCCCTGGGGGGTGATTTCTCGCTTTCTGTCTCTATGTCTCTCTCTGTCTGTCTGGCAAGCGCACGCGCCCTATAGCGAAAATCTCTCCAAAAAGAAAACAAACAAAAAAAAAACCTCAGACAGAAATGAATTAATTAAACAAAATGAAATGCTTGGGATTCTTTTATACCAAATTTCCCAGGGGACTCACACATCTGGAATTGCCCTCAGAGAGGGTTGGCTTCATCCTTCTTCACTAGGGAGAGACACCCAGTTGAGCTATCTTCCAATCCCAGGCATTTTAAACTTTAGTTTATTGAATTGATTCTGATTTTTTTCTTCCCCATACAGTTATCTCTTGGGAGACACTCCCTTGTACAGATAAACCGAAGGAAAATCTTTGTCTCCACTCAGCCTCTCCCTTTGCTCCGTGGTGCCCACACGTGGAGCTCGTGAGGAAGCTGACCCAGAGAACCTGTCCGTGCCAGCACAGCCTGAGCCTTGGGGGAGAGAAGGGCCATCCTTCCTGCAAAGCATGAACTCTCAAGAAATGGTTTTGTTTTTGTTTGTCTTTCTTTTATTTATTTATTTATTTTTAAAACTGTTTTCATCGGGCTTAGGCATTGCAGTGATCAAAACCACCTCTTCAGCCAGGCCACCTGTCAGGTCCACGTTAACAAGCAGGCGGCGTCTTGCCCATTTAGTATCTCAGCAGCTGCACCTCCCCACCCACTCTGCCCGACCACTGGGACTCCTAGGAGGCAGGAGTGACCTGACGGCCCTAACCCTTTGTCCCCGAGCGTCTTGTCTGCCTTCCCTTTCAGGCTTCAGACCTGGGTCAGGTAGGACTTGTCTTGGAAGAAGAATTTGAAAGGGATCTCAAAGAGGTTTTTGGGAAGCCAATGAGAACAGTTTCTGGGCTCCTCCTGGACCCTGTTCTGGAATAGCAGAGGCATCCTGACCGCAGGATCCAGTTGGCGTGGCTCGGGTGGGTGCTTAGATTGCCAGTGCGTCTAAAATGCCATTGGCTGCCCTCTTGACTCAAACCCAGGCCCTTCACAGCATTGACACACCCTTTACCCTTTTTTTTTCATACTTAAAAATGTTTACCTCAGACCAGCTGGTAGCATGGTAATTGAGGTGACTGGACCCCACATGGCTACTACACAGTTCAAGTCCTGGACCCAGCAGTTTGAAAAACACTCCAGGCACATGTGCATGCATGCCCAGAATCCTGAAAGGAGAAATAGAGAAGAAGGGAGTGTGGCATAGCCATGTCCCATGGGAGGTGGTGGGTGGTTTCTTACTTCCTCATCCTCGCTCTGGTGAGTGCACATGCCTTCTGGCAAAAAAAAAAAAAAATCATATCTCACACCTCAAATACCACATATATACGGAGGTCTTCCAAGTCCTGGCCATACCCAGGAGGAAGGGATACTGCACAGAGCGACCAAAAAGAGTCTGGACGGGCCTTACTGTGTCTGTCCCCTCAGTTTCTTAGCAAAGAGGTCATACGCTCTTTGGCCAATCACATTGGACATTTGTCCAATCACATTTCTATGTGGCTGTCCTTCATGCCTACGCAGTAAGGTCTCCATAAGAAGCCCAAAGCAACAGAGTTCAAAGAACTTCTAGACAGCTGAGCACACAGACACTGAAGGTGAATAAAACCTCATCCACATGCTGGGAGGGGGGTCCCCTAACCCACAGGCATAGAGCGCCTATGCTTCGGATCCTCCTAGACCTCGCTCTGGGTGTCTTCATCTGGCTCTATTTGTATCCTTTATTATAAATTTTCTTTATAATAAACCAGCAAATGTCAGTGACTGCTATCCAAAGTTCTGTGAGCTATTCTAGCAAATTAACCAAACCAAAGAGGGGTCACGGGAACTCAGCTTGTCACTGGTCCACCAGAAGTTCCCACACCTATGACTGGTGTCTGAAGTAGGGGCAGTTCCTGTGCCAAACCAAAGAGGGGTCACGGGAACTCAGCTTGTCGCTGGTCCACCAGAAGTTCCAAAGGCCCACACCTATGACTGGTGTCTGAAGTAGGGGCAGTTCCTGTGAGGCTGAGGCTTCACCCTGTGGGAGCTGGCCCGGTCTTCAGAAAGATGGCATAGAACTGAATGAGACTGGAGGACAGCTCACTTTGTCAGCTGTAAAACTGGTTGGTTGCTTGCTGGTCACGAGAAATCCCTACAAGTTTTGGGATCACAGAAGTGATTATGCTGTGGGTGTATGGTAGGAGATACTGACTCACACCATAAAATGCCCCATCATAGTTCACATTCTCCCATTATCTCATTAATCTTTTTACAGCTGATGTGCCTGAATCAGGATCCAAAAATCTCACACCCTGCTTTGGCTAATCTGACTCTTGTGTCTCTTTTAAGCTTCAAGTTTTCTTCTCCTTCTTCTCCTTTTCTCCTTCTCCTTCTCCTCTTCCTCCTCTGCATCCTTTGACTTTTTCTTCTTTTCTTTCTTTCTTCCCCTTGCTGTGTATTTGTTAAAGAACCTGGGGCCAGTGTCCTATAAAGGTTTGTCAAAGTTGCCAGTACCACTCTTGCCCACTACACAAGATGGCAGGTGGAAAAGCTGCAAAGCAGGACACTAAGGAGAAGAAACCTGAAGCCAAGAAGGCTGATGCCAGTGGCAAGGTTCAAAAGGGTGACCCCAAGGCTAAAGAGCCCAAGAAGGGGAAGCTCCAATGCAGCCAAAACCCTGTCTTAGTCCAGGCCGTCGGCAGATACTCCCAATCTGCCATGTATTCCAGGAAGGCCATGTATAAGAGGAAATACTTGGTCACTAAATCCAGGAGTGAAAAGGAAAAGAAGATTCTTGCAACTGTCACAAAACCAGTTGGTAGAGACAAGAATGGTGGTACCTGGGTGGTTAAACTGCGCAAAATGCCTAGGTATTATCCTACTGAAGACGTGCCTCAAAAGCTGTTGAGCCACGGCAAAAATCCCTCCAGTCAGCATGTGAGAGAGCTGCGAGCCAGCATCACTCCTGGGACCATTCTGATCATCCTCACTGGAGCTGCGAGCCAGCATCACTCCTGGGACCATTCTGGTCATCCTCACTGGACACCACAGAGGCAAGAGAGTGGTTTTCCTGAAGCAGCTGAGCAGTGGCTTGCTACTTTTAACTGGACCGCTGGTTCTCAATCGAGTTCCACTATGAAGAACACAGCAGAAATTTGTCATCACCACCTCCACGAAAATTGATATCAGAAAAAATATGAATCCCAAAGCACCTTACCAATGCTTACTTGAAGAAAAAGAAGTTGTGGAAGCCCAGACACCAGGAAGGTGAGATCTTTGACACCGAGAAGGAGAAATACGAGATTTCAGAGCAGTGCAAAGCTGATCAGAAAGCTGTGGACTCACAAATTTTACCAAAAATCAAAGCTGTTCCTTAGCTCCAGGGCTACCTGCAATCCATGTTTGTCCTTACAAATGGAGTTGATCCTCACAAATTGGTGTTCTAAATTTTTTGCCAAGAACCTAATTAAGGGACCAGCAGTTGGCATAATGGCTATGTCGCTGGACTCCCATGTAGTCAACTGCGGTTTGAGTCCTGGACCCAGTGGCTTAAACTAACGCCAGGTGCATGCGCGTACATGCCCAAGATCCTGAAAGGAGAATGGAGGAGAAGGGATTGCAGCGTGGCCATCCCCCCTGGGGGTGATTGCTTGCTTTCTGTCTCTCTGTCTCTCTCTGTCTTTCTGGCAAGCACACATGCCCTATAGCAAAAACAAACAAACAAACAAACAAAAAACAAAACAACAACAACAAATTAAATAACTGATTACACACACATACACACGTATATAGTTGCCAATACCAACATGGAATCACTTCTGTCAAGCCCTAAGATGGAGATAGGCCATAGAGGAGGAGGCCCTCATGCAGAATTGTCTGAGAACAGAAACTATCACAGGAAACTGCTAAGCTGCAGTCCATCTACGAGGCCACTGTGAAAAAAATGCATCTGCCCAGCCAGCGGCCTGTTCAGCCTGGGACTGATGCAGCCCTTGTTAGTAATCCTTGTAGGCAAGGACAATTGTTTCAGAACAACTTAGACATCCTTGTCTTTACAAGTCTCCCCTTACCCAGACACTCCAGACAGACCTTTGATCCATCATGGTGTGCATATCCCAGACTGCAATCCTCCTGTCACTCCCAAAAACTGTTTTTTGGAGAACCTCTCTCCTTTTTGTTGATTTCTGTTTACATTTTTCATATTCCGGATGTGTCTGGTTGCATCTCTTTACTGATATGTTCCTCTCTCCCTTGTGTTTTTTGTAAACTAGAAGTAGATCTAAAGATTTGCTTTATCCAGGTAGATTTTTGGGGGGCGGTAGTTGTTATTTTTTGGTTTGGGGTTTGGGGGTTTTATATTTTTGGCAAGCAGAGGTCACGAGTAGAACTAGGGATTTCTTTTGATGTTAAGATTGCCCAGCAGGTCGAGGTGCTCAGCCTGATCCATCTATTGTACATCCTACATTTTAGCATCCACGAATGCTCTTCACCTAAAGCCATGATGCCATGAGGGGTTCCAGAATAATGGTGTTCAAACTGTCTTATTTCTTTATATTTGTTACATAGAATTCTTCAAAAGAGCTTCTCTTACACAATATTTAGTTACCTTGGAATATAGTTTGTGCAAGAAAGGATAAATGTTTGATTCTTTCATCTAACACTGTTCAAATGTCCTCCAAAAGCGATCAAGGATGTTTTCTTTATCTTTTTTTTCCTTTAAAGTTTCTTGAAAACTCATTGATCGAATATATTTAATAGGCTCTAAATAATTGCAGTTGATACTTTTATTGATGTTCAAATTGCTCATCTTAGATGAGAATCTCTTCAAGTTGTCTCCTACGTTGTTTTGAAATTACCCCTGCACTCTTTGGTAGTGTACTAGCTACCTATTGCTGTGTAACAAATGACCCCAAAGACTTCTTGTCTAAAAGAAAAACCATTTTATTGTTCAGAATTCTGTGGACTATAAATTTCATCAGGGCTCTATGAAAATGCTAACTTTTGCTCCACATGATATTGATTAAGCCCATTCATGCATGTCCAATGTCACTTCTATGACATTTTCTCGGTCAAAGCAAGTCACAGGGCCAGATTCGAAAGGAGGGAGAATGGACTCTATCTCTTAATGGGATGAGTTGCAAAGTCACATTTCAGAATATTGATAGAATGGTGCTGGGGAAGAAACTTTTTTTTAAAGAATTATTTTATTCAACTTATTTATTTATTTATTTGAATTTGACCAGAGAGGGACAGGGTGAGAGAGAGAGAGGGAAAGTAAGAAAACAATCCACCAGGTCTGGGACTAGAATTGTGGTCGGCCGTGTGGAAGTCCAGCACCCTTACACCATGCCACCTGCCAGCCCCAAGAAGAAACGTTTTTACCATCTTCTGAAACAATCTACTAAAATTCATCCTTGGACTATAGAAATTAATATCCCTCCTACATGCAAAAAATATTCATTCTCATCCTCAACTCACCTCAGCATGGGAGCAAAGTTCAGGACTTCATCATCTAACTCAGTTTCAGATCAGATAAAGCTCCTTGGGCACAGTTCATGGGGTGCAGCTCCTCTTGAGCCAGAGACCTGTGAACTGAAAGGTGATCTCTTCTCCATCCCCCACTTCAATGATGAAACAGGGGCAGAATGACCCCCATAAGCACTTCTATTCAAACTGGGGACCAGAGCAGGCAGAGAGCAGTCGCTGACCCACAGCAGTTCTGAAATCTGGTCAGGCAAACCTCCCCCTATTCCATTCATTGATAAGAGTATAGTAATATGATGTATATGTATTTTTATCTCTAATTCCCATTCACCCCACAGGCCTCTTTCTTGTCTTCTTCTGTTCCACGTTTGTAGTTATACTTCACCAGCAGTATAATTACTCACTTGCTCAGTCCTAACACAACAACAATGGCTTCAAAATTTTGGCATTCAGACCCCTATGAAAAGCAAAGTCAAATTCTAAATCTGGGAAGGTTTATTTTTATATGTTTCTATTACATATTTAATATAAAATCCTAGGGAGTATTTGTCAGGGTTTTACATTTGTTTTTATAAATGAGTGCTATGGTTCAAGGGTAATTTATGCTGTAACTTGACACCCAATAGGACAATGTTGGGAGTGGGGTCTCATGGGACGTGTTTGGGACATGGGGCAGATACTTCATATATAATATCAGCCTCCAGATGGGAGCTAGGTCTTGTGAATTAATTCCTTTGAGAGCAGGTAGTTGTAAATGTAAACTGGCTGCCCCACGGGTCTCTCTGCATGAGTCCTCTTTCCTCTATGCCCTTTCTGACCACATTGTGACATAGCAACTGGGCCTTTGGACTTCTTAGCCACCAGAACCCTAACCCAAATAAATCTCTTGTCTTTTAATTATCCCAGTCTCAGGTATTTCTGTTACGGCAGCACAACCAGACAAAATAGATTATGAAACTTTCTACATTTTTATATGTTCTAGAAGAGTTTATAATGTATTAAATTAGCAAATGGAAAATTGTGTGGCCCAGAGTTCTTTGATGAGATAGCATTGACCATATTCTCTGCTTTTGTAATGGTTATTAGACAGTTCAGATGTTCAATAGCTTTTTAAGATTCATTTGATTTGTTTTGATTTATTATTATTATTCAGTTTGACCAGAGAGAGTCAGAGAGAAGAAGAGTGAGAAAGCAAGCCACCAGGTTCGGGACTTGAACCATGGTTAGCCATGTGGGAGTCCAATGCCTTAACCATCATGCCACGTGCCAACCCAGATGTTCTGTGGCTTTTTGAGTCAGTTCCACTTTTATATTTCTTAAAGAAGTCACCAATTGCATGTGTTGTTAAAATTAATATGGTTGACTTCTCCTATTTTTTGTTTTTTCTCTTTTTAATATGTTCATGTTCTTTTTTTGTCTGATTTATTTATTATTTATTTATCTCTTTACTGATATGTTCCTCTCTCCCTTGTGTTTTTTGTAAACTAGAAGTAGATCTAAAGATTTGCTTTATCCAGGTAGATTTTTGGGGGGCGGTAGTTGTTATTTTTTGGTTTGGGGTTTGGGGGTTTTATATTTTTGGCAAGCAGAGGTCACGAGTAGAACTAGGGATTTCTTTTGATGTTAAGATTGCCCAGCAGGTCGAGGTGCTCAGCCTGATCCATCTATTGTACATCCTACATTTTAGCATCCACGAATGCTCTTCACCTAAAGCCATGATGCCATGAGGGGTTCCAGAATAATGGTGTTCAAACTGTCTTATTTCTTTATATTTGTTACATAGAATTCTTCAAAAGAGCTTCTCTTACACAATATTTAGTTACCTTGGAATATAGTTTGTGCAAGAAAGGATAAATGTTTGATTCTTTCATCTAACACTGTTCAAATGTCCTCCAAAAGCGATCAAGGATGTTTTCTTTATCTTTTTTTTCCTTTAAAGTTTCTTGAAAACTCATTGATCGAATATATTTAATAGGCTCTAAATAATTGCAGTTGATACTTTTATTGATGTTCAAATTGCTCATCTTAGATGAGAATCTCTTCAAGTTGTCTCCTACGTTGTTTTGAAATTACCCCTGCACTCTTTGGTAGTGTACTAGCTACCTATTGCTGTGTAACAAATGACCCCAAAGACTTCTTGTCTAAAAGAAAAACCATTTTATTGTTCAGAATTCTGTGGACTATAAATTTCATCAGGGCTCTATGAAAATGCTAACTTTTGCTCCACATGATATTGATTAAGCCCATTCATGCATGTCCAATGTCACTTCTATGACATTTTCTCGGTCAAAGCAAGTCACAGGGCCAGATTCGAAAGGAGGGAGAATGGACTCTATCTCTTAATGGGATGAGTTGCAAAGTCACATTTCAGAATATTGATAGAATGGTGCTGGGGAAGAAACTTTTTTTTAAATAATTATTTTATTCAACTTATTTATTTATTTATTTGAATTTGACCAGAGAGGGACAGGGTGAGAGAGAGAGAGGGAAAGTAAGAAAACAATCCACCAGGTCTGGGACTAGAATTGTGGTCGGCCGTGTGGAAGTCCAGCACCCTTACACCATGCCACCTGCCAGCCCCAAGAAGAAACGTTTTTACCATCTTCTGAAACAATCTACTAAAATTCATCCTTGGACTATAGAAATTAATATCCCTCCTACATGCAAAAAATATTCATTCTCATCCTCAACTCACCTCAGCATGGGAGCAAAGTTCAGGACTTCATCATCTAACTCAGTTTCAGATCAGATAAAGCTCCTTGGGCACAGTTCATGGGGTGCAGCTCCTCTTGAGCCAGAGACCTGTGAACTGAAAGGTGATCTCTTCTCCATCCCCCACTTCAATGATGAAACAGGGGCAGAATGACCCCCATAAGCACTTCTATTCAAACTGGGGACCAGAGGAGGCAGAGAGCAGTCGCTGACCCACAGCAGTTCTGAAATCTGGTCAGGCAAACCTCCCCCTATTCCATTCATTGATAAGAGTATAGTAATATGATGTATATGTATTTTTATCTCTAATTCCCATTCACCCCACAGGCCTCTTTCTTGTCTTCTTCTGTTCCACGTTTGTAGTTATACTTCACCAGCAGTATAATTACTCACTTGCTCAGTCCTAACACAACAACAATGGCTTCAAAATTTTGGCATTCAGACCCCTATGAAAAGCAAAGTCAAATTCTAAATCTGGGAAGGTTTATTTTTATATGTTTCTATTACATATTTAATATAAAATCCTAGGGAGTATTTGTCAGGGTTTTACATTTGTTTTTATAAATGAGTGCTATGGTTCAAGGGTAATTTATGCTGTAACTTGACACCCAATAGGACAATGTTGGGAGTGGGGTCTCATGGGACGTGTTTGGGACATGGGGCAGATACTTCATATATAATATCAGCCTCCAGATGGGAGCTAGGTCTTGTGAATTAATTCCTTTGAGAGCAGGTAGTTGTAAATGTAAACTGGCTGCCCCACGGGTCTCTCTGCATGAGTCCTCTTTCCTCTATGCCCTTTCTGACCACATTGTGACATAGCAACTGGGCCTTTGGACTTCTTAGCCACCAGAACCCTAACCCAAATAAATCTCTTGTCTTTTAATTATCCCAGTCTCAGGTATTTCTGTTACGGCAGCACAACCAGACAAAATAGATTATGAAACTTTCTACATTTTTATATGTTCTAGAAGAGTTTATAATGTATTAAATTAGCAAATGGAAAATTGTGTGGCCCAGAGTTCTTTGATGAGATAGCATTGACCATATTCTCTGCTTTTGTAATGGTTATTAGACAGTTCAGATGTTCAATAGCTTTTTAAGATTCATTTGATTTGATTTGATTTATTATTATTATTCAGTTTGACCAGAGAGAGTCAGAGAGAAGAAGAGTGAGAAAGCAAGCCACCAGGTTCGGGACTTGAACCATGGTTAGCCATGTGGGAGTCCAATGCCTTAACCATCATGCCACGTGCCAACCCAGATGTTCTGTGGCTTTTTGAGTCAGTTCCACTTTTATATTTCTTAAAGAAGTCACCAATTGCATGTGTTGTTAAAATTAATATGGTTGACTTCTCCTATTTTTTGTTTTTTCTCTTTTTAATATGTTCATGTTCTTTTTTTGTCTGATTTATTTATTATTTATTTATTTTGCCTTCTAT
>NW_006159525.1:7177512-7188406 GCF_000334495.1 Tupaia belangeri chinensis
TGTGAGTCTGGCCTTTCCCCCGGTTGGCTGGCACAGCACTGGTGAACACCCGACACACAGAACCACTGTCTGAGCATGACTGAAGACCGTAGTGATCTTGTAGCAGCCTGGACATTTTACATCCATGAAGTAAGAATTTGGACTTTGAACTAGCCATTTCTTTTTATGTTTTTTCTTTTCCTCTTCCAAGGACTGATGTAGTAAATCTCTAGCCCCTGCCTGAGTTTGAAGGTGCCAGCTCCGGGACTCAAGACGCGGTCAGTTATGTGGGAGTCCAGTGATGTAACCATTATGCTATCTGCTGGTCCCTGCACTATATCATTTTATCCCATTCAATTATATGTCATTATTTTATCTTTATGCTATATAAATTATTTATCATGTCAAATGTCATATAATTAAAAAGCAAAAATGAAAAGTTTGTGTTATAATCCACACTTACAGGATAATATTAGTGTATTTCTATCTTCACTCAAGTTTCCTTGCTGGTGTTTTTAGCATGACTCCTCCACATTTCCTGTTTTTATTGTGCTGTCTTTAAACCAACTGAAGTATATATTTTCAGGGTGTGGTCACACTGCCATTCTTTCTTCTTCATTTCTCCATCCCATCAGGATTTTGACACGCACGCACATGCATTTGGCATGGTTTTTAAACCCCTGGGTCAAGATTCAAACTGTGGTCTGCCATGTGGGGTCTGCCTTTCTGCACCTAACTGCTATGCTATAGGGACGGCCCCGGGAACAAATCTTTAATTTAAAAGAAGAGTACACCGGTGATGTGTTTTCTCAGTCTTTGCATTTCTAAGAATGTCTTCTTTGTTTCCATAAACTAACAACTTACTTTCTGATCACTATATATTTGATCACCACTTCTCACCTTCAAAATTGACTTAAACTTTGTTCCACTCTCTTCGGGCATTTTGGTCTGCAATTATGAAGTTTACGTTCACCCAGAATTGTGTTTCTTTGGAGGACGGGATGCTTATGAGATTTCTCCCTTACCCCTATAATTATATGTAGTTATTTTGTCAGGACAGGACAGGTTCAATACAGTGCTCTTTTTATTAATCTTGCTAGTACACTGAGCCCTTTCAATATACATACCTAGTTCTCTTTTTTAAAAAAAAATTAAGAATTATTTATTTAATGTTATTTGCCCTTTCTTTTTTTTTAATTTGGTATAGGGCATGTGTGTTCACCAGAGAGAGACATAGCGAGGGAGAACAGGAAAGTGAGAAAGTAAGCTGCCAGGTCCAGGACTCAGACCCGGGCTGGCCATGTGGGCGTCCAGTGCCCTTAACCACCACGCCACCTGCTGGCCCCTCCATACCTGGTTCTTTTTCAGCTCCATTACATTTTACCGAGACATTTGTTTTGGGATCACCTTCAAGAACATCTTATCTATATGCTGGCTATCTGTTCTTTGCCCTTCTTATTTATCATTTAAAAAAAAAAGTTCCAGGGGTGGGGGACCAGTGAGAGCCTAGTCTTTCTTCTCTCAAGCAGGTGAGTTCTTGAAGCCGATGAAAGGCGGGCAGCCCTGTTGAGGGGCGTATATTAGGGTTCACCAGCAGGGAGCACCAGAGCTGCTCCACGACGCCCTAATATGCTGGGAGCCAAAGTACCACACCCTCCTAAGAAGGCAGGACTGGCCAAACAAGGGGGAGTGAGTGGGGCAAGAGAGGGCCGCTCTTGGAACTTATAAATGCCAGTTCCCCCTCCGTGTGAGCGCAGGGTGGGCTTGGGATGTTCTGTATCTAAACCAGACCGTTCATATTCACAGCCAAAGCCTGTCGTCAACACCATCTCAGTTTCCAGATCCTCGAAGTAGGTTACCCTCACCCCTCAAGGCCTGGCTCTGAGCTATTCTGAGAGTTTAGGAGGAACGGAAGGCACAGAAGAGACTTTCCTAACCTCGGAGCAGACGCAGAACTGGGCTCCGAGAGCACCAAGCACCTGGACTTCTGCTGAAGATGGTCGGTGCTGCCCCACCACCAGAGGGCAGTGCGGACCCTCTCTAGAGACGGAAAGGAACTGAAGGTACTCTCAATGGTTCTGTGATTGCACATCCGGAAGCAGGAAGGCCAACAGAAGCGTGTGGCGGGTCCTCCCGAGATTAGGCCAGCTAAGAATTAGCAGTGGAACAGTCACAGTTAGGCACAGGCTTGTGAGGATTTCCTTACTGCGACAAAGGGCCCTTCTGTTCATTGTCACAAGTTAAAGCCTCACCTCTTGCATAATGAAACAACTCAGACCACTGAATACCTTGGAAGAGGGCCATGCCCCCTAGTTTTTCATTTAAACCTGTCGGAGCTGGAGAGGGCCGACGGAGGACTCAGACCTGTCTTCTACATCCTCTCATTTGTAAGAATGGACCTGACAGTGTTGGAAGAGGGTCCTCTGAGATGGCTAGAAATGACTGCTTCCCATCCAACTGTCTGTGGGCCCCTGCTTCGGAATAACCTGGGAGTTCGCTAAAATGCAGATTCTGCACGTGGCCGACTGTGGTTCAAGGCCTGGAGCACATGTGTGCGTCCAAAATCCCAAAAGAGGGAGCGATGGAGGAGAAAGGGTTATGGCACGACTCTCCCCCAGTGGGGCTTGCTCTCACTTTCCCCGTTTCTCTTTTTCTCTCTCTGTCTCTCTCTGGCAAGTGCACATGCCCTATAGCAAATTTTAAAAATAAATAAATTAAAATTAAAAATATAAAATGCAGACTCGGATCCTTGGCTCTGGGTGAGAATCTAAGATTGATATCTAGGAATTACTGTATTTAACAAGTCTGAGCAAGTTTTCTAGGTGATCTTGTGTTCTCACAATTACATTTGAGAGCCAGGGCCCAAAGATAAGACTGGTCTTTGATCCGACTTAGACTTTTGACCAACGAACAAATTTAGAGCATCTGTGATTTTAGTGATTTTTTTTTTTTTTTTGTAAGAGAGATTTTTTGCTATAGGGCATGAGTGTTCACCAGAGACAGACAGTGAGAAATCGCCCTCGAGGAGATGACCATGCTGCAATCCCCTCTATTCCATTCTCCTCTTGGGATCTTGGGCATGCACACACACGTGCTGGCATGAGTTTCAAGCCACTGGATCTGGGACTTGAACAGCAGTCGACTATGTGAGAGTCCACCAGTGGAATCATTACACCATCTGCTAGTCCTGTTTGCTGTTCTGTTTGTTTTTTTAAAGAATTATTTATTATTATTGCTAATATTATTTTTCACATGAATTTTGCCAGAGAAAGACAGAGAGAGAGAGGGAAAGTGAGAAAGCAAGCCACCAGGTAAAGGACTCAAACCATGGCCAGCCATGTGGGAATTCCAACACTTTAACCACTATGCCACCTGCTGGCCCTCCTTTCTTGTTTATTTGAGAGGTTTTTGCTATAGAGCGTGTGTGCTTGCCGGAAAGACAGAAAGACAAAAAGCAAGAAATCACCCCCCAGGGGGGATGGCCGTGCTGCAATCCCTTCTCCTCCATTCTCCTCTTGCGATCTTGGGCACGCACATGCATGTGCCTGGTGTGAGTTTAAGCCACCAGGTTTGGGACTTGAATCGCGGTCAACTGCATGGGAGTTCAATGACATAACCATTATGCCGACTGCTGGTTCCCTGTATTTCCTTTTTTAAAAGATTATTTTTAGATTAGCCAGTGGCACAGTGATTAAGATAGCTGGATCCCACATGGTTGACAGCATTGTTCGAGTCCCAGACCTAGCAGCTTGAAAAACACTGGTTGTCTGGGACTAGCAGTTGGCATAATAGCTATGCCGCTGGACTCCCATGTAGTTGACTGCAGTTTGAATGACAAACCCGGTGGCTTAAACTCACGCCGCGTGTGTGTGCGTGCCCAAGATTGGGTGTCCCCCAGGAGGGATGGCCATGCTGCAATCCCTTCTCCATTCTCCTCTTGGGATTTTGGGCATGCACGCACACATGTCCAGCATTAATTTTAGGCCACCAGGTCTGGGATTCAAACCACGGTCAACTATGTGGGAGTCCGGGGACATACCCATTGTGCCATCTGCTGGTCTCACATCTGTGATTTTTTTCAGTAGCAGAAACTGCAACTTAAAAGGAAAGCTGCCCTCTGCACTGTAAAGTAACATGGCCTAGTGTTTGTGGGTTGGGTTATTTTCTGATCGTTTTGTTTGTTTAATGTTTGGTAACTTATTTAAACACTTATTATATAACCAACATTTAGAAACAGTAGTTACCCATTGTGCCATCTGCTAGTCTCACATCTGTGATTTTTTTCAGTAGCAGAAACTGCAGCTTAAAAGGAAAGCTGCCCTCTGCACTGTAAAGTAACATGGCCTAGTGTTTGTGGGTTGGGTTATTTTCTGATCGTTTTGTTTGTTTAATGTTTGGTAACTTATTTAAACACTTATTATATAACCAACATTTAGAAACAGTAGTAAGAGTAGCATGTGGGGCCTGCATAACAGTGAAACCTGATGCTTTGTGAAGCTGACCCATGTAGGAAGGTTCCCAGTTCGCATCCGGAGACCTCCCTGAATGTTAGACACGTGCCAGGGTGCTCTCACTCTCCCCAACCACCTCCCTAGCCCCAACCCCAACCCCAACTGTTCTCAGCCCAGCAGCCAGACAGCATGTCCACACCATCAGCTCCTGTCTCCTCTCCCTGGTGTCCGCCCTGAGATGAGAGGACCCTCTTTTCGATACCCCTCCACTCCACTTCAAGAGGCTTCACAACAGTGGTTTCCTATGTCTGGAAGCTTCCTCCATCTGGAAGTCTCCATGATTCATCCCCACTTCCTTAAAGCTTTGACTCAAATATCACTTTCTTGGAGAAGCCTACCTGGACCACTTGACCGATCCTGCACCTGGCCCTCCCACCCCCTTGTACATGCTTCCTTTGTTTCCTGAAATGTCTCATTTAAATGTCTGTTGTGTTTGGCTCTGTCTCTTGCTGCTACAATGTAAACTCCATAAGGACAGGATGTTTTGTCTATTTTTTTTTTAAGATTTTTTTGCCATAGGGCCTTTGTACTCACAGAGAGAGAGAGACAGAGACAGTATTAAAATTAGAAATTGCCCCCCACCCCAGGGCAGATGGCCATGTTGTAATCACTTCTCCATTCTGTTGAGATTTGGGGCACACACACATACTCACTTGGTGTGTTTTTCAAGCTGCCAGGTCTAGGACTTGAACTATGGAGTCAGCCACATGAGATCCAGTACCTTAACCACCAAGCCACCTGCTGGCCCTGCTTTCTTTACCCCTACTACCAAGTTCAAGGTGTTTAGTGCAGATTTGTAGGATGAGTGAGTGTGAGCCTCAGCCTCCCAGTTAGCCCGCACAGGCTAGACATGGAGTCCAGAGCCCCGAGAGGAGCAGCCAGTCTCCCTGTCCCCCCGTCAGCGGGTGGAGGCTCTCACCTGAGCGCCCAGGCCAAGCGTTCATTTAGTTCTGCCCCAAGACTCCTCTGGGTCCATCCTCATGATGGGCTTGCATGTGCCCCTCTGTCCACCACCTTCCTGCCTGGAGCCTCTGCCCTGACAGGCCAACACCACCTTGGCATCTACATCTGCTCACGTGGGCTCGGCCTCTGGGCCCTATCCTGGGTGGAAGTGCTGGGCCCCCTCCTGACTGCCACTTACCTGAGCCCTGACCCAAGGCATCCAGAGCCAGAGGCCAGACGGTGGCCCAGAAATCGCAGCAGGCTCTGTGGGGTGACCACGTGGGAGGGCTCTCCATTCGCAGAGGGACATCTTCCTGAGCTCGCTGGGCTCCCACGTGCCCATGATCCAGGCTGCCTGAAACTGGGCCTGGCTCATACTGTGAAGCCCTGTCAGGGCGTGCTCGCTCACTCGCTCGCTCGCTTGCTCTCGCCTCTCAGTCATGAAATAAATAAATAAACTTGTTAAAAAAGAAATTAGAGTCTGGCAGTGGTTAAACTGGTAAAAGAAATTTTATTCAATTTGAGAACTAAAACAACAGAAGAGAAATCTCAGTACAGAACTGGGCTCAATTCTGAATTCAACAGCAAGTGGGGATTTACAGCCACGGGGCAGGCTGGTGGGTGAAACATCACTGTGAGGAAGCTCGGGGGTTCTGGCTAGGCAGACTTAGCAGGATTCTTGCTGGAGACAGGCCAGGGGGCCAGATACCAAGGTTGGGGGCTCTCTGGACTGATTCGGGGACCCTGCTCAAGCTGGGTGATACGGCACGACCAGGACAGACACTGGAGCCCCAGGCAGAAGCCCAGTTGGAAGAAGGCTTCGAGGAGCCTGACTCATGCCAATCTCTGTCTCCCTGGCGGCACCATTCTTGAACCGTGCAGCCCTTTTGCAGGCAGGGCCAGCACCTGCCCTAGGTTGATCTGTTCCCAGGGCCTGGGCTTCCCCTCCTGCCCTGTCTTGAGCACTGGGCTGGTACAGAACGAGATGGGGCCAGAAAATCGTGCTGGTGTGAGGATATAGCCTCCACCCTGTCCTGTGTCTGCCACCCACACCCTCCAGAGAGCACTGTGGGTGTGGCCAGAGCCAGGCAGCACCTCTGGAGAGCCTGAATACCCCGTCAGCTTCCCAGAAGACAGCCTCCCAAGAGACTTGCCAGGTCTCCCTACCTGCAGGCAAAATCCCAGGGGCCAGATGGAATTTCTAGTCCCCAATCCCTGCTGCCCTCAGCTCCAACCTGGCTTAGAAACAGTTGCCTCAGGGGACCAGCAGATGGCATAATGGTTATGTCGCTGGACTCCCACATAGTCAACCATGGTTTGAGTCTCGAACCTGGCAGCTTAAAAACTCACAGCAGGCTTGTGTGCATGCATGCTCAAAATTCCAAGAGAAGAAGGGAAGAGATAGGAATACAGCGTGGCCATCGTCCTGAGGGCATGACCTCTCACTTTCTGTCTGTCTCTGTCTGTCTCTCCGGCAAGCACAGGAGCCCTATAGCAAAAATCTCCCAAAAATAAGAAGAGAAACAGCTATCTCAGGCTGCTTTGTCCGTGAGGGAGGACCAAGAGGCCGTAAGCTCAGAAAGCTTAGCCACTCAACTCTCTTTTCACTTAGAGAAGAAATGACTAAGGAATTCAAGACTCCTCACCTCATCCACTGGCCTGTTTCTGCACCTTGATTCCAAACACAGGACGGGTCGATGAGCCAAGCTGGATAGTTTCACCTCAGGCCCCAGGCTCCTAAGAGTCCTTCAGATGCAGTGCCACTGAGAGAGACAGGGGGTGGCAAATTCCTTTGGGAAGTGACAGGGGATCCTCCTGCCCGTGTGGCTTTTCCATCCTGTCTGTGCCCACTGGAATCCCCTACACCTGAAGTACCTCAATCTAGAACTGACTGGCTATTTCCAGTCCTGCCTTCAATTGCTGACCTTTACCCCATCTAACCTCCTCAATATGCTTGCCCCTTAGATGCTCAGGAAATGCCTACCCCACTCCAAAGAAGCAGGAAAGGGGGCAGGGATCTTCAAGACTTCCTTTTACCTTCAAATCCATCATTGTGGAGCACCCCGGAGACCCCTAAACCCTGGATTCTGCAGCTGTCTGGAAAGCTGGGTGTGTGTGGGACGTGGGGAGGGGAACACATATGCATATGCCCCCACTCCTGCAGATGCCAGAGGAAAGTATTTGTTGTAAATAGCGCAATGCGATGGGACTGTCTGTGAACTCAGTCCATGAAGTCAGCCGCGATGATCATAAAATAGGTCATGAGTCTGCTCTCAGCTATACAAACCACAGATTTTCATCACGATAGAAACGAAGAGCCTACTTGTTTAATAAGTGATCCGAGAACAGTTAGATATACAAGTGCAAGAAGAAAGAAAAGCTCAACTTGAATCTCAGAATCTCATACTAAATACAGAAATTGACTTAAAATGAGTCCTAGACCTAAATGCAAGAGGTGAAACTATGAAGCCTCCAGAGGAAACATTGAAGAAAATACCTGAGGTGGCCGGAGGCAAGTGAATTCCCAAAGATATCCTCCCCTTAAACATCGTAACCTATGAATATGTGCTGTTATGTGGCAGAAAGGACTTGGCAGAGGTAGTTACAGGTTTATTTATTTATTTGAGAGGTTTTTTTTTGCTATTAGGCGCATGCTCTTGCCAGAGAGACAGAAAGCAATAAATCACTCCCCAGGACGGATGGCCATACCGCAATCCCTTCTCCATTCTCCTCCCAGGATCTTGGGCACGCGAGATTCACCCAACATGAATTTCAAGCTGCCAAGTCTGTGACTCAAACTGCAGTTTACCATGTGGGACTCTAGCACCCTAACCACTACACCACCTGCTGGTCCGGTAATCAGAGATTTTAAAACAGAGCATTCCCGATTATCCTGCTGGGCCTATCTAAATACACAGTCCCTTAAAAGCAGAGAACTTTCTCCGGTGGCCACAGAAGGGAAAAGCAGATTGTCCAGTGGTGGGAGGAATTTCCTGTGTTTCACTGGCCGTGAGAGTTAGGGACCCATATTCAAAGGACCGAGAGAAACCTGGAGGCCAAGGGTGGCAGGAAATAGGAAACAGGAAGCTCAGTCCCACAACCTCAGGGACTGGATTTTTGCCAACACCTGAACGAACTTAAAAGTGGCCCTTAGTAAGAGTCCAGCTGCCTGACCCCTTGATTCTGGCCTTGTGAGAACCAGAGCAGAGAACCAGCCAAGAAACCCAGACTTCCGGTCCACAGAACTGTCACGGAATAAGTGTGAGTTATTTTACACCCCTAAAATTGTAGTAATTTATTACAGAGGTAATTGAAGAATAATAAGAGACCTTGGGTTAAGCAGAGATTTCTTAGGATATAAAAACATGAACTACAGAGAAAAAATAATCAATCTTTAACAAAATTAAAACCTCTGATCTTTGGAAGATATTTTCAAGGGGGAAAAAAAAACAAAGCTTGAAGACAAAATATATATACAAATATATACAATATATATGAAACATGTATCTGATGAAGGACTTGAATCCAGTAAATACAGAGATCTTACAACTCAATAATTAAGAAAACAAACAAAAACAGACACTTTACCAAGTAAGATATACAAATGGCAAATAAAGCATTTAAAAAGATGCTTAACATCACTAGTTGTCAGGTAAATGCAGATTAAAGCCCTGATAAGAAACCATTACATCCCTACTAGCATAGCTAAAATTAAAGACTGACAATGCTAAGAGCAGACAAGGAAGTAGAGCAACTGGAAATCTTACGCACTGCTGATGGAAATGCGAAATGGTACAACCATATTGGAAAATGACTCGGTTGTTTCTTATAGAACTAAATTCATGCTTATCATTCGACCCAGCAACTCCCTTCTAGGTACTGAAATAAAAGCATAGGTTCCCATAAAGGCCTATATGTGGATATTCATAGCAGTTTAATTTGTAATGGCCAAAAACTGAAAATAACCTTATAACTACTAAATAACTACTTAGTGATAGAGAATGATAAGCTACTGCAACAGCACAGATAAATCTCAAGAGCATCAGGCTAACAGAAAAAAAGCCAGACTTAAAAGGCTGGTAATGGATTAATTTCATTTACCTGCCGCCAATAGTATCATTTATGTGACAGCAGTTGTATGACATCCTAGAGAAGGCAAAACTCTAAGGACAAACGTAAGTGGGTGATTGCCCTGGACTGATGTGGCAAAAGGTAATTAACTGCCAAGGGACCCGAGGGGCCTTTCTAGGGTGCCTGTACTGCCTTGTCTTAATCGTATTGGTGCCATGTGGATGTACATTTGTCCCAACTCAACAAACCTACATTTGAAAAGGAGAAATGGCTTTTTCTACCTGTGGATGCTGCTGGGGAAGCGTCACTGAAGTCTCTCTTCCCACTACCATCATGTCTAAGGCAGAGTCTACAAAGTGCAGAAACTCTTTATTGGAGGGTTGAGCTTTGAAACAACCGACAAGAGCCTGAGGAGCCATTTTGAGCAATGGGAAACACTCACAGACTGCGTGGTTATGTGAGATCCAAACACCAAGTGCTCCAGGGGCTTTGGTTTGTCACGTATGCCACTGTGGAGGAGGTGGATGCAGCCATGAATGCAAGGCCACACAAGGTGGGTGGGAGAGTTGTGGAACCAAAGGGGGCTGTCTCAAGAGAAGATTCTCAAAGACCGGGTGCCCACTTCACTGTGAAAAAAGATCTTTATTGGTGTCATTAAAGAAGACACTGAATAATATCACCCAAGAGATGATTTTAAACAGTATGGAGAAAATGAAGTGATTGGAATCATGACTGACCGAGGCAGCGGCAAAAAGAGAGGCTTTGCTTTTGTCATCTTTGATGATCATGACTCTGTGGATAAGACTGTCATTCAGAAATACCATACGTGAATGGCCACAACCGTGAAGTGAGGAAAGCCCTGTCCAAACGAGAAATGGCTAGGGCTTCCTCCAGCCCTGGAGGTCAAAGTGGTGGTCGAGGAGGTAGTTTTGGTGGTAATGACAACTTTGGTTGTGGAGGAAACTTCAGTGGTCGTGGTGGCCTTGGTGGCAGCCGTGGTGGTTGATACAGTAGAAGTGAGGATGGCTATAACAGATTTGGTAATGATGGTGGTTATGGAGGAGGCGGAAGTTATTAAAATGGTGGACAGGGTTATGGAAACCAGGGCAGTGGCTATGGCAGGAGTGGCAGCTATGACAGCTGTAACAATGGAGGAGGCAGAGGCAGCTTTGGCAGTGGTAGGAAGCAACTTTGGAGCTGGTGGAAGCTACAATGATCTTGGCAACTATAGCAATCAGTCTTCAAATTTTGGACCCATGAAGGGTGGAATTTGGAGGCAGAAACTCTGGCCCTCAAGGCGGTGGAGGCCAACACTGTGCCAATGAAATCCAGGTGGCTCTGGCGGTTCCAGCACAGCAGTAACTATGGCGGTGGAAGAAGATTGTAACTAA
>NW_006159525.1:7188467-7190067 GCF_000334495.1 Tupaia belangeri chinensis
TTACAACAGATTTGAGACCGCAGCCAAGCACAGTGGTGGCAGGGCCGAGCTGCTACAAAGAAGACGTGTTTTAGACAATACTCGTGTCTGGGCAAAAAACATGAGGACTTTATTTGTGATTAATTGTATAACAGGTTATTTTAGTTTCTGTTCTGTGGAAAGTGTAAAGCATTCCAACAAAGGGTTTTAACGTAGATTTTTTTTTTTGCACCCATGCCATTGATTGCTGAATGTGATAGTCTGATCATAACACTGAATAAATGCATCTTTAAAAAAAGAAAGAAAAGGATAAATGTTATTGTATGTCAATTATACCTTAATAAACCTGACTTCAAGAAACCTACATGATGGGACCAGCAGTTAGCGTAATGGCTATGTCGCTGGACTCCCATGTAGTTGACCGCGGTTCGTGTCCCACACCCAGTGGCTTAAAACTCACGCCGGGCGCGTGTGTGTGCGTGCCCAAGATCCCGAGAGGAGAATGGAGGAGAAGGGATTGTGGCGTGGCCATCCCCCCTGGGGGGTGATTTCTCGGTTTCTGTTTCTCTGTCTCTCTCTGTCTGTCTGGCGAGCACACGCGCCCTATAGCAAAAACCTCTCAAAAAAAAAGAAAAAGAAAAAGAAAAAAAGAAACCTACATGATCAAGAAGTCCGACTCTTCCAATAAAAATAAAGCCCACGTTTTTGTCCTGCCTGGCCCACAGTCTCCTACGTTGATCATTCTCACTATGTGCACTTTCAAGGTAGCAAATGTGTTTTCTAGACTTTTTCTGCAAATGCCTTTGTAGTGGTGGGCCTATGGGAAGGAGCAATTCCCAGGAGAAAACAATGCATCCTTCTGAGCCCTTCTCCCTTAGCCCGACGCAATGATTCAGAATTCACGGCCAACTTTCCTCCCTCTCATCGAAGACTAACATTTCATTGCCAGAGCAGGTGAGGAGTGAGAGAGCGTGCACGATCTATCTCAACTGAGTGCATTTCTTTCCATTTACTTTACCAGGAGACCCTGGTTGAATTCTCTGACGTGAGGACTTGCCAGCTGCCATCCTCATAGAAGCACTGAAGATGGAAATCAAAGAAAACAAATGCACACTCAGCCCCAACCTCTTTGGCACAGTTATCCTTACTGGTGGAGAGAAGCCTTCTCAGAAAGATTAGGAGCAGCACCTACGGGGGCACTCCTGCTGCAGCTCACAGCTCCAGGTCCTCAAAACTGCTGAATGACAGCCAGGATGCCCTGGATTTAGGACTCGCGATCCTGATGCTCTCACTAGCTATCGGGACCACAGGTAAGAAACAGCCCCCAGCGTTGTGTTTATCCTGCCAAGGGGTGGAGAAAAAAAAAGGCACTAACCCATAATTAGCCTTCCCAAGGCCTGTCCAGAGAAGGATCTCTCACTTTTTCACTTTTATGCCGCCATCTTTCATGTTCCCACAGCACCATAAATTGTGTAAAGAAGGAAAATAAGTTGTAAATCATGCTATGTTGTCACACTATCTCTTAGGAGCTGCACTGTGTACTTATTCAAAGAGTTTTCAAACTTACTTTGACAGATATTTTTTTTTTTTTTTTGGGTGGGTTTTCTGTTGACGGGCGCGC
>NW_006159525.1:7190127-7195151 GCF_000334495.1 Tupaia belangeri chinensis
GGGGGAATGGCCACACTGCAATCCCTTCTCCTCTATTCTCTCCTTGGGATCTTGGACACACACGCCCACGTGCCTAGCGTGAGTTTAAGACACTGGGTCTGGAACTTGAACCACACTTGACTATATGGGAGTTCAGCGACATAGCCATTACACTAACTGCTGGTCACCCAGACAGATTTTTAACCTGCATCACCTTTGGGCACAAAAAAAAAAAAAAAAAGCAAAGAAAGTTAGTTGATTAGGGTGTCCCTTAAATATATGGAGACTCCAGTTTTTTTGAATCACATGTAAATTTAAAGCCATTGAAGTTCCTGTTTTGTCAGATTTTCTTGTCAGAATTCTAGATTAGGGGTTGGCTTTTTTTTTTTGCCAAGGACTGGAAAGTCGCTCATTTCGCTTCGCTTTGAGGCCGTGTGCTCTTCTCTCCACGGCAGGACGAAAACAGCCACGACAGTGCTCAGATGGATGGGCATGCGTGTGTTCCCCAAAAGTCGTTATTTATGGGCACAGAAATATATATTGTCCAAATGTTATGAACTACTTATTTTTAATTTTTTCAGCTTTTTAAAAACATAACACTATTCTTACTCAGCCTATGCAAATACAGACGATGGCTTGAATTTGGTCCATGGGCGGGGTTTGCCAACTCCCTTTTCATTCTTAATGATTTTTGCTATAGGGCACGTCCACTCGCCAGAGAGACAGAGAAAGAGAGACAGAGAGACAGAAAGTGAGAAATCACCCTCTCCCCAAGAGGGATGGCTGTGCCCCAATCCCTTCTGCTCCACTCTCCTCTTGGGGTTTTGGGCACATGCACACATACCAGGCATGAGTTTCAAGCTGCCAGTCTGGGACTCGAACTGCAATTGGTCCTGTGGAAGTCCAGCACCTTAACCACTACACCACCTGCTGGCCCCGCCAACTCCAGGGCTATGAAGATATCTTTTAAAAAGCTGTTCTCTAATCTCCAGGGTAGTCTTTGGACCACTGATGTTTGTCTTTGCAAATCTGGCTGCTGGAGCACATGCATCAGAATAGACTGGGTTATGCTGCAGTAACAGACAACCCCAAAAGCTCAGTGGCTCTAAGCAAAGGTGAATTTTCACTCATACAAGGCCCCCCTGAGAGCCAGGGCTACTTCCTAAAGCAGTTGCTCCATGCAGTGATCAGCTTTGCTCCTTTATTCTAACACATACCTCCTCGATATGGGCAGAGAAGAAATATGTGCAAAATGATGTGTCAGCTCTGACAGGCTTTTATCCAGAGGTGACACCTGTTGCTTTTCTTTGGCAAAACTAGTCACATGACATGGTGATTTTAAAGCGTATCTATAGGCCCCATTTAGTGGTGCAGTTGGTAGCAAACTGAGCTGCACCGCTGAAAGCTACCTGGCTACATGGGTTTGAACTGCCAGGTTGGTTAGAGAACATGCTGGCACCTGTGTGCATGCCTGAGCTCCCGAGGAGCCGGAGGGCTGGGGAGAAGGATTACATCATGGGAAACCTTGTCAGGAGAGCTTCTCTCTTCCATCCATGAATGTGTCCTCCATTATAAATAAAATAATTTATAACAATAATAAACAGAGGGCTGGCACGTGGTGTAATGGTTAAGAGTGCTGAAATTTCACATGGCTGACCATGGTTCGCATCCTCGACCTGGCAGCTTCCTTTCTCCCTTTCTCTCTCTCTCTCTGCCTCTCACTCTGTCCCTCTCCAGTCAAATTAAAAATATAAATGAATAAATAAAGATAAATAAAACAATTCTAAATTTTTTTTTAAATAATGATAATAGATTTTTGAGGAAACCATACCATTTTCCATAGTGGTTGCACCATTTTACAATTCCACCAACGGTATGCAAACATTCAGATTTCTCCACATTTCTGCCAACGTTTGTTATTTTCTAGTGTTTTGATAGTAGCTATTCTAATAGATATAAGGTGAAATCTCACTGTGGTTTTGATTTGCATCTTATCTAATCACTATTTTTTTTTTCCAAAAAGGTATAGGATATTGAATAATGCAACAACATATCTGTTCAGGCATTTTCATTTGTAAGGTTATAGTTACTGTGCATGGGTAAAAATAAACATACAGTATACAATTTGAAGGTGAATGAAATGAAATATGTGTTTGATTCAAAGCAAACCTGAATCTTGATGTAATTGGAACTTAGAACTTATTGAGGGCAACATTGAATTGTTTAACTAGTAAGAAACCATCACTAGACTATAGCATCTTGTCTGTAGAGATGTCCTAATTTTAATTTTAATTTGATTTTTTACAGTCAATCACTATGTATATTTACAGCACGCAAAGTGAATTTTCCCAGCACGAATACGCCGTGTATGAGACCAGTCAGAGACATTACCATTCACATTGTTATCAACAGATCATTTTCCACTTTCGTGTCCTTCAAATGTTTTGCTTCTTTTTCCTTGATTCCCACAGCCCCCATTCTAGGCACTCTTAAATAATAAAAAATCCTTTGCTCATTTTCAACGCCAAAGAACAAACATACCTCAGCAGTTGTGAAAGGCAGAATAGCAACCTCCCCACTCAAAGATGTCCACGTCCTAATACCCAGAATCTGTGGACACGCTCTGTGGGTGTGTGGACGTGGTATGCCATCTTACAAGGGGGAATTAAGGCTGCAGCTAGAACTAGCTTTCTTCTTCTTTTCTTCTTCTCCTTCTCCTTCTCCTTTTCTGAGGTATTTTTACTATAGGGTGCGTGTGCTCGCCAGAGAGAAAGGGAAACAGGGGATGGCCACACCACAATCCCTTCTCCTCTATTCTCCTCCCAGGATCTTGGGCACACACACACACACACACACACACACACGCATAAACACACACACGTGCCCAGCATGAGTTTTTTTGTTTGTTTGTTTTTTGTTTTTTTGTTTTTCTCTTGGAGAGGTTTTCACTATAGGGCATGTGCGCTCGCCAGACAGACCGAGAGAGACAGAGAGACAAAAAGCGAGAAATCACCCCCCAGGGGGGATGGTCATGCCGCAATCTCTTCTCCTCCATTCTCCTCTCGGGATCTTAGGCATGCATGCACACATGCCCAGTGTGAGTTTTAAGCCACTGGGTCCGGGATGCGAACCACGGTCGACTACATGGGAGTCCAGCGACATAGCCATTACACTAACTGCTGGTTCCCCCCAGCATGAGTTTTAGGTTACTGGGTCTGGGACTAGAACTGTGGTCAACTATGTGGGAGTCCAGCAATGTAATAATTACGGCCATCTACTGGTCCCAGATCTAGGTTTCTAATCAGCTTCCCCTGCCCTTGGGTTACCTGTGACTCCACAGGGTCAAACGGGATGCAGGGGACTGGGGGTGGTGGTCAGCAGATGGCATGGTGATTAAGACCCTGGACTCCTATGTGGCCGATCACAGTTCGAGTCCTGGACCTTGTGGCTTGCTTTCTTATTTTCCCTCTCTCTCTCTCTGGTGAGCACACATGTGCTATAGTGCACTGTAGCAAAATTTTAAAATAATAATAAAAAGGGACCAAAATCTTGGGATTTGGGGGACACACACACACATATGCCAAGCGTAAGTTTAAAGCCGCTGGGTCTGGGACTAAAACCATGGTCGACTACGTGGGAATCCAGCAACGTAACCGTTACACCATCTTATGGTGCCTACGCAAGTTTACTCTTAGTTACGTGTTTGTATAGCATATCTACATAGAAGTCAGACATAGTTTTGTGCAGTAATGTTAAGGTTGCAGTTATGGTAAATGAAATATTCATAAGAGGATGGGGATTTTGAGGGAATTCACATTTTTTCCGTAATTTATTTTCTTAGCGCTGTTTGTGAAGTAAATCTCCTCTGAACATTAGGGCAAACCCCCCACACCTCCTGACTTTACACTTGTTATCATTGTACCATTTGTGGGTGGAAAAAGCACATTACAAGAAGGCAAGTAACCTTAGCCACTTCTTTCTCCCCTTCCCTTCCACATCGTGCCCAACTTCAAGGCCTGCTGGGGGTGCAAAGGATTTTCCCATCATAACATCGGTTATTGCTGATATCATAAACTCACTCATGACATAAACTACTATTCTAAATATTAATTTAGACAGCTTTCCAATCCAAATCCAGATATCAAGAGTGAAATTATCTAACAGCTGAGAATTTCTAAGTAACTTGCTCTTTGTAGATCATCTATTGAGGAAAATTCAAAAAACGGATAATACTGACTCTTAGAAGATGGTGGTGGGCCTCGAGAAATGGAAGGGAAAAATATTTAACTTTTCACTGTCATTTTGAAACTTTTGCATTTTACACCATTAAGATTACCACTTAAAGGAGGCGGCTCCTGAACTTGAGCTGTGAAATATTGCTTTCATCGACTAATGAGTATGATTAGGGTCAGAATATTCCTCCATTCTCACTGAATCTGACGCACAAAGAGTGAAAAATGAAATGGAAGAGAGACTGCAGATCACCTCCTCCTGTATGCCTCTAAACGCACAGCTTGAACTTCACGAATTAGGAAGAAATGCACCGCCCTTCAGATGACCAGAAATCACTGCAGGGGCACAAGAAATATGGGAGAGCAAGGAAATACCTCTCCTCCAAGGGAAAAGAATAACCCCTCTTCAGCCTCAGACAGTACAATGAGACTCACGAAAATGTCAGGTAAAGAATTTAGAATATTCATAGTGACAAAACTAAGAGATGGAAGCAAAGAGAGACAATGAACTGCAGAAGAGGCAGAAGAAAGGCCTGATGAGTTCTAGGAGCTGAGGAAATTCTTGCAAGATCTGAAAGAGGAAATACACACCATAAAAAAGAATCAAGTGGGGACCAGCACTTAGCATAATGATTATATCGCTAGACTCCCATGTAGTCGACCATGGTTCAAGTCCTGGACCCAGTGGCTTAATCTCACGCCAGGCGCATGTGTGTGCATGCCCAGGATCCCGAGAGGAGAATAGAGGATAAGGGACTGTGGCATGGCCATCCCCCCAGGGTGGGTGATTTCTCACTTTCTGTCTCTCTGTCT
>NW_006159525.1:7197309-7199488 GCF_000334495.1 Tupaia belangeri chinensis
GACCTTGTGGCTTGCTTTCTTATTTTTCCTCTCTCTCTCTCTGGTGAGCACACATGTGCTATAGTGCACTGTAGCAAAATTTTAAAATAATAATAAAAAGGGACCAAAATCTTGGGATTTGGGGGACACACACACACATATGCCAAGCGTAAGTTTAAAGCCGCTGGGTCTGGGACTAAAACCATGGTCGACTACGTGGGAATCCAGCAACGTAACCGTTACACCATCTTATGGTGCCTACGCAAGTTTACTCTTAGTTACGTGTTTGTATAGCATATCTACATAGAAGTCAGACATAGTTTTGTGCAGTAATGTTAAGGTTGCAGTTATGGTAAATGAAATATTCATAAAAGGATGGGGATTTTGAGGGAATTCACATTTTTTTCCGTAATTTATTTTCTTAGCGCTGTTTGTGAAGTAAATCTCCTCTGAACATTAGGGCAAACCCCCCACACCTCCTGACTTTACACTTGTTATCATTGTACCATTTGTGGGTGGAAAAAGCACATTACAAGAAGGCAAGTAACCTTAGCCACTTCTTTCTCCCCTTCCCTTCCACATCGTGCCCAACTTCAAGGCCTGCTGGGGGTGCAAAGGATTTTCCCATCATAACATCGGTTATTGCTGATATCATAAACTCACTCATGACATAAACTACTATTCTAAATATTAATTTAGACAGCTTTCCAATCCAAATCCAGATATCAAGAGTGAAATTATCTAACAGCTGAGAATTTCTAAGTAACTTGCTCTTTGTAGATCATCTATTGAGGAAAATTCAAAAAACGGATAATACTGACTCTTAGAAGATGGTGGTGGGCCTCGAGAAATGGAAGGGAAAAATATTTAACTTTTCACTGTCATTTTGAAACTTTTGCATTTTACACCATTAAGATTACCACTTAAAGGAGGCGGCTCCTGAACTTGAGCTGTGAAATATTGCTTTCATCGACTAATGAGTATGATTAGGGTCAGAATATTCCTCCATTCTCACTGAATCTGACGCACAAAGAGTGAAAAATGAAATGGAAGAGAGACTGCAGATCACCTCCTCCTGTATGCCTCTAAACGCACAGCTTGAACTTCACGAATTAGGAAGAAATGCACCGCCCTTCAGATGACCAGAAATCACTGCAGGGGCACAAGAAATATGGGAGAGCAAGGAAATACCTCTCCTCCAAGGGAAAAGAATAACCCCTCTTCAGCCTCAGACAGTACAATGAGACTCACGAAAATGTCAGGTAAAGAATTTAGAATATTCATAGTGACAAAACTAAGAGATGGAAGCAAAGAGAGACAATGAACTGCAGAAGAGGCAGAAGAAAGGCCTGATGAGTTCTAGGAGCTGAGGAAATTCTTGCAAGATCTGAAAGAGGAAATACACACCATAAAAAAGAATCAAGTGGGGACCAGCACTTAGCATAATGATTATATCGCTAGACTCCCATGTAGTCGACCATGGTTCAAGTCCTGGACCCAGTGGCTTAATCTCACGCCAGGCGCATGTGTGTGCATGCCCAGGATCCCGAGAGGAGAATAGAGGATAAGGGACTGTGGCATGGCCATCCCCCCAGGGTGGGTGATTTCTCACTTTCTGTCTCTCTGTCTTTCTGGCAAGTGCATGTGCTCTATAGTAAAAACCTCTCAAAAAAAAAAATCAAATGGAACTGTTAGAGATGAAGGCTATAATACAGGAATTAAAAAATTCCCTTGAAAGTATTAAAAGCAGGCTAGATCATACAGAAAATCGAATCTCAGATGTAGAAGATAGAATCACTGGCCTAGAAAAATCCACCACTAAGACTAAGAAAATTGCCCAAAAAATGAGAATAATACGTGAGAAATACTAGATAACATCAAATGTCCAAACATCTGGATAATTGATATTCCAGAAGACGAAGAGACTCATAAGGGCATTGATAATCTATTCCATGAAATCCTGCCAGAAAACTTTCCAAACCTATAGAGGCACTCCAAGATCCAGTCCCAAGAAATACAAAGGACCCCCCATAGAATCAACCCAAAAAGATCTTCTCCAAGATACATTATAGCCAGGTTGACCAGAACCACAGACAAAGACAAGATACTAAGGTCAGCAAAGTACCTACAAAGGATATCCCATCAGACTAACAGCAGACCTCTCATCAGAAACAATGTGAGCAAGGAAAGAATGGGAAAA
>NW_006159525.1:7199934-7203841 GCF_000334495.1 Tupaia belangeri chinensis
ATTTGAACAGAATCCTAACCTGTTTCCTGGCTTTAAGTTTTAAGCAAAGTTCTTAGCATTTCTTTGATTTATTAAAATTAAAACTGCTTTTCTTGACATTAAAAAATACATTTTTAAAAATGCCTATTTTTAAAATTATTTTATTTATTTATCCATTTATTTATTTAATTTGACCAGAGAGGGGCAGAGGGAGAGAGAGAGAGGCAGAGAGAAAGTGAGAAAGCAAGCCGCCAGGTCCGGGACTTGAACCACAGTCAGCCATGTGAGAGTCCAGTGTCCTTAACCACCATGCCATCTGTTGGCCTCCCAAAATATGAATTTAATGACCATAGTAATCTAGGTGCTACTTTATAATATATTCATTCTACTCAGTTTCACTCCTAAAGTCCGACATGTATTCACAGATATGTATATACCAGCTGAACTTGCTATTGAAAGTAGTTAGATTATTTAAGAAATATTGTAAATCAATAAAATGTGGGGGAAAAAAAAGAATGGAAAACTGTAGACACCAGAGATAGTGTAGGAGGAGGGTGAGAAATGGCAGAGGGTGAGAAATAGGGGGAAAATGTATATATGTGTGTGTATATATGTATACATACATATGTGGAAAATTATCGATGATAACATGGATGATTAAGCCACTATGCAGTATATTCTGAATGGAAAATCACATTTTGTATGCTGTGACGATGCTCAGTGAATGAATATAAATTAATTAAAAATTTAAAAAATTTTAAAAGGTTACCAATTTAAAAAATTTAACTTTAAAAATAATCACTTGCATTTGAAAGTATAAAGCTACCATTTAACACTCAATATCATAAGCAGAAGTCACCTTTTCTTTTTTTAGAGGTTTTTGCTATAGGGCGTGTGCGCTTGCCAGACAGAGAGACAGAAAGTGAGAAATCACCCCCCAGGGGGGATGGCCATGCTGCAATCCCTTCTCCTCCATTCTCCTCTCGAGATCTTGGGCACGCACACACATGCGCCCTGCGTGAGTTTTAAGCCACCAGGTCCAGGACGCGAACAGTGGTCGACTATGTGGAAGTCCAGCAACATAGCCATTACACTAACTGTTGGTTCCAGAAGTCACCTTTTTTTTTTTTTTTTTTGAGAGATTTTCACTGTAGGGCGCGTGCGCTCGCCAGACAGACAGAGAGAGACATAGAGACAGAAAGCGAGAAATCACCCCCCAGGGGGGATGGTCACGCCGCAATCCCTTCTCCTCCATTCTCCTCTCAGGATCTTGGGCACGCACGCACACGCGCCCGGCGTGAGTTTTAAGCCACCGGGTCCGGGACACGAACCGCGGTCGACTACGTGGGAGTCCAGCGACATAGCCATTATGCTAACTGCTGGTTCCCAAGTCACCTTTTGATATCAGAAAATGATTTTAAACATTTCAAATGTAAATGGTTCACGTTATTGGGTCGTCAAGAAAGTCATGATGCATGTTTGCATAGAGGAGTTTGTCAGAACCTTCCTGATTACCTGATAGATCTAGGACTTATAACTATGTTCAGTTTGGTAATTGATTTTTTTTTAACTCTGTTTTACTTTCTTGGTGACAAAGATAGTCTTGCTCTCAGATTGCTTTATATTTTAACAACTAAGAGAGTGCTTGGTGTTTGAGGGGTGAGTTGTAGGAAGGCATGTCTTACTAGTCGATAGGTCCATTTCGTTGTTTGTTGAGTGTCGGGGCTGGGGAGAGGGGGACAAAGATAAAAAGATGTGGATAGCCACTCGGATTGGAAAGAGAAGGTGATCCTTGAATCCTCAGAGATGGAGTAAGAGAAAGAGACAAGACTTAGACTGCACACCTAGAGAGGAGGTCTGTTAGTCTGTCCATGCACTGCGAACAAAAACCTGAGACTGGGCGACTTATCAAGAAGTAGGGACTTATTGACTCAATTCTGATGGCAGAAAGTCCCAAGGCATAGGCCTGGAATCAGGCTGGCCCGTTACATGGCCAACAGGAGCACGGAGGATGGCAGGCATAGGCAGAGAGCGAGCGTGGCCAGCTCTCTCTGCAAGGCAGCTCTCATGAGAACTAACCCGTTTTCGAAGAGCCAGAACTCAGAGTCTCGGAAGGTATCTCAGGGTCACAGGAGTGCTGCTTTCACCGGCTAGTCACCACGGTCCAGTCAAACCCACTAGGCCTCGACCCCTCCCAGCACCAAATTCCAAAACATGAAACTTCGAGGGACAAACCATTATCCCTCCATAACATTCCACCCCAGCCCCCCAGGGGCATGTTTTTTTTCACGTATAAAATGCAGTCATCTCACTTTGATAGTCCCCAAAAGGCTTAATTTGTTCTAGCACCAACTCAAAAGTCCAAAGTCTCCTTTGAGACTCAAGGCAAACTTTTCCAGCCACGAGCTTCTGAAGTCGGAACAAATCACGTGCTCCTGAAATGTAACTGTGGAGCAGGTGCAGGGTGGAAATTTCCATGCTGCCAGAAGCAAAGAGCGACAGGCCCCAAGCAAGTTTCATTAGATCTTGCAATCCGTGGACTGCATCTCAGATGCACTGGGGGCCGGACTCCCCCTAGGTCAGGCAGCCCTGTGCCCCAGGTCTTGCATTTAGTCCATGCATTAGTTCTCTTCAGTTGGAGCATCCTCTCTGCAGTTCTCTCAGGCTAGTGCTGAATGACAGTTCCACGGTCCTGGGGTCTCAAGATGGTCCTGCCCATGCAGCTTCCCTAGGAATAGCTCTTCTGGTGGGTTCTCTCTGCTCCAATTCTACATTTCTGCTTGGCTTTGTCCTTAGCTCAGTCCCTGAAGCAGGTCTCTGTCCAAACTCCCAGGCTGTCTAAGACATTCTTTGAACTCTCAGTAGAGGTCTCCACGCTCCTGAATCCTGAGGACTGAAGAATGACATCCACATGCAGCTTCTAGCCCCTGCTCCTTGCAGGTTCTGGAACAGATGGTGGAGCAGCAGCCTGAACAGCAGGCCAAGGTTTCGCAGGGCTATTTGAAACCCAACAGGGGCTGAGGACTGCTTTTCCAGGATGCAGGGAGAGGGTCCCGATGCGGCTCAGGACAACAAGCTCACCTCAGTAATTCCCCCACAACCATTCTCCTCTCCTGGGCTTCTGTGCTTGTGATGGGAGGGGCAACGTCCCGGGATTTTTCACCATCTTCTCGACTGTGGTCAACTGGGGCCCTTCCGGCCCTGCTAATCTCTTTAGCAAGCAGCCTCTAGGTCACATGTGCCTTTTCATTCTTCCCTGCATAGCCAGGCTGCAAATTTTCCATTTTTTCCTCTCTGCTGCTCTTTTCATTCTAAGTTCTATCTTTAAATGATTTCATTGCTCTCTCATTTCACCAAACGCAGTTAACAACTGCCACACGGTTCCTCCTGTATTTTGCTTGGAAATCTCATTTGCCAAACCTCCAGCAGCTTGAAATTCAACAAAGTCCTAGGACGTGAACATTTTGCAGAAAATTCTTTGCTGTGGTGTAACACAGATGGCCTTTCCTCCCATTTCCAATAAAATATTCATTTTCTTCTGAAACCTCTTCAGAACGATCTTCGGTATCCGTATTTCTATCAGTATGCTGGTCACCACCATTGAACCAATCTCTAAGAAGTTCCAATTCATTTCCAAATCCTTCTGAGTCTCCACCGAGTCTAGGTTTTTCCTAGCCTTCTTTGGCCTACTACCCCATCCCAAGGTAAGGTCTGCATATTCAAGTATCTGCAGCAACACAATCCTGCCGACTATGGTCATTTCTGTCTCAGTCCATTTTCTCAGAAACACCTGAGACTGGATTAATTTAAGAGAATAGAGGTTTATTTTGACTCGTAGTCCTGGTGACCGGGACGTCCAAAAGCATAGCCATGTGACTAAATTTGGGGCAGTTAAATTTAAGAAAGCGTGTTGTATATAACTTCTCGA